>NC_086194.1:14844467-15154073 GCF_035770615.1 Melospiza melodia melodia
TATCCTGGGTTTGAAGAGCACAGATAGCTTCAACCTGCCTAGATTTATGGACTGATAAAACAAAGGGAGGGTGTCCTGAGAATGAGCTTGGATCCACCAATACAATCCCAATGGTCGGTGACACAGACCAGACTTATCCCGCAGCTGAGCAGGGCATCAAATGGCATCTCTTAACATCTCCTCCCAGCTTTTCTTGAAACTTCATACTTAACAAGAGTATAGTTTTTGGAGGTAATTGTGTCCCATGCACCCTTCTCAGCCAACATGAACGCAGTTATGAAGGGGCAAGGCCATAACGCTGTAAGGGGTACTATTGGAGTGGAGGGCTTTTTAAAAGGATACTGTTTAGTAATGGGAGTGCCTTCTGCTGTCTGCTGCCTGTCCAGCCACCGGGTTTAAGGAATGGGGTACGGGAGGGAGTCCTCTTCCTCCGGTAGATAGTAGCTCAGATGCCTTTAAAAGCAGAAGGATGCTAAGTTAGCCTGAAGAAGGCTGCGGCCCCGCAGCATTCCCACGGCAGTCTGCCGGGTGTGCTGCTGCAGGCTGCGCCTGGATGCTTGCCGGGGGCACTGAGACCAGCCCATGTGTTCCCTTCCCTCGCAGACAAGTGCGGCGACACGATCAAAATTTTAAGCCCCGGGTACCTGACGTCTCCCGGCTACCCGCAGTCCTACCACCCCAGCCAGAAGTGCGAGTGGCTGATCCAGGCGCCGGAGCCCTACCAGCGCATCATGATCAACTTCAACCCGCACTTCGACCTGGAGGACCGCGACTGCAAGTGAGTGAGCCGGGGAGGGAGCGGGCCGGGAGCGCTGCGGAGCGCCACGGCGCCACCTGCCGGCCGCCAGGGGCAGCGCCGCGGGCAGCTCCGGGCCGGCGGCGAGCGGGGCGGGCAGTGTGTCTGTGTGTCCGTGTGTGTGTCCGTGTGTGTGTGTGTGTGCGTGTGTGTGCGTGTTAAAAACGTCTTCGCAGCTTTCTGAGGTTTGTAAGCTCCGTCTGAGCTGCGCCCGCCCGGTGCGCTGCGGGCGGGGGCGGTGGTGATGCGCGGAGTGGGGATGCGGTTGTGGTGAGGCACTCTTTGCTGGCCTGCTTGTTCTTGTAAGTCTCGTGTTTGAGTTGGAGTTTGAAAAAGGAGCTCCTTCTCCTTTTGTAAGTCTCTTGTTTGAGTTGGAGTTTGAAAAAGGAGCTCCTTTGCCTTTTGTACCCCCACGACTACAAGCAGCCCATGGAAGAGACAGGCCGTTTATAAATTGGCAAACCTTTCTAACGCAGAGTTAGTCTGGCAATTACCCTCACCCTTCAAGGGGCGGTGGACTGGAGGACTGATGGTCGTATTTCCTTCTTTCTCCCTTTGCTGCTGATTTATAGCCAGTAGCTTTTCTTTCCCCTCCTCCTGCTCTCCTGTAGTGCCCTGAGAGGAGAAAGGAGGGAGCTGAGCTCCCTTTATCCCCTGTCCTCGCATTCCCTTTGACCACCCCTTCCAGAAGTGGGAAGGAGAATCGGAACCTCCCAGAAGCTGTTCTCCACTTTCCCCCAAATCTGTAAATCTCACAGCTTGCACAAGACAACATATGGTCAGATCATTCCCCTCTTCAACATGCCCTCTGAATTCAGCCAGCTTGTTGCATGAAGAAAATATTTTAGTGATTCATTATTTAAGTATTTTCTGGACTATCATAGTTATTTAAATATTTCTTGTGTATCATAATTTTTTATCCCCTACTGATAACTGCAAGAGAGTTGCTGTTGATTAATGCTACCAGTCAAGATTTTCTCTGCCTGTCAGAAAGATTAAACTCAATAGCCAGTGGTGTTTGGTATTTCACGGTAGTATACAGGATTTGGTCCCGTAAAATGATGTTCAGTTTATCAGGACTGCTTGTGATAGACCATGAGATGAGAGTGTTGGGCTTTGGAAAAGAGAGCAAGTGTATTCAAGCACTTCATTTTTACTATGCATGTCTTTGTCCTATTATTTAATAACTTGATTACTTAGATCACAATTATTGTTTTCTCTTAAAATGAAGTTTTTAATGATGCATTGTGGTACTTCATTGCTTTTTTATGGTATTTTATAACCACTTATAGATCAGCATTGCAGTGCCATAGTTGAGTGATAATGCAGGGAAACCCTGTGCTCATAAAATGAAACTTTGTGAAAATGAGTTTTTACTGTGGTGTTGGAGCTGCAGCTCATATTCACACCATATGTTCACACGCTGACTTCCCATTCTTTAATTTTTAATGTCTTGTACTCAGGCAATGGTTCACTTCTCTGTGTCTTCTTGATACAGGTTTTGCTTTCATTCTGTGGAATGCTGCTAATGCTTTAAAATATTTGTCACTCTTTGCTTCATAGAGAGAAATTAAGAAATTAAATCAAGCATATTTCAGTGTCAAATCCTTTTTGTCCATTGTTAGAATGCATGTTTTTCCAACTCTGTAAAACCAACATGGTCTTTGGCAGCAGTAAAATGGTGTGCAGCCTACAATTATTTGAAGAACAAGTAATCTTTGTGGCACAGTGTTGTGCTAAACAGTGCTAGACTGAGCTGAACTGGGTCCAGGGAAAGGACTGAATCCCTCCCTCTGCTGCTTCCCTCTCAGTGTTCATTGTCCACTCTCCCTGCTGCATTATTTCTGCCCCTGAAATGGAGCCCAAAGCAGTAATGAGATGGTAGTGGGTGGAAGGAAGTCTCTCAACAGGGTTGTTTGCATTGTGTTTGCAGTGTATGATGGTGATGACTTTACCATTATTTTGTCTGTGCTGAAACGCTAATTTTCTAGGCTATGCTAAATTACTCAGCTGCTACTTCATTTATATTGAAAATTGCTGTTTTTAACTTTAGAGGGATTGTATTTGTGGGGAGAAAAAAAAAATCAACAACAAAAAAAACCACCAAAACCTTAGGACCAGAGAGATTATTTCAGCAACAGGAATTCGTCAGCAATCTCCATGGTCAAATTTCAGCATCTACTTAAAAAATTCACATTCCTTGTACTTAATATTGAATGCAACGGGTGATTAATGCAATAAATGTATCACAGGATTTTTTTCTTTTCCAGCTAAGTACATTTTGTTTCTCTAATATGCTTAGCTTATTAAAAACCCAGTTTGCAATCTAGAAATGTGTAATTTAGGTTACAGTCTAGTTTATTGAAAGGTTTAGCACTGGAAATTAATAACCACTTAAATATGAAATGCAGATAGAAAATGGGAGATAAGGGAATTCATGTCTGGGAACAAAAAATGTCCCATACAATTAGAGTAGACTAGAGAAGATTAGCTTGCTGGCCTAGCTCCCAAAATCCTCTTTATAATGCTGTTCATTGCAACTTGGACCTTAGTTAGCATTGAAAAAACTTTAATAACAGGGAACCCCTGAGCCCGGGAAGGGAAACATTTTGAGTTTGGAAAGGTTACCTTCTTGTTCTGTAGTGCCAACAAGAAAATCAAGAGGCTTTACCTAACTTTAAAAAATATTGCTGTATATGGAGGGCTAGATGTATTGAAATGTAAAACTGGTGAAAGGTTGGTTCTCTGGGGAGAATCAAAAGCAGCACGTTTAAGCACTAGCTGTTACTGAAGCTGTTCCCAGTTAGTCTCTTTGTATGTTAGGGTTTGGAATTAATTTAAGAATATGCCCTTGATTTACCTACTTATTATGCTATGCTTTAATGAATAAGTATTTCTCAAATGACTGCTAATAAAATTCATATATGTATGTTTTTCTGACAATCAGAACCATTTGAGTTGTTTTAAATTTCAAGTAAACATGGTGAAAATTCCTTTTTCTCTGGAGGCATTCCAAAGGACTCAACTTTCACAGTTTTGAAGAATAAAGATAGGCAAATAATTTAAAAATATGTTCACACAAGCTAGGTTCATCTAATAAAGAATCTTCTAGACAGGACTACTGTACCAGCATTATGGAAATACTGGGTTTCGACAGGAAGTACACAAACATGTCGACCACAGATTGTTATCAAGGACATATATAATGAAAAAATTCACAGTGTCTTTAAACATTTAGCTCTAATGAGTGTTATGCCTCCTCGTCAGGAAGCCAAGAAACAGAAATTATGGTTGCACTTTAAGAGAAAAGTAGTTTTTATTTGCCATTTTGCCTTTTCTCAAGCAAGTCCCAAAAATAAGCATGCATTCTTGGAGTCAGGAATACGGTTAAAATGAATAGAAGAGACAAAACATATGGCCACATATTAGTTAAAATGCTCCAGTGTTTGTTGCATGTGGTAAATGCTTTTCAGCACTTAGTGCAAGCTGTACAAGTCTCGTGTTGCTGAAGTATCCTACTGTGTAAATGTAGCCATCTTGAATCTAGTAAAACTTTATACCTAGATAATAAACAAGAATGTCACTGATACAGTACTTTGAATTTATGGAACTTTTCCGGTTTCCCAGCAATGCACACTATCAGCATGATAATTTATAATGGTTTGTGACAAATGTTGCTGAGCAAAGAGGTGTGTGGTTACATTCAGATCAGATGTCATTATCTAGGGAGCAATAAAAATTTCACAGACACTAGGTTAAAAACATTAAGAAAATGAATGTGAAGCTTCAGAAGAAAAGGGCTTAAGAAAGGTGGAGGGTTGGGTAGAAAAAGCCCAACAGTGGTTTTCTTACTGACAAATTATTAACTTTGTTGCCAGACTTGACTGTATTGTTTTACAAGGTTTTCAGAGATATGCCACACAGCACTATTATTATAATGGCCATCATTTATAGATGTAGTAAATAAATATAATTCTTGCTTAACACTTGTGGATTATATACAACAGTGCTGTCAAATCTCTCAGAATGGAAAAATTGCCCATTTTGGAAACATTCAAGTTATAGGAGAGATGTCATAGATAATTACTCTTCATATTGCATTTACTAGGGATTAGTTACATGAATGAGAGCAGAGCTGTATAGAAATTGCGGTCAGTTCTAGAATACAGAGAAAAAATATCTATGTTTGTTTATATAGAAGAAAATGCCTCCTCCAGATCCTTGGGTAAGGAAGAAAGCATAGGTATTCAGACCTACAGGGTGAAAGTATAGCTCCACATAACTCCCATAGACCTTAATGATGTTAGAAATTCATTCATCCATTTTACTTCTAAATAATGTCAATGGATTTATGCTACAAAACTGTAGGTATAACAAACTCAGGCTGGTAAAATAAACAGGAGCAAGCAAAGTCATGGCTCAGCCTTCCTTCAGTTTCTGCAAAGTTTAAGCTTTCATTTGCTTTTGTCTAAATCCTGGTTCCTATTTTTCCATGCAGCAAGGTTTGCTTTGTGCAGGCCTCATGCCTCGTGTCGATTCCTTTTGTGCAGGGGTGGTTCAAGCCCTTTGGGCTGAGCTGATGGGAATAAGAGTGCCCATGTCCTTGGTGCCCAGCTGTAGAACCACGAGGAGTGATCCTGCTGGGCTGCCACTGAGCCTGTCAGCAGGGTTCTGCCATCAGCTGCACACAACAGCTGCTTCTTGACTGCCCCAGGGGCCCTGGAGCCTGCACAGCCCTGAGCTGCTCCCACAAACTGCCCCAAGGTGTTCTGGGCTCAGTGCAGCCCCCCTGCCCATGGGAGCAGTGGGAACTCTGCCCCCACTCCCACAGAGCTGTCCCCCATCATTCCTGGTGACTGTGGGGAAGGGCTCAGTGCAGGCCCCGTAGGATGGTTAATGGCTGTATCGGTGTTTGGATAGCAAATGTCAGTCAGAGCTTCCTAATTCCCTCTGCCTGGCCACCATGGGGCTCGGCGGGCACAGTGCCTGCCCCTGACAAGGCAGGGTGAGCAGCACAGGAGCAGAGTTGCTCAGGTCTGGGGAAGGCAGGGGCTGAGTTTGCCCACCACTGAGCAGAGAGGTCTTGAAGGAGCCAAGGCCTCTGAGCTTTCCAACAGAAGTATGGCTTGACTGGCTGGGCACCATCAGCTAAGCATCAGCATGCGCCTTTTAGTGGACTTCAGCAGGACAAGGTATCCAGGAGACATGGGAATGCCCCCTCCTCCCTGCTGAGGGCAGCTGGAAGGATGCCTGCCCTCCCCTGCTTGCTCTGGACTGGATTCACTAATCCACTCACACGTCACCCACCCTGGGCTGCACTGCCCAGGCAGAGGCGGGCAGGGACCTGGACATCTCTGTCAAAGCCAGAGTGGGAAGTGGGCACTGACACACTGGAAAGGCCATACCTGGGCTGAAGAGGCAGCATCTTGTCCTTTTTGTCTCCCTCAAAAATCTGTCCCTAAGAGCTGGTTGGGGTTACCAAGAGATAATTGGAAGTACTAAAGGGATGAAGGGGGCCATCCTTCAATCTATTCCTAAAACAAGAAACAAGTGGGTTTGGCTTAGTTTGAGATGGGTTGTTGCAGTAGATTGGGGGCCATGTGCTATCTCATGTTTCAGGGTGTACTTTATACATTTCTCTGCTATGTATATTAAGCACATGTAAAGCTTTTTCAGGGAGCACTCAGCTAGACCCAGACAGCCCTTCTGGAGACCACTGCTGTTTGGTACCCTCCATATGGCTGCAGGAAAAATTCTTCTCAAAGAAAGGAATCAGTTCAGACCCTGTGCACGATCAAGGAAGCAAAAAACTCTTGTACCCCCAAATTTTTTTTTTAACTTGAAGACTTTGCATTATGAAAGTATATATAATATCTCTTTGCCACAAGATTCCACATGTATCTGCACACACAGGTACAAGTATTTAAAGATGCTGTTATTTTATTGTAAGGATTAAATGAGAATTAAAGGAATTTGGAAATTATATTATTTTCTGATTATACAGTGTAATGAAACAATTCCTTTGGTTTTTATCCAAGCATTTAACTCTTGTGAAAGTCTCTATTGTCAAACTGTTTAACAATTTGTTCTTTTAGAGTAATGGTTTTTGTTTGAGTTTTCTCAGGAAAAGGTATTAGGAAATCCATGACCAAAGTGCCTGGTCATAGCTAGAGGGTCTGTGCAGGACTGTGTTCAGGGCTGAGGGGTGGGATGGAGAGTCCATTATTGCACTCTGTGTATGGGTGCATCCTCTGTCACAGCAAAGTTAAAACTACAAAACCATATATATGGTTTTTCATATATACATAATATATGGATGTATATATGAAACATATGTATATATGATAGAAACATCATATATGGATGTTTCTATTAGTCTGAACACTTAACTGTGAGGAGAATTCTGTCTAGATGTGCTACAACCAGATGCCCTTGAGACAGGAAAAATTTGAGGGTCAAATGTGGATTCCCTTAAGCCTAATCCTTCATCCTTTCTGTGAACAGAGATAAACAAATTCAGAACAAAGGTCTAAGTCCTTTCTAAATTGAAACCCAGAGTTGTTGGAATTAGCTCCGTGAAACTCTCAATATGTTTTCAGTCAACCCCATATTGCTCCTCTCTCCACCCTCCTCTCCTTTGCTAATCTAATTGGAACAAAAACCTATGTGTTTCTGTTAGTTTCTTAGTTTCTTAATCATAGTTTATTGAAAGCTATAACATTGGATCATAATTTGATAATTATGATATAGAGATCTTTTTACAGCTAATGTGAACCCAAATTAAATTATTCTCTTTTGCACTATTTCCAAGGAATGAAATTATGCCTGAAAACTAGATATACATGCACTCACATGTCATGTATATGTCTAGGCTTATATATCACACCAAACTGCTTGGATATAGGCATATTTTATGTGCACCTCTTTAGGGCTGTGCATATATGCCTGTATTTATGTATATGTTATAGATTTCTTAGTTTATGTAGAAGTTCCTAAAGTAAATCTACTAATTAAAGCCCTAATACCCATCTTAAGGCTGATAATTAGGTATAAAGAGAAAAAAAACCCCAGGATTAGTGTTCAGATCATGTTCCAAATGCCTCTTAATTGGGTGTTTGTAATCAATCCTGATTGCAAGAGGCAATGGTTTGGCAGAATAAAGAATGAAAAAGGCTTAGCCCTGCTATTCTCTTGTTAGTTGACTTGGCCGTAGTATTTTAGGACAGGATCCAGTGTTAAACAAGGTAATTTTGTCAGCCTTAGCAATCCTTATAAAACATCTAAAAAATATTTTCTAATTATATTTTTTTCAATCTAATAACTCTCTCAAGCTAGAGAGTTATTTTTATCCATAATCTTAAAAATTGTTTTCGAGTGAACCACAGGAAAGACTTTGTTCTCCTGGCCTCCATCCACCACTGGCTTCGGAAATCATGTCTGAGTTCACTGTGGGTTTTTCATTGCATTGACCTTGGTACTTTTCTCACCAAGCCACAGTTTTCCATCATAAAACCACACAGCTTGGTATAATGATTATTTCTTTATCCTGAGTAACCAAACAATTTTTTAAACAGGGTGACAGATTTCCCTCTTGCACTGTGGGAAGCAAGCACCTGGCCATTTCCAAATAGACTTTTAATTAACTTCCTGAAGGAGATTTGAGAGAAGTTTAATAAGTCACCTGCCAACTTTTTGGGAGCATAGGTCATTTCCATTTCTGTAGGAATTCACAAAAATGTGAGAATAACTCCCTTCCCAAGTCCTAAACTTCCATGGAGGAAATTGATTTTCATGGGCAGTATCAAAGGTTTTTAAAAGTGTAACCTCAGAAATTGAATTTCTGATTGTTTCTCATGCACAAGGTACTGTGAAACTCTGTGATCTGCAGAGCTGGTTATGAACTGTGTGAACTTTATAATAATTTATTTAAACATGATCAGATTTTTGTGCATATTGTGCACAAATTTAGACTCATCTTGAAGGTTAATATCATTACAAGGGTTTTATGTAATGCTATAAAATGAAGAATTCAAATGGCTCAAAAGGACCATTGAGAAAATATCTCCACATATGTAAGAGACACCCATTTAATGTGATTTTGTCCAGAAGAAACTATGCACATCCCAGAAGCACAATAACCAGCTGTTGTTCAGGAGAAACTGGGCAGTTGTCTGCTGCCTTCCACACTGACGTGGAGCTGCAGTGGCCACACGTCCCATGCCTTCCCTAAATACAGATGGGCTGAGCCTCGTGCTGAGTGAGCCTGGCTCAATCCCTTCCCTGCACTCCCAGCACTGGGCCCTCCCAGCAAATATTGAACATTTGTGCTCTGGGCTGCTCTGTGCCCCCACGTGAGCCATCAGAGCTGTGGTGTGGCAGTGGGATTGGAGCACCCCACTGCAGGTGGGGCAGGACTGAGCTCACGTCTCAGCCCTGTGCTGGGGCCATGCCATTCTTTGAAAAAAGTTATATTGGTAGTCTTTTTCCTTTTGTTGTTTTCTTACAACACTCTGTATTAAACTGAAAGTTGGTAACCTAGAGAAATCTAGAGGTCTGTTCACACCAGAATGATTATTCTGCCTTGAGCTTTGAGAACTGCTCCCTCAAAGCCAAAGTTTTGCTCATTCACATAAACAGTCACACTGAAGTCAATTAAAACCACAAACTCACTTGAGCAGGGCTAATGAGTAGGACATACATTTCTGGCACTAGACAAATTAATAATTGCTTCATAACAGTGGTTTTCAGATGTTTTCAGGGTAATTTAGAGTACAGTAGGAGATTCAGCCTCATACTTCATAGACCATGATAAATAGGTTATTAGTTCTTCTCCAGCTCTTAGGTCTTACTAGGGGAACAAGTTCCTAAGTGCATGAGTAACAATCAAAGTTTGTCTTCTTATGCCAATCTGTCATTAAGCCAGACAACTTCTACTGACTTACTTCTGATGTATTCATCTGTAACAAGGAAAGCAGATCAGCAATTTAGAAAAGGTTTAGTTTGATCACTATGTAGCAATGCAGGCTACACTGCCTATTTCCATAGTGATCACACCACTTTGCCAGATGCAAAATGAGAGGTTTATATCCCTCATGCTAAAAGCCCTTCTTAGAGGAAATCCTAGGCTGTCGCTTCATTTGAGTAGCTTTAGCTAAGTCTAGAAAAATATGCAAAGGTAGCTCTTAAATGAAAACTCTTCCTTTTTTTTCATGTTTCAAAGTCATCTCTATAATCTCTTTTGGAGACAGAGGCATAAGATATATTAACATGGAAGGCATATGTTCTGATTGCTGAGTGTTTTTTGACATTCCCAGAAACCCCCTGGGACTTTGTGTCACAGTTCTGTAAACTTTATCTATTTGTATATTCATATCTGGGCCTAAATCCAAAACTTCTTTACATGCATTACAGCAGACAGTTTAGGTTCATCTCTTGTGCTCCAGATGGCAAGCAGTTAAATCAGGTACACATTTTAACTACTCCACATAGTCTAACGCTCTAATGCTCTAATGCATTTCAAAAGTTTTCCAATGCATTCTTATAGCACATAGACTATAAAATGTACGTGTATAAAATAGATACAGGACTACATTGAGCTGTGAAGCAAGTGAAGACAGCTCCACTGATACCAGTAGAGCTGCACCTGCTAATAGCTCAAACACAAAATACCATAAGTATATCATATTATGTTCCTTACTGGTTTCCATTTTCATTTATTCTCCACAGCTACACTAGATGATGGCCTTCCAACAGTACAATAGTCATCTTTATCTCATTTCTCTGACATAATTTTCAAGCTCCTTATTACTGTTGAGCAGTGTAGCTAATAGTGCCCAAATTGCTTTTCATTCTTCTCATTATAGTAAGTCATTATTCAAGAAACCATCCTTTCCCACACAAATAGCTCTCCCCCAAACTAAACTTAAAACTTACCTCCAAGCACCAGTCTCACGTTTGCCAATTAGACTCCTTGTACTGGCTATTACATTTATACTTTGCACATTTTTACACCTTTTTTACTAACTGTACCTGTGTACTCCTTGGAATTTTAATCTTTGTCTTCTAAGCCTAGTTTTCATGCTCTGATTTTTGGACCAATTTAATTATTTCAATTAAGGTTTTGTTTGTGTATAGTTAAAACAATTCAGCATGCACTGGGGGACGCATATATTCTAGTATAAAGATGTTCTGTGTCAGTATTTTCACAGAATAAACCTTGCTAATGTCAGCAGTTTGCAGCAAAGACTGTACTGCTTTACCTAGAAAGGTCTCTAAACTGGTGAAGCTACAGTGCCTGTAAAAACAATGTACAAACCTACTTCTGTGTAACATAACTAGTCACCAAGGCTAGTAGAGGATTTGGGATCCCATATTAGCTACATTTGTCAGCAAAAGTTAATTGGATTGCCTTACTGACTCCAAGCTGCAAATTGCAATGTGGACGTAGATGTGCATATTGAGGGCCTTCCTGACACATCCATTTTCTCCCAGCTTTTAGTCTTCAAACAAAAGCTTAGCCAAAGTGTCTAACTAAGCAGTTCCTCTGCCTGCTGTAACTTATGCTTTCCAGGAAGGGTTTTTTTGAGCTTGTGTTACTAGGCAGCTACATAAATTACTGTGGTATGACCTTCAAGCACCTGACTTACTCCATGGAAATTATCCATATGCACACTCTCACCCTGTGATCTTCCATATGACATGCAAGTTTCTTAGTTGTTCCTCCCCCACACCTGAAATTACAAAGTAAAAACATGCTCACAGATGTAACCACAGCTCATCTGATGCTCTGAAATGAAACTGACTACTCTGAAAATAAATATCTGATCCCCAGGTAACTTTTGCATGTCCCCATATGCTCAGCATAGAAAAGAAAATAAATCCTTCCTTTCAACATCCCAGCTTCAGCTCTTTCTCATCTGAGAGACACCAGATAATTTTGATTTAAATATGTAAAGAAAGAAAGCTGTTTTTCATGGACTATATTCCTAATTTGTTTAAAGATCATTCTACTGAACTTAGTAGAACCCCAGTGATTTATATCAGCTGAGTGAGGAGCTGACTCTACACTTCCACAGTTCCCTAGAAATTCTCAGAAGAAAGGTCAGTATTGTAGCTGAACAAATGTTAACTCAGAGTGAAGGCAGTTAAAGTTTTGCCATTCATCAGGATTGCACTTTAATACTTTGACCAAATGGGTAGGAGCTTCTTAAAAGTAGATGAAATCAAGACAAAAGTAATTTTGTATGTGTACAAAACTCTCTTTCCACTAACATCTTCAAAGAACTGTACAAGACTGGATGCTGTGGTACTGTGACTCTTTATAGTGATAACTCTCTCCTACTGCTTGATCTTGGGACAGTCAATCATCATCTTTGTGTCTCTGTTTCTTTAGAGAGTGTAATATTTCTCTGGTTTTCAAATATCTGAGGATGTGCTTATTAGTGTTTGCAAAACCCTTAGAGACTGCTGGTGAAAATGTAAAGCAGTATAATAGTAATTTTCCATTGTTTTGTGTTGTTCATCTTCTAGCTGTTAATTTTTTTTAACAATATACTGCAATGTAAAAATGCATGTGGCAATCTTCTAACGTTCAGAAAGAAGTGTTATCCAAACAAAAATAAAGAATAGCACTCATGCTCACAAGAGACACATTATCTGTGATGAGGAGAATCTGTAACAGACATGGCACTAAGTCAAAGCTGTGCAGCAAACAGCATCCAAATGCAGGCAATTTCAGACGTGTGCATATTGCCAGCACAAAACCAGGCCATTCTGCAAATGCAGAGTCCCCCAAGGAGCAGTGAACCTCGCAGCAGCAGCACTAATGGCTGTCTTCTCATGTGCAGCAGGGGAGAGCAGCACTTTAGAGCCGCCTTGGGCTGCTGTTAAGTTATTCATTCCTAACTTACTTCTATAAAGCTGTTATTGGGTAGAAGCAGATGACACAGAAGATTTTGGACCTGTTTTGCCTTCTGTGGGGGGAGCATTCCCCATTCTTGCACACAGCGTGAAATTCTGACTTTGTCCAAGTCAATGACAAAATCTCTCCCCAGTCTTGCTTGGACTGAAAAAAAAATTATTTTAGGCCCCAGAAAACCCTTTTTTGAAGAGCCCTTTAGTGGTGCCAGTGTCTCTTGAAGGATTTTTCTCAGTTTGGACATTATTTTTCTTTCAATGCACACTATTCAAAGGCATTTTTACTGCTAGAACAATAATGAAATTAAAAAAAAAAAAAAAAAAAACAAAACCAACCACAAAGCCAAAAAACACCCCACAACCATTTTCTGTTTTTAGAGTACATGTAATGCACAAGGTTCTGTGCTGGACATCTGCCTTGTTTCTTAACCTCCTTTCAGAACATTTTAGTCTGGTTTATGGTTTGCTTGTTCCACCTGATGCCTTGTCCTTCCCTATCTCCTCTCTACAGCTGATGTGAAAACTCAGACTCTCCTCAGTAAAACACAGCAGTTCCCTTTATCAGTTTTGTCCACTCCAAATTTTGGACATCATAAGTCAGGCCAAAAATATTGTGAAACTTTAATAAAGTCCTTGTATCTCAAAAACTACTGCTGGTTCCTGTTTCATTTTGTAGCAAGTATATTCTGAGTGCTTTTCTCTGCCATAAATGAGAAGTTTGGCAATACCATGATATCAACAGCTGATGCTTTAAAATATGCAACCAAATTTCATGCTACTCATGCTAAAAATAATAAGAGCTGGTAATGCTAGATTCTTGCTAAAGTCACAGCTTCCTGATGCTTTTACTGTTCTCAGTCATAGCCCTGAAACTCCCACTGAAGGGAAGAATTATAGAAGAAAAATAGAACCAAAAGGAAATTGAGGTGTTAATTTATATTGATTTCAGTGCATGACTATGTTTCTTCAAACTATGATATATATTTGATCACTATATGATCAAAATTGGCAGAAATCAAAATTCATCCCAGAAAGAAAATACCTCTGAGTCTACCATCCTTTTCTCTGAGAAGACATGAAATAGCATTAGGAGTTGAACTGTTATGGTGGCCACATATTTGCTTGGCTTAAAAGCCAGATTACACCAATGAGAAAAAATTTGATTGAAAGCCATAAATACCAGGACATGACTTTTGGCTCAGGAAGAACCTGATCTGCAAATTGCTGGCATGGTTGGTAGAAAGATCACACTGGCTGCTTCAGGATCCTTTCCCTGTGCCACAGGTGTCCTCTGCCAGTCCTACTTTCCATAAATGAGGTGCACTGACACAGAAGAAACTTGCCTATGCCATGTTCTTCTATGTGTTGTGCAGGTTTATGTTTGCAGGGGATTGTTCTCATTTAGATATTACACAAAAATATGGTGCAAAGCAGCTAACACTGACTTTAAGGGGCCCATCCTGCACTTAACTATACCATTTTTTTTGTCAGCATGTTTCTAGTGAAGTAAATGAAGTTGTGGCCAACCACTTTGTATTCCCTTAATGGTTTGGATCCTTCCCTGTTGCAGTTACAATAACTGCAATGGGTCTAATCTCATGTGCACCAGCTGAGAAGTGGATGCAGAGCTCTAAACTCAGGGGCTGTTCTGAAGACAAAGCCAATTTTTGAAACGATTTTATAAACTCAAGGAAATCTTAATGTCTTTATTCTGTTATTGCTTTACAATAATAATCCCAAACTGGCCTGGGAACCATTACTCAGTGAACACTGGCCCCTTGGAAGGTTTCAACTTGTCAAGTTTAGCCATTTTTTGAATGCACAGAGGAAGTCATTAAGGCACATCAGGCTGCTGATTGCTATTAAACTCTGCAGAGACTTCTGTGCAAAAATCAATGCCATAACAGGGCTACAAGAATCTAAGAGGTGGGAAAAGCATTTCTTTACCCTCTGGTAACTCAAAAATGGATTAATAGACTTTGTGAAACTTCAAAAAAAACATCACCTATAAGCTAGGGGGCAAATGTAAACCTCTGTGACAAAATAATACAGCTCAGAAAGCTCCAAACATGTGAAAATGGTTTTATAATGGAACTG
This sequence comes from Melospiza melodia melodia, assembly GCF_035770615.1. NCBI lineage: Eukaryota > Metazoa > Chordata > Aves > Passeriformes > Passerellidae > Melospiza > Melospiza melodia. The sequence goes on from NC_086194.1 coordinate 14,859,277, forward strand.
TCACTGCTGTGACCTCAATTGTATGTTTCTGTGCTGGGGAAATCTCACACATCTGCACATCTATGCATGCACGTGCTTATTTATTGCATCCCAAGGAGCACCTTTTTTTGCTGTGTTGCCACTAAGGAACCCAGAGGGAAAATGCTTTTTTAGTAAGGTATGATCTTAGATAGGTTTTGGCAGGAAAGTACAAGAATTTTCCAGATGAGTTCCATCTCAGCATCAGAGAAAGCGTTATTTAGATGACTGGTTGGTTTTGACTTGGGCAAGGGAGGGGGGATATTTCACTGAAAAATGCAACACAGTTGCAACAATTGCTAACAGTTGAAGACTTTTGTGGAAAATATCTTTATCATGGGAAAAACTAGTTTAAATCACATTAGGAAGTTTTATTGTAAACATGTATTGTATAAACCTGGCAAAGTCCATTGTCTGACTCTGGAATATCTTAAATTCCAACTGCCCATTTGTCTTCTCCCACAAAGCAAAAGGGAAGTGTTCAATTCAGTTTTTGTCATGAATTTAATTTGAATTTGATGAAATGATGAAATGTTTATTTATCTGATTCTTAATTATTATTATTATTCTTATATGAAAATAAAATTTTACTGAGATGCATAAGAATTATTTCACCCTATCCTAGGAATATTTGGGTTGGAGTGGTCTAGGAGGTCACCTCATTCAAACTTACTAATCAAAGAAATTGCATTTTTTTAATGCAAAAGATAAAATGAAGCAATCCATGTAAACGAAATGTTGGTTTCCATAAAAACAAAGATCTAGTTATGGTGTTTCAAAACCTTTATTTCACTGACTATCTCAGACTTTCTGCTTAAGCCAATACCAGTTTGTCACTAGCTCTGCTTATTAGTTTTAAAATTTTAGACAAATGTTTTTATTGAAAAGAAGATTCCCTTCTGTTTTTCGTTTTTAAAATACATGGAAGTGTCACATAGGGTTGGCCTTCCCTAGGAGGAGGGCTGAGGGGCAGGGCCACAAGCATGTCCCTACACAGTGATTGCAGGGCCATGGTCTGTCCCCTCAGCTAAGCCCAGAAAATACTTTTTTAAAGAAAGAGCATGAAGATGAGACACCTCAGTGTTAAGGCTCAGGGCAGGCAGGACGTAGGACCAAAATTCCCAGCTTTGGTCCAGGTGGAGGCAAGTTTTTCCCCAAGCTCATCAGGGCTGCAGCTGTCTGACAATTTCCACCCTGTGCCAAGGAATCACCACTGTACCTCCACCCGTGGCAAGAACATGTGTGGTCATGGCTGCAGCCAGCATGGCAAACCCTCCAAAGTATCTGGAACCAAGACTGAGATCTGGAGAAAAGGATCAAAAATAGGCTTTCTCTTAAGGACTGTATCAAGCACAGTCACTGGAAAAGCTTTTAGCAAATGAGTTGTTAAAGGCTGCTGTAGTGTATATGGTCTGGACCAGCTGCAGTGAGGGGGCAGATTGTGGACCATTGCCCCAGCATGGTGCTGGGGAAGGAGGCTCCTATATTCTCATTATAGCAGGGGAAAATCCACTTTTCTCGCACGGATAATTTAGAAGTTATGAATCAGCCTGTTGTTTTTATTTCAGCAGAGTACAGACAAGAGTTGTGCAAAATGAGGCTGCTGCCTGTCTGTCAGGCAGCTGTAGTTTTTTACCCTGCAGCTCCTTTTAATGTGCATTCTTGGCAAATTCTGAAGAGAAGCAGTCACAACTGTGCACTCAGACGTTAGAGCAGATCTCATTCCCTTGCCATTGAGCCAGGGCTTCACTCATGCATCGTCCGTGTCTGACGCAGGCATTGAGCACCCTGACCCAGTAACCAGAAAACTGAATTGGAGTCTAAGTTAAAAGGCACTCTAAAAATATGCTCTTGAATCATCTGTTTTTGAAAAGAGATTAATATTTTCTTGCAGTGTATCTACTTTTCCCAGGTGTTAAATAGACCGTTTGCTGTCTGCTGTCTTTAGGATTTTTTTAAGTAGGTGTTAAAGGCTATTCCAGACTAGCTCTACAGGGTTTTAAGGCATGAGAGACAGTTACCTGCAGAAAAGTGCCCATCTCTCTCAAATAATTAGCAATTATCTGTCAAAAAAGCTTCTGAGCTGACTACAGTGAAAAAATACTTTTCATCTTTGGCTTTTCTGACTCTCTCCTTCCCTCTCCTCTTCGCCTCCCTCCCACCTTTCCCCTAGCATTTTTTTGAGCAGCCTTTTCCAAAGGAAACACTGATGAAAGCATCTTTCAGTGCCTGAGCAGTTCCCTCGGACACCTCCTCCCTGTCCACCCCTGAGATTGCAGGAGACATCTGCCTCTGTACACACCATGTCAGCATCCTGCAGAGGCATTTTGTGTTCGTTGTTTCTCCAAAATAAATAAGAGCAGCACAGACGATGCAAACTGGCTGTAGATGTCCCATTGCTAATAACACAGCTACGTTGGTAATTGCTAATAATGATGCAGTGTTTCAGCATGGGAACACTCTCCTAGCTGCAATGTGGATAGGGCCTGAATAGAGCGACACAGATGGTAACATTATTGCATATTTCTTTGTAGAAGAAATTGAAATTTTGCTGTGGGAAATAAAAAAATAGCATTCCTACATTTTGTTCCAATTATTTCTTTAATATTAGCAGCACTGGCATGCTTGATCTGTGAACTGTGTCAGTGCCACCTAAGGAAACACCAGGAAGAATCTGCAAATTGAGGAGAAGCAATTGTTTCCACTTAGCAAAGGAAGCACTTAAATGCTATTTGACAGAATTGCATTTGCCTTCTTTGGCAAGGATGACCCATTTTGATCACACGCAACAGCCAAGCAACATGCCATTTGCAGTAAATCAGACTTTAAACATTTCTGTATCTCCTAGACTGATTCTGGAGCCTTGTCTCATGTACCAGAGCTCTCACATCTGTACCTCAGTTGTCCGGGAGTGCTTCACTGCCTTTTGCAGGCCACAAACAGCAGGAACACATGGTTTGTGGGCCAGCTCCTCGGTTTCAGCTTCCTTTGATGCCTGCAAACTACGTGCTCCTCTGGGAATGCCTGACATCCTCCCTGCTTACGTGCACAGCCACTTCAGCACCCTAGTGGGTCCCAGCCAGTGGCAGCACGCAGTGCTGCTTTGGCCCGACTGCAGCACGTTTCCTTTGGAAGGTGTTTGGAGAGCTGTGGCAGCGTGTCAAAGATAAGAGAGGCAGGAATTGGTTGTATTTGCCAAGCCCCTGCCTTTGTTGGCTCTGTCCACGAGAGCAGCCACCCTCACTTTTGAACTCTCCGATCTTGCTGCACGTTCAGCCACAAAAACTGCTAGCTCACCCAGACCTGGAGTGTCAGACCAGAGCTGTCCTTCCTGCAAGATTAGGTCATATCATTAGATCAAAGTCCTATTATGCCATTTTACACCATGTGGATGCAAAGCCAGCCAAGTTTCAAATCCCAAGCACAGGTGTCTACTAACTGTATGCTGCACACATGAAAATTAGAGCCATAAGCCAAACTTAGAAGCTAAATTTCCTGTCTTTCCCCAATGTTACACCTTCCTCATCTACACTCATAACTGCATTTCCAACTTAGATTTCAGAAGAGCACTGCTAATGTCTGAAACTATCCTACCTGTTGTTCCTTTGCAACTTTTTCTCTTCATCTGGCAATTCAAAACTGCTCTTAATGACGCTCTTTTAAACAGTGATCTGCCAAAGAGGCTTTTTCCTGGCAAAAGGAGTGCTGTGCAGTATTAACTTCATTGTAGAGGGACCGTGTAGCAGAAAACAGTGTTGGCACATGGGTAAGGAAATAAACAGGGTATTTTGCTGCAGAGTTGTTGTGTAGCAGAAAGTGCAAGGCATAAGCAGGAATGATAAGCAAGTGTCATTTTAAAAGAATCATGAGGAAAAAGATGAAAAAGCATCAAAACCCACATAATTTCACCTAATTCATCTTCCAAAAAAATGTGTGTGTCCTCTAATCTGGGTATGTGGGGTTTTTCTGTGGCTTATGGAGCAAAAATAAATCCCACCTTAAGACTGATCACCAGGATAAATCATTCTTTCCAGGTGCCTTTATCTCTCTCCCCAGACTACCAAGGGATAACTAGCTCAGAGTATCTCCCTGGGTTTTAGACAACTATTATAAGGTGAAATAAATTCCACCCAAAATCCTCACAAATGGCTGCCCTAAGTGGACAGGAAAGCTGGCAGACTTAGATAGCTGTTGGAGCTCATTTCTGTCATGGCAGACACAGAGCTGATTGCCAAGGTTGGTACAGTATTGCCCATCGCAATGAGGATTAAAAAAATGTTACTACCGTTTTGAAATTTTTTGTTGTGTCACAGGCTTAATGCACAACAAGTGGCATAATTGGTTTACAAGTGAAAATTAAAACAGAAAATGAGCACAAGACCTTTATGTTCTGCTCTTATGAAAGTAAACTTTTCTTCAAGAGCTGAAAGAGTTGTGTTGCACTGTATCACGTTGATGATAGTGTCAGATTGTGTTTGCTTAGGCAGTGTTGCCTGCAGCACCCGTGGCTTGGCTCAAAGCCTGTGGGAGTCTAGTGGGATGGGCTGACAGACCTGTGCTCGCTGGGCTGTGGGGTTCAGTCACTCCTGCAGAGCACAGGCACTGTAGAGCACAGGGGTCAGCAGTGAGGGACCTTCTGCAGCAAAGATACTTGGTACAGGACACAGTGATATGAGCAACATCCCTGGGGTGGAAGGGAATGGAAAGAAAAATACTGGACTGTAAGTGTGCACAACAAAGGCTGCCTAATTCAACAAATGTCATTAATTCACTTAGACTTCCTCATTCTTCTCTCAGCACACGCTCAGTCCTGTTTAACATATGCTTGAATCCTGCTTAATATAACATAGCCAACTTACAATTAAGCACATGCTTAGTAATGTGCCTGAATTAAGGCCCAAAATATTCCTGCTCTAACACATGGACAAGACTGTTTCCATTAAGATGGAGCACTGCACGCTAGGATTTGTGACAAGTACAGACCACGCCACATGGACGATGAAACACTGTGAAATGCTTCTGTTCAGAGGACTGTTCATGTGCATCCATTTGGGTCTGAGCTCAAAACTCTTTTTTAATCAGGGTCAAAGCAATGACTGTCTTAGACCAATTTATGAAGCCCAAATACTGAAGTTCCTGTTGCTTTCAAAACTCCCACAGGCTTGAAACGTGCAAACTGGATGCAGTTCATGGACTCCTGGCATATGGTCAGGGCACTGTCCTTAAGTTTGTGATGTTTTGCTAAACTGTACTATGAGGTTCTGTTTAAAATTCAGGAAAAACAGAGGACACTGCATTTTCACTTACAGTCTGATTTGTTGTCTCTGCCTCATGTAACTAAAGTAGGGTGGACTGGAACACCAATAGGTTAAGCAGTAATGATGCCAGTAATTTCTTTTGCTGAGGCTTTAGTCTGGCTAGGGACACAATGTTAATCTGGGGTTGTTTCTCTTTTTCCTTAAATAATATTTTTATTGAGCAAGAAGCGGATGTCAGAATGGCCTTTTGATCAGCTAAAAACAACAGTGTCTCTAAGGGAATCTTTCCTGTTTACTGTATGCTGCTGCATTTGAAAAATGCTAGCCTACAGTAGAGCAAGACTCCTTAACATACACGAAGCAGGGCAAAACAGGATGAGGCCAAAATGGGAACTGTATATCACAGGAACTTGGAAAGACAGGAAGTCACAAAAGAAGTAGAAATTCTTGATTAAAAGTATAATTGTACCAGCTTGTGCAAGAGGATAATGACTTTCAAATGTCAGCCTTTGTGCCTGTTCATAATGATAAAGCTATTAAACCATATGTACTGTTCTTAATTCCATTTCTCATGGCAAGTCATTTAGGATCTATAACTATTCTGTCCACTAAAATCCAGAGTACTTCTTCAGTTGTGTATTCAAACAGTAGATTAAATGGAGTGCTACCTAAAGCAGAGCCAGCCAGGACTGCTGCACAGCAGTTTAAACTGCATTGGAGATCCTGTTATAAGACTCTGCTTTCAAGGGTTTAAATATCAACCATAAAAATTCACTCCCAGGATTAACGTCAGCCAATGAGTGAATACTTGAAGAAAAATTATTAAAATGAAAAGGCATAATTTTTACACTTTAGAAGTTTCTTGTGTAAAAAAGAATAAGCTTTTCAAACATTTTTCATAGATCTGTGACTGAAAAGTAAATTTACTTCAAAAATTTCCTCTGTAGGAAATTAGCCCTTAAAGCAGTCAGTGGTTTTGTTATTTCACAAAATCAGTCCTAGCAGAAATAGTCACAAAAAGTTGCACTATTGAGCTTGGTCCAGCTCTGGCTTGCAGATGGAAAAACCTCGTTTGTATCAGTGAGAATTAGATCAATGCTAACTTCCTCCTCAGGAAGCTGGAGTCTGGAAGAAAAACTAAGAGCTCAGTTTTACAACCACTGTGCTTGTTAAAATTGTCACCTATAATAGCAGCAAAGTTACCTCCGAAGGAAGGAAGACAAACACTGTGCTGGTGTCACCACGGGTGCCTCAGTCTCACCAGCACTTCAGTCAAAGTGTCAGTGCTCCTGAGCCCAGGCTGTGGGATGGTGCTGCTTCCAGACCAAGCTGCTGATCTATAGTTCGATAACAGGTTCTATAGTTGTAGGCACACAAAAACAGGAAAGCTGTAGAATAAATTTCCATTGTAAGACGGTTCAATGAGGAGATATTATTGGCAAATTCTGCAGCAGCTTCTGCAAATTTTACCCAGCAGGTGATATTTATGGACTGTTTACAGGATTTTCACATGGTGTTTTAAATAGGTTTGTTACTTTTATGCTCATCCATCCAGTTCATTTATTTTGCAAGAATCCTGCTCCAAAGGTGAGCTATGTTCTGTCTGTCTCAGCAACTCCAGGCCTAGGGAAAAATGCTGAATGTAATCTCAGCATGAAGTTATACAAATGTGCTTTTAAACATGGTAGAGATGGTTTTGTGTCTTGTTCTCATATATCTTAGACTTTGTGTCTCTTGGCTTTACACATCATTTTGATGAGAACACTGCTTAGCACCTCTTTCACATTCAAATGATGTATTTGTGCTCTTTTGTGTGGAAATGTCTGTATATTTTCAACACTTCTCAGTTCATGTGAAAGCAGACAGGAATAAACCAAGGAGACAAAGATTATGTCAAAGTGGCTGAATAATACTGAAATGATCATGATGTATCTATTCTTCTTTTCAAAATCTTCAGAATAAACCCTTCTTTCCATTTCCAGCTTTCAAGCAGTGGAAGGAAATTTATTTCCAACCCCTTCCAGCCTGACACTCTGCTCTTGGTGTTGGGTTCCCAGCTCTGACTCTTCTCCTCTGCTCCAGCTGATTCATGCCTGGAGGCCAAACCCTAATACTGCCTTTTCCTCCTTACCTGACAGCAGAACAGAATACCTTCTCTTTTTTTTTTTTTTTTTTTTTTTACTATATCTTATCTATGTAACTGAATAGATCCCATATTTAGTAATAAATTGCAGGTGAATTTATGCAAACACAGCTGCTCTCATCTGATTGATTCATTTTGCAGGTAAAAAGTGTGCTTGCACACAGGGAAGTCACAGATCAGCTTTTTATGTATATCCTAAAAGTCACTGTAGCTGGGAGGTATTAAGTACCTCAAAGTTATATTTTCTGTATGTCTTGGTTTAACCTGGCAGGCAGCTGAACACCACACAGCTGCTTTGTTTGCTTCACTCCCCATCCAGTGGCATGGGGGAGAGAATGTGGGAAAAAAAGAGTTCAATTTGTGAGTTGAGCTAAAGACAGTTTAATAGGAGAGAAATGGATGGGAAAATAATAATAACAATAACAGTAATAATAACACACAAAACAAGTGATGCACAATGCAGTGGCTCATCATCCACTGACCAATGCTCAGGCAAGTGCATGCAGCCACTGGCCAACTTTCACTCTAGTTTATAAACTGAGCTTGGCACTGTATGGTCTGGAATATCCTTTTGTTCATCTGGGGTCAGCTGTCCTGGTTGTGTCTCTTCCCAGTTCTTGAACCCCCAGCCTACTCCCTTGTCAGGTGATGTGAGAAGTTAAAAAGTCTTTGACTTAATGTAAACACTGCTCACCAACAACTGAAAGATCATTTTTATCAATATAATTTTTAGCTTAAATTCAAAATACAGCACTGTACTACCCACTAGGAAGAACATTGACTCTATTATAGTCAAAGCTGGGACACTGTAGAAGACCAGTTGTAAAAATTAAACCAATACTTGAATAGCTGAATCTCTCATTCACAAAAGCAACATGATTACAGAGAAACTAATATTTGTATAATGTTTGATTTGTGATATATGTGTATAATCAATTGCAAATTATGTGCTTTTCTAACATCTGCTGCAGTTTATTGTGAGTCTATTAGAGGATATCTTATATTCAGTAAGAAATGATGTGTAAGAAATCCATTACCTCTTTTCTGTCAGGAGAGGCTTGTAATTCAAACAGAGGCTGTCTATCTTCTTTTTTTATATCAGCCTTCTGAATCTGAGGCTTTCTGCTGAACTGTCATGAAAATACATTCATGATATTTTCATGTCTGCCATAATAAGCCTGTTTTTTGACCAAGGGACAAAGCAGCTGTATAGTATGAGAAAACTGGCACAGCTTTAAAACAGGTATTAGTTCAAAGTCATGAAAGAATGTTCTTAGAAAAATAAAATCCATGTCTTCAAGTCAAAATCACAAAATTCTTATTTTCAGAAGCAAATTATCTGGTTGCCCATAGGGATACAAAGGGAGGTTTGCACTTTCTGGTTTTATGTGAATTTTGTCAAACCACCACAGTTTATGAATTCCACATTCTTCACTCAAGGAATTCCACAATTCAGCTGCAAGGTATAAAAGCAGCTATTAAATATACCTCCTGCTACATGTTTATAGCTGCACTAGGAGGACTTGCCTTGAGCTAGACCTCAGCAGGTTAAATTGCCTCCACTTAAACTAATGGAGCTGTGTCAGTTTTCAGCTTTGGTGGAACTGGAGTGGTCTGACAGGACAGGATGCACATCCTGCAAGCAGAACCAGAAAAGCTCTGTGAGAAAGACTTGAACATATTTTCCAAGTGCAGATTTCTTGCTCTTTAAGAGCTGAGATTCCCCGCTCAGGAACATCTTTTCCCCTCCTGACAGCATCACCTTTGTGCTGCCATGCCCTCTGCTACCAAAGTCTCAAGAGTTTGGCTAGATGCCAAAGAGGAGAGTGTGGGTGCAGAGTGCAGATTTTTGGGTTCCCTGTTGGGTAAGGTGTCTGTCACGTTCCTCTGCCCAGGGCAGTTGTTGCATGTCTCTGTTGGGGGTCCTGGTCTCAGACACACTCGGCGTGTTTTTCCTTTTTGTTTTCTTCTCAGCCTGGAAAAAGTTCTGCTCTCTCTGTGGGAATTTAACTTACGTAGAGACTGTGGGATTGGGACTGCAGCTTACTCTGTTATACCTAATTAACCCTAGGAATTCATTTCCACAACAGAGAACTAGGCCAAGTATATAGGTAGCTTTACAAAAGAAAATTAGGGATTTTCAATGAAGACATGGAATATCCACAATTACATTTCATGTGATACAAAATAATTAAGGGATATAAGCCATAATGGTTCATGGCACAATCCAACTTCTAACAGATGGGGATATGATAAAATTTACCCATGGGAAAGTGATTTTGTAATTGTAGAGGTGGGTGTATTCCAGTTACTTCTGTATTTATTTTAGATGAATGTTTATATTTGTATAAACATTAAGGAAAAGCATCATTCTATAACCTCTGGGTATTTTTACCATTTCTTTAAAATACAGAAGTAATTACTGCATACTTCTTACAGAATAAAAGGAAAAAAATTTAAACTCTTGGTTTTCCCACCCACACATTTCTCTTCACTTCATATATCCCAGCCCTCAGATTGCTCCTCCCTCTGCAAAAGCCTGGGAAAAGATTCACAAGCACATGTGAAAAATGATAGTTTCACATGGCTGTAGTAGGTTCACATCCTTATTATGTAAATGAGTGGTTTTGGTTTGGGCGTCTCTTTTGTGGTTTTTGTGCAGATGGTTAAATGCTTAAAGACAGTGGGCCAAATTGTTCCTACTGGAATTTCACTGGCTTTGGCTAAACTACACCAGGAATCGAAATGGGCCATGGAACCAAAATCTATTTTTGCATATAATGAAATAGTCAAATGGGTAATGGGATTGCTGCACAGTAGCAGAAAGGAAGAAGCAGCCATGAGGAGATTTCCCTTTGTTTGGTAACTAATGAAGTACCTGGAGAACAACAGGTCTGAGAAGCTTCACTTTGCTCCTGTGATCTGCACTTCCTCCAGCCAGGTAAGCACAGAGCTGTGTGTGCTGGAGACTGATTAATTAGCCCAAGCCAGTTGTAAAATCGTTAGGAAACAAGTGGTGTCTGTTTTCTTCTGCACAGGATGCCAAGAGATGTATTTAAAGTGTGAGAGTCAAAGGTCAGTTTGACATCATGTGCTCCAAGAAAGAGCCCTTGCTTAGATCCCTGTTTCATGTTAGAAATGCTGTCTGCAAGCTGTGAAGTTATTCTACTTGATAAGAGAAGGGGTAGGATTAATCTGCAGCAAGGAAAATTTAGGTTAAATATTATGAAAAATGTTGTAACTGTGAGATCACTTAAACAAAGTATCAGGCTGTCAGGGGAGACAGTCAAGGCTGGAAGTGACACTTTTCTATCAGTGCTGGTTGGGAGAATAATTAATAAGCATTTCTCTGTGAAGGGGGAGCGGCACTCGGCTCCCCCAGAGGCTTCTGCCAAACCAAAGGAGCCGACGGATCTCGCAGATAGGCTTGGAGCTAATGCTTATGTACAGATAAAATGGAGCTTTCTGAAAGGACTTTTACAACCTCTTCTCAGCTTGTGTTACATGTTCTAAATGTAAATTGAATGCAAATGCTTTGAGCTGTTTGCCACAAAGCAATTTACAATCTCCTACGCTAAATCTGAGCCACTGGAAATATAAGGGTCCGTAGTAATGCTTCATATAATTCTTTAGAAACTAATTGGGTTACAACAGAAAAAAGATCTGCTCCCAATCTCTATGATTTCTCATGCCTATTTCATTTTTTTTCACAAGATTCTTATTAACATTCAATATCTTTAGGTTTTTAAGCAATGTCTTCCTCTATTGATGTTAATGATCGTGCTGACATTGCATTCAGTGAGAAAATGCCTAAGTTAGATGCGTAGCTCAAGTTCTAAACATTCTGCTAAGTTTTTTATCCTCAAATTGTTCAGGCTTATCTACTCTCACTGAACCAGTGATAATAAGGTATCTTTCTTTCTGTCTTTGTTCTGGAACGATAAAATTTGTCATTTCCTAGCATTCCATCCAAGTGCAGCAAATTGCAAAACAAACCCCTCTACATGATTTTGGGGATCCAGTGAGTATTATGTTGATTTTCAAAATCAGATTAATCTCAGTCCCTAATTTGTGCCAACAAAATTGTCAGATCTTCTTAACAAAGGGCCTAAGAATTATTGCCTTGATAATAACAGAAAATCTGGATTTGGCAGTTACATAGATTGGCCCGTGTCTAAAAACCTTTAGTAAAGGTTGTTCTCCACCATCTCCAGTGGAGTAGTGTTTCATAGAAGCAAACATTCATTTTGTCCACTAACAGGGGTTTTGGCAAAGTGAAGGGGGGCATAAGCAACATGGTGTTTAATCCATAGCTTTCTGTCTACTGCACCCTACAGAGCCACAACCCAGGCAACCAGAAGAAAGAGATCAAAAGGCTTTAAAAATGTCAGGCAACAGGATCTCATTTAAATTATTAGGTGAGATGCCCTCTTGGGTTTGACAACAGCAAAACATACCACATAGCCTGTTTTCTTCTCTCCCTTTATGCTGATTTTGACAGGCTGGTGCAATTGCATGTAGAAATTGTATCTCTGCTCTCCAGCAGAAATACTGGACACCATTTGAAAATGTGTTTTTGTACAACAGTGTAATATACAAAGGTATTTGAGCCATGCAGAAACTGGGGGATTTGTAACAGCTTCTTAACCCATATTGACTGAAATAAAACTTATTTGACAAAAAATAACTCAGAAACCTGCGTTAGGTGAAGCTGATAAGCACTTGGAGAATACAGAAGGGCTTATCTGTAATTCTGTTAAGTGATTCAACTTTAAAAATTGAGCATTTCTAATTCACATACATATGCTAAAAGGCCTTTTTGAGTTTTCAACAATTGAAATTGTTAAAACCATATAAGCAGAGATTTTTTCCTTGTTATTTGGATTGGCTTTATTGCTGAAAGATAGATACAGTTCCAACCTGATGTCATACTGCGGAACATTAAAACCTTTTTCCCAAGCTCTGTGTGTAACCTCTGTGCTGCTAAATCCTTGTGCATGAATAGTCTCACTGACGTCAGCAAAAGCAGGGCTGCACAGTCTAATTCTTAAAATAAGTCATGTTCATATAAATTCTTGCTGCTGTCGTTTTTATCTCAGATTTTGTATGGTAGAGCATATGGCCTGAATATGAGACTGGCTGAATATTAAAATTCTCAAGCTTAGTGAGTAATTCATGTTTCTAAATCGTACGAGTAGTGGATAGTACTGATTTTAAAAGCTCCAATCAGTCAAGACTTATGTGCTTAGCATGAAAGAAATACAAATAGAAGGTCATCAATACACACATGATTAACAATCACACTTAAAAGCAGTTTGAACCATGCCTCCTAATCATGGATTTGCATGCCTGTGTGTCTGTCTGTATGAAGGATGGGCTGAAAGAAGGGGGAAAGAGATCTCAGCATTGTTCTGTGTTCCTTACTTATGTTAATGCCTTTGAGATTCTTTGCAGAATAACACAGATATTGCAGATTTAGGAAAACAAAACAGGCTGTTTTTAGGATTCAGTTAATATGAAACCATGTTCACTTACCTTATAGTAACTCCCTGATTTTCTTCTCACGAATTACGTTGGCTAAATGCAGATGGGCAGGACACTGAAAAACTGAACAGAGCAGGACTTGCATCCCTAAGGATTAAAGGCATTGGGAGACAAAATGCATGCTGAGGAGGAGCAAGGTTCTGGGTGTAAAGGGTGCTGGTCATACTGGATGAAAGACACGTCACATTCTGAATGCCTCCCCATAGCAAAGTGTTTGCTAATGTGCTCTCATCCTCCCATGTTGCCCCAGGTACCTAAGACAATTCCTACATGCAAATGAAGGGAGAGTCATTTATAACGTGACAGACTCATGCTAAGGCTGGCAGGGAATATCGTTAACCTCACGAGTCTTGATGTGACTGAAGAGGCTCGAGATCTGTATGGGAGACAAGTCTGAAAATTAACAGCCTCATTAATCAAATTACAATGTTTTGACAACTTCATGGTGTGTATGCAATCTATCCTGTATACAATTTAGCTAAGGCTTTTATGCAACAAGAGGTTTTTTTGCAATACCTTTATGTGAAAAGACACCACCTCACAGCAAAATTACTGGATTGTATGTGGATTATCAGACTAAAAAAGCATACTAAGATGAGATTCAAATAGAAAATCCTGCCAGGATTATGAAGGGGGTAGAACACCTCCTTTTTTCCTACTCTGCTTACTGACAGCAGTATAATCATCATCATCACTTATTTAGATAGTCTGGGGGAAAGCTGGCCAACCTCTCACACCTGAGCTCAGGTACTGGAAATACTCCTCTTCAAAGCAGAAACCCTTTGAATCCACTTGCCCAATGTGTTTAGTCAAGAGTGAAACAAGAGTGGATAACCAGCTGGGGCACCCTGCCATGACGTGCCAGAGCACATCCTTCAGATAACCAGTTCTCCAAAGCAACAGGTCACTCAGGGTAACTCAGAGTAACTCTGGGTCTCCCAGACGTCAAACACTCCTTTTGTGCTGAAGTACAGACTGTGCCCCAAATCCTTTGTTTTTCAGGCTCTTCGTAAGTACCTACCCTAAGGAGCTTAGGGATACACAGTTGCCTCTTCCACACCTAGGGATATATGCAGGGGGCTTATTAATACTTCTGAGTATTAATTGTCTAAATCCCTGCACATCTTGGCAAGGCTACATCAATGATTATTTCTGGGTTATGAAGAAGTGTTGTTGCTTGTTATAATGGGCTTCATAGAAGAAGGTTTGATGTAGTGTCAAGAGTAGCAAAACACTGTGTGAATGTTTTGGAATGGAGAGTCACAAAAAATACACAGTATTTTAGGTCTCTTTGTTCTTGTTATTGTCCATTTTCAAGGGTAAAAATTTGAAATCACAGTTAAAAAGGGTTAGAAGCAAGAATGAAGAACTGTCAACTAAATGTATCTATTTGCAAGAGATGTATTGAATCACAAAATTAATGCCAGTGTCACTAGTACTGTGGCCATCTCTGTTCATCCTGCGCCTTCAAAGTCTTTCAGGGAAATATCAATATCTGATTTTCCAATCCAGAAAGCTGTGGCACAGGGAAGTTAGCTGACACTTGGCTTCACTGAATAGCCATGGCAGATGTAAAGAACTTGCTTTCAGCCTTCCAGTCAGTGTCTGCTCACTTTCACCCATCAGCTCCTATGTCCCTAAATGACCTAACTAAGCCCCATCATACTGAGGGTGATCTAGGCTCACATTTGCATCTTATAATACTAACTCTCTCTCTAATCTTACAGCTTTATGGCCCTGCTAACTACTGTGTGAACAGAACAGAGCTGTAACAAACCAGAAAGCATACAACTGGCTGAACAGCCAACAGGCAAATTGGCTGAATTGGGCAGCCCAATTCCTTTGCAATGCTCCTGCCTTCCCAGACAGTGGCTCTGATGAAAGCAGAACGACTTCCAGCTTCCAACCTGCAGCAGGTTGGGTGTTTGCATCTGCACTGCAGTCAAAGCGTCACTGCAGCATCCATAGCAGTGCCAGACTCTGGCCCAGTCAGTGGCAAAGCTGTGGTGGCACAGGATTTATTGTTCCTGGTGGGAACATTCAGCACTGAGCAGAGTCCATGACATTGCAAGTACCTCAGCCAGTTAAATAAAAACAGTTCAGACATGTGTTGTAATCACATCTCCAAATGCAAGCATTGCAGTTTTTGTAGAGTTTATCACTGCTCTGAGCAGCACCATTAGCAAGGAATACTGTGATTTTCCCAGAGCACAAGGCTGTGTAGAAACCTTAGGTTCTTTCCAGCTGACATATCCTTTTGTTGCTGGCATGAGACATGTTTCCATGATCCTTATCCCTGTGGGGAAAAAAGAGGTAATCCTTCATCAGTTGTCTATTATCCATCTGCTAGTTCTGATTTCTGTTAATTCCCAAGTGGAATTTTTACAGGGGGGAGAGACTAAGGTTTGAAATTTGTCTCAAAGTTGTCTGTCTGGAGTGGTTCCTATAGTAGCCATTCAGCAATCATATAAAGACAGAGGACACTTTGTGGTATCTGTTTGAGGAGTAATGTGCAGTAATTGAGGAAAATCGGAAAAATGGGATGTTATATGCCAAATATGTGAAAATTCAATTCGGTGGAGCTGTTTCATTGGAACATGTTGGTACTGTGAGTCAGGCAGGATTGTGCCTCTCCAGTGGTCTGTAAGTCCCCTAACATCCCTTTGTTCAGGGAGAAAGAGAGACTGGCTTTACAGTGCCCATGAGACCAAATCCGGGTTAAAGCTAATGAGGAATGAGTACAATTAATTTGTTGACAGGGTTTTCTGCATGTTTCAGGGAAGAGGGGGTTTACTACCATTTCCCCCCATAATAAAAAACAGGATCCTGTATCTTGGAAATGTTTACAGTGTAACAAAATGAGGTTATGTTACACTGTAAAATTTTAAAGGGCGACTAGCAGGGACACCTAGACTCAGCAGCATGAAACCCATGAGCTGTTCGGACAGGAAGGGTTTGTGTTTAAAAATTATGAAAATAATGTTTCAGTATGAGATAAAAACAAAGGTTGAGACTTTTCCAGCTACAGACTCCCCCCTGCCAGGTATCAACAGTTTTATTCAGAGTAGAGGCTGAACAGGATGCATTTCCCACCTGGCTCAAAGCTGGGTGTGCTGTTGGTTATTTGGGTAAAGCAAACCCACAGGTTCCTCTTTCACTGCTACCCTGCAAGGTGACAGTGTCTGGAGTACTGCTGGCCAGGGAGGACAGCTCCAGAGGGGCACTGTGTGCCCTGTGTGCAGCACCCTGGGGTCTGCACCACCCCAGACACAGCACAGGGAGTGTTTGCAACAGAAGGATGGAGGATGGGCTGCCAAAAGGAGTGCCTGAGTCCCTCTGTGCAAGTCAGTCCTCTCTGTCAGCCTGCTCAGAGCACTCAAAGTGAGGAAAGGGATGGTGTATTATCTCATTTCCTTCCCAGACTTCCTACTACTGTTTTGGGCAATTTATACCTTTAAGAATGCATAAGGCAAACAAACCTTGTTCTCCCCAGTGTGTGAAAGCCTGTCTTTTGCATTATTAAACCATAAAGGAAAGCCTGGCGTTATCTCGCGCAGATTCTCTGCACGTACGAGAGGATCCGGCCCAAACACATTTCACGGCTTGTCTGTCTGAGTTAGTGTGCTGCTTGCCAGGAGTGAAGGAGAGGAAAGAATCAATGCTTAATACCACAGAGTCTTACACAGGTTGCTCTTGAATGTGCTTATCACCACTAAGTAGACAAACAAAAGTAAAAGCATTTATAAATACCTACTGAAAGTGTAAACCAAACAAAAGCCATCAAATCAGTATTTTATCCATTTAATTGCAGAGTGTTTTCCTCAGCTGTATAAAGTTTTATTGCCTTTCAAAGCTTATTTATTGTAATTAATTAAAGAAGACTTAGAACACCGCTCCCTTATGGATTACAAAAGGAAAGAAGATGCAATGCCATTTTTGTTTGCAATTCATTGAGTTATTTGCAGATCCCCTTGGTCTGCCAGGTAATATATTATTATAGCCCCATGTCACACTGTCCATTTCTCTAAGTAGAAAGCAAGAGCAGAAGCCTGACCCGTGAAATGCAGAAAACATATCAACATCATAATCCATACTTTCTTGGACCCACTAACAGCTCTTTCCTGAAGAGTGTCTTTTTCTTGATTACAGCTGTCAAAGCAGCCTGTACAAGGATGGGAGAGTGGTTCTAGGAGAACATTACTTCTGACCTCAAAAGCAGCAATTTCTTTGTGAGTGTGCTACTCCTGACTTAGGTTTTACATTGCCCTGATTTCAAAGGCAGGGGTCATCTCACAGCCATGCCGCTCCAAAATGGACCCAGCATCCACTGAGTGTGAGCCCAAAGGCTCAGCAGACTTAAGAGAGAGTACAGCTCAAGAAGTTGCACTGATGAGGGAGGAAAAGGAAGTGGAAAGAAGACAAACTCTGTCCCATTTAATGAATACTTCCTTGACATTTGTGCAGCTCCCGCTGGGGGTTTGAGCTGGCATGCATGTATTCAGTATGGTCCCAATTACTGAAGCCCATGAGCTGTGTACGTGTTTGTGTTGTGTGTATGTCCAATACCCTGCTTGCTTTCCAAAATATTAAGTACCAGAAGAAAACAACGGAAAACAAATTTTTCAGCAAACACTTGTGAATTCTGGTAGGTTTTCCACTTAGTTTTCCATTTAAAATTAGTGTAGGGCAATGCACCTCAGATGCAATGCCACTAAACCCTGTAAATCTGTCCCAGAGATGATGCTGATCTGCTGTGCACATTTTCCTTCCTGTAAGTCATTATCACATGCCTCTCTTTCTAAGACATTTTTATGAAAGGTGAATCACTGGGGTGGGTTTTTTTTGCATGACTGCTTTGCCCCGCATTCCAGCTATAACAATGCAGTTTCACTGGGCACTGGGTCATATGGTTGACCTCAGCTAACAAGCTGTTCCTGTTTTTAGGCTACTGGGAATGTTTATTGGCCACTGTTTTCCTCTTTTCTAAAGACATAGTTATTTCTTAAGACCCATATAAATCATAAGGTCACAAAACACATAAAAACTGTGACATTCTTTGTGATACAGGATAAAAATTAACTAAATTCAGGCTTAGCATCTTTAAACATCTATGGTATATTTTAGCATAAGATAAATACATTTATTTAAGTTATATATACTTTTCAGTTCTAGGATACCCACAATAAAATGGCAATAAAGTTGCTCAATTGGACAAGCTTTTATATACTGGTGTTTCAAATTGGTACACTTTAACTGTGAGCTCTATTACAAAAACAAAGTACTGTAACTCTGAAACACTTTAAATAGTGATCTGCTTGCAATAAACATTAAGTAATCATACTTTATAAGAAAATTATAATTCTGAGGGTAATATTGAATTTCCTAATGCAGATTTCAAGAGCAGAATCTCAGGGAGAGGTTGCACTCATGTTGGATTGACGCATTGATGTGTGCAAAATCAGATTACACCTGTAAGGACATGCATAAGTCATGCATTATCAACAGGGGTTTTATTTATAATGTCTCTACCAAAGTTAGTCAACAAATTAATAGAAAAGCATTGGTTGGCAATTACTATAGTTTAAATCTACACAGACATTCTTCTTCCCTGCTCTCATCTGCTTTAGTGGTTTTGAAATGAACGTCTTCCAGGCTGAGAAGTTTCCCAGGCTGCTCTCTGGCTGAGAATGAACTTTAGGAAAAAACATCTGAAATTATTCAGGTCTTTTCTTGTATAAAGAAAATAAAAATATACACACAGAAACACACACACATACGTGCATACACATCCCGGTTGCAAAACAGAAGACAAGCCACGGGACTTTTTTAGGCAGCTCTTCAACCACACTTAGTCAGATCAGAAGTCTGGAATTTGAAAGCACCATCCTTGAGTAAATGTTCCATGCACTGCTCTTAGGAAATATCATTCAGATTTCACAAAGCCAGGGCTCCTTTAAAGTTGCCAACCCTGAGTATTACTCATGTGCTTAAGGGTTGTTTGTTGAAGTGGCAATGTACACAACCAAATGATTTTGTGCTGAGATAACGGCTCGCCAGGAAACTTGCAGACATTGTAAGTGGGTTGATCTCTGAACTACAAATGTTTCTTATTCAGCTTTGTGTGCCTCCTGTGCCAGAGAGCACTCCTAGATGTTATGGCCAGGCACTTTGCCTTCCCAAGTTTGTATTATTAGAAAGAAGTATGGAGATGGTTTTCATCTAGATGTTACAATAGTCTGCCAAAGATCTTCTCAGCATTATAAGAATGTTTACCTAATAATGCCACATATCTCACACACTTAAGGACTCTGTTTTCAATACAGAAAAAAGTTTGAAAGTTTGGTTCTCCTTTATGTAGTTCAAACTATTTTTTTCCTCAGTGATAGCTCAAGAGAGTCTGACCCTCCTTGCCCCAGTAAAAATCCACAGGAGAAACTCTAATACATGCACATGATGAAACACTGACAAGCCAAAAAGTTTCAAATGCAAAGCTGGACATTTTCCAATAACTCCACTTGTTTGTACATATGCCTAATCGTGTGGCTATATACAGGTTTGAGACACAGTCTCAGCAAAAAATCAATCCAATCATTTACATGTGTCACCCTTTCAGGCAAGGAAGACCCACAGCAGTCATTTATATCACTACAGACTAAGTATGTGAAGACACTAACCCCACAGTGGATTTTCCACTTGGCCCAAGGTCTGCCCACAGGGCATGTGATGCAGAAATCACAGCAAAAGGAACAGCACTGAAATATGGAACTCCAAGTGCCTAAAACTGCATCCTTAATATTCCCTTATGTAGTTCCTAACTGGAAGTAAATTAAAATGCCCATCATTTTAGTGTATTTACAGAGCTTCAGGACATGGTTGCTATGGAAGAGAATTGCTATAACTTTTGATCTAAAGCTGATATGTATGTCTGTAATTTCCTTTCTCCTTTAACCTCTTTTAGTTTCATTAATTACAGGTATTGGTCAGAGAGGTTGTAGACAGCCCACAAGGGACAAATATCTGAGTTTCCAAAGTGTGGAACTTATTTTATGTTCTGAACTTTCACAGTTTCTGTGAAAAGCTAACATCTACCTTATACTCTTAAAAGTTGAGTTCCTAAGGTTGTGATTAATATACTACATAGATTCCCCAAAGGATAATTACAAATTAATCAGTGGTTCAAACTCCCAAATGGAGTGTTATAAGGTTGCCATAACTTTAAAGCATTTCTTTTCTCCTTTCATGGAAAGAAAAAGGAGTCACAACCGATTCTGATCTCCATTTGATACAGCTCTTTCTCTGTTCTTTCGGCATTCGAGGAAGCAAACCCAAGGCTTCTCTAACTTACCAATTAGGCAGGCTTTTTAGTGAATTCAGCAGTACATGCACAGACCACTAATCCAACCACAAATCATTAAACTTGTTAGGCACACGAAAACAATGTTTGATGGATATAGAGGTGTACAGTGAGTGCGAGTGTGTATATATGCATGAGTCTCTGTATGCAAGTTATTTAGTCTAGTTCTCCTACAGAAATGTATTTGTGATTCTGTGTGAGACTTTGCAGCCCCTTCTTCCAGTCACTCTATAGCTTAGGAAAACTTCCAAGTTTCAAGTCCCTGTTAAGAAGCTTTATTTGAAACCCACAGAAGCCACTAGGAATCTTTCCATTATTTTGGGAGAAGCTAGACTGGGCTCTTATGCTCAAAACACAGTATATGGCTATCTCAGCTTCATTCCTTGCTGTTTGCAAAATTCCTGTAAGACTGCTGGCACTCAGTCTCTCTCTCCTGTCTTCACATATGTAAAATGAGAATGACAACTTTACCTCAGAGGAATGTCGCAAAGCTTCGCTTATAAACAGATTGGCATACTTGGATGAAGTTGCTGTACTAACAAGAAGTTTTCTGATTGATGGGCATCTCTTGGGAGGTCATAGAAACAAAAACAAAACCATATAGTCGAGTTTTTTGATTTTTTTTTTCTTTAAAGAGCCTATTCTTATGCATGATGGCTGTTTGCGCCATCTTTCTTCTTTCTCTTATCACCTAGGATATCTTTCCAAATATAACCATGTCAAATTAGTGGCTAAATGCTAAACTAAGCCTAGGCATAACCCTCACACTTGAAACATCCACATGAAAAGCTTGAGGTACAGTGAATAATAAGAAAGTTAGTTTTTAAAAAATGTAACTAATTCTCCAGTCTCCAAAACCCTTAGCTGTCTCAACATAGATAAAGTAACTATTAAACAACCAGTAAAAATTAGACTGCATTTCATTTTGTGAAGAACGCTGGAAAGTTGGCAAGAGGTAAGATTTTGCAGTGAAATAGGGAAGTGAACAAGTTGTAAATGACTCTAATATCTTCCAGATGGCATATTTTACTTGGGGACTGAGTTTAGAGTAATTAGAGGCATGTGAAATTCCTATAAATACTAAACTTCACCAGTTTGACACTAGAAAGCTCCTTCCTCTCTGAAGTCTTTAAACTGCTAAGTGTTTCTTTTTCCCCCACTTAAAGTGGAAGTCAAGCATTTGTAAATTTGTCTTATTTGACAGACAGAAACCTTTTCCATGAAAAGATAGCATTTTTCTTTGCCAGAAAGTTATGAACTGAAGTTTTTCACTGAAGAAGTTTAAAATTGAATGTTTCTTCCCAGAAGAGGTTTTCATTTTTATATACTGGGATCATTATATTATAATTTATTACAGTATGTGGCAAGCAGTGAAATCAGTGGAATTTACTGTAACTTCAAGATCAAGTCCTTTCATTGGTGAAATGGTTTTTGCAAATAGATGTGCTGAAGACCTTAGCAGATGAATTTTGCTTTTACTTCCCTTAGGAGATTGTAATGGTAAAATTTCAAAACCCAATCCATAACCTCTGGTTCTTCTTGGTTTTCTGCATGACAATGTTACACGCATTCCAAAAGTGAATCCTGGTGTTCTCATTTCTGTTGAAGAATTTTCCAGATTTTATTTGATATTAATAGAATAGAACCAAGTAAACACAAGGTAAAATATTCTGTCACCACTTGCACCCTCTTTAGCCATATGTCAGTGTAAACCGACTTAGATCCATTGGTATAAAGGGCCTAATCTCATTTGCAGCAGATAAAGATCTGGCCATTGTTCTCAGTGGAGCTGTACAGATAAAAGTGCAGATACAATCTTGCTTATTTGGTTCAGATCTTCAGTTCTGCCAGTCCCAGGTACTCAAAAAATATGAGCCAAAATGCAAGGAGTGTGTGATAAGATGAAGGATACTCAGATTTTAAAATGGTGATGATTGTTTTTGTTACTTCTGGGGTTTGAAATGTTATTGGTTAAGATATGAGGCATTTCAGATTCCTTTGTTCAGCAGAGAATTAAAAGCTTAATTTTAAACGAAAGTGCAAATCCCAATGCATTCAATTATTCTAGAAACCAGTGTAATAACAAGACTGCTGCTAACATTAGTTGGAATTTAACTGTTGCAGTGGGTAACTGTAGATCTTCATTGATGTCTTTGTTACATCTTTTCTCTTTTTCACTACAGCATTGTCTTGCACTAAAATAGACCCTCAGTAGTTCATTCTTAATGGAGACCCACCGTCAGTTAATGGCATTAGTAAATTACTGAACAGTGGCCAAATCCCAATGGCCTTATTCCCAGAAATCTCTTAGGCTGACAGGACCTTTGTATGAATAACTCCAGTGAATTTTGGCCCTGGGTGAACACCATAAAAACACCAGCTCACAAAAGACCAATGGAAACAAAGGCCCCCCAAACTGACAGTACATTACGAATCATTAATCGATTGCAAATCGTGCATTTAAATATCCAGCACATTAAAGAACTCTGGGATTTAGATGATCTGTTGTCTCCCTCAGGGGGCTGCATCTGCACCATGAATCCACTACAGGCAAAACCAGTTTAAAAGCTCCTGCCATGGGCACTGACTCCCACCTTCCCTTCTCATGGAGCTTGCACTGCCTGGCTCATCCTAATTGAACTGTGTGCATGTCCATCCTTGGAGGAATATCTGCTGGGCATTTTAATAGACTTGGAGAAAAAAGGGAGAGGGAGGGAAGGAGGGAAAGGAAGGAAGGAAGGAAGGAAGGAAGGAAGGAAGGAAGGAAGGAAGGAAGGAAGGAAGGAAGGAAGGAAGGAAGGAAGGAAGGAAGGAAGGAAGGAAGGAAGGAAGGAAGGAAGGAAGGAAGGAAGGAAGGAAGGAAGGAAGGAAGGAAGGAAGGAAGGAAGGAAGGAAGGAAGGAAGGAAGGAAGGAAGGAAGGAAGGAAGGAAGGAAGGAAGGAAGGAAGGAAGGAAGGAAGGAAGGAAGGAAGGAAGGAAGGAAGGAAACGACATACCCACACCAAGAGATGATTTGTAAAGATGGAGAAGGAACTCTCCATTGAGAAGATTGCAGTGTGGTACAGGAGCAAGCAGCCTGGTAGGAACACGCCATGCAGGACCCCTTGGCACTGAGCACACTGGGAAGGGGCTTAAAAAGGGAAAAAGCCCTGCAGCTCCCTTGCAACCCTTGTGCCCTGCTTAGACTTGTTGAGGTCACAGCAGTCACCCAGGATCCTCTGAGGGCTGCATGCTGCCTTCACCTCCATCAAGGTGTCTTGTGAGGCCCACATGTGAGAAATTATTTCCCCTTGGTGCGGACACCTGCCCTGACAGCCCCAGCTAGAGGGAAGGCTGGTGTGTCTTCACACAATGGGTCAGTGCCCACGAGATGGGTTACCTTACAGGAGGCCCTGGAGACTGCTCAGGCTGCGCAGAGGAAGCTCAGATGAAGAGAAATGCAACAGATGCTGAGGTTACAGGCAGAAAATCAGCCCATTCAGGGCTATGCCTAATTTTTTATTTTTTTATGGCATGTACTTCTTTTTTCTTGTTGCTAATAAACTGGGATTAAGGTTGGTGTCCCTCGAGTGCCTGCAGCTTTTAAGCTTTTAGCTCTGGGATACAGATTGCCTTGTGTCACAAGCACTGCAGTAAATCCCACACCTCTAACCCTCAGTAACTAATGGGGCACAAAGCCACAGTGCAGAACAACTTGAAGCTCTTTATTTAGATTTCTTCTTGCGATGCCTTCTGTTCAACTGAAGTGGAGACTTGTGAGGAATAAAAAAAAAATCTTTATAAAATAAAGGCAAAAGAAAGATACATACTAAGAAGAAAATTTTCAGAACCAAAGATAGTCTTAACAAGGTGGATAATTCATGTCAGGGAGAAAATTAGCAGCTTGGTTGGGTGTGGAATCAGAATGATAAAATAAAGAAACACTTGGGAAATTTTTTCATCCTAACAGGTGAATAGCCAAAGTATTCATAACAACCATATAGATCACAGTAGGCTGCAGAAAAATATGGTATACTTGGATGTAAATTATAGTTTTATATATTTCACTGACTGTTTCATAAAATTAAATGGCAGATATTTAGATTTCATCTGAGTTCTGCCTATTTCTTGAGAAGGAGTTTTTT
Source organism: Melospiza melodia melodia (assembly GCF_035770615.1). Lineage (NCBI taxonomy): Eukaryota > Metazoa > Chordata > Aves > Passeriformes > Passerellidae > Melospiza > Melospiza melodia. The sequence continues at coordinate 14,883,718 of NC_086194.1, forward strand.
AAGGAAAAAGGCAGGAGATGTCACTGCCCTGGTAATAGCAAATGTGTAGAAGCAGAGTGTAGCTTGGCAGAATGGCTGGGTTCAGGAGCAGGCAGGGCTTTCCAGCACTTGCACCTCACTTTCTGCAGTACAACACGCAATGGTGCATTTCAGGGTCTCCAGCATGTTCAGAACTGAACCCCTGTATAAGCACTGTTACCACTTACTAGAAACTGGTACTAGAAAATTCACCAAAATTTGAATTCTGCAGCTCTTTATGTTTTTCACTGCCCAGGGCTCATTTTATGGGTATTGTTTGGCCTTTTCCTTAAAACCATAACTTACACTTTCCAAAAAAGAACGAGTTCTTTGCAATTCCTTAAAGACATTGTAGAGGAATTCGAGATTCCCTTATCTTTGCACTGGGAATGTCTCCCAGGCATGGCTTTACTAAACCATAAAATTAGGGCTAACTAGCATGCCTGCGCAGGCAGCAGCTGGGAGGAGCAGGAAGTGTGTGTGAGCTCTTGCACGGCTGTTCATCAGTCTCCCACCCAAAAGCCTTGCACGCTACAGAGGGTGCAAACAGAAATGGGATATCTGGAAAGACCCAGGCAAGCAAAAAGGGAATGCTTTTTGCACCATGGCAAAGCGGCTCCATGAACATATTCACTGATTGTCCTCCCTGCTGGGCAGGCATCTCCTGTTTTCACATCTGAACTCATGCTCAAGTCTTTCACCCAAAACTGCACTCAGTGGCTAGCACCATGTTTATATTTACATCTCTCTGCCATAAGCCCTAAAGGACTATAAAATTACGAGAAATATTTGCCACACCATTGACAGCAGTAACTGAGTGAAGAATTGCCAAATGGGAAATCCAAATTTGCAAACTCAGTATTCTGGGCTGGGTGCCAAGTCTGTCTGGGTGCTGCGGTGGTGACACATTCAGTCTTCTCACAGGGATGCCAACATGCCAACTGTATCCCTGGCACAGCATCTTCTGACAAACTTATGGAAAAGAACTGCTACCAAGTCCAGAGGGACATGCAAGCTGCTTTCTGAGCTTCCTTGGCAGCAACTCCATTTCCAAGTTGTGACTGTACTTTCTCCTATTTACAAGACCAGTTGTTTGTGATATGCTGTGGTCTCTGGTAGGATTTTGAAAAGTGCAAAAATGACAGCAGGATGTTGGTTTCCAAGTATAAATTAGTAAAATGCAGAGTAATTTTATTTCTCTGAGAAAAAAATAATATAGATACTCATTTACTGCAGCCCAGATATCATATGTTGCCACCAGTGTGGGAGAATCCAAATCCATTTGTTAGCTGCCAAAAGTAAAACATGATCATTAGAATATGAAGGTTGTGGGGCTGATCTCTAAAGCTTCCTCTTTCCAAATTGTTCTTCTTACCCTTTGTCTCACAGCTAAACTTCTTCACTGTCTGTCAGTAATTTTTCAAAATGAAAGAAAAAAAATTGAAAAATCCTCCAATCTTCCATGGGGCTACATGACCTCTAACTTGCAAAAATCCATTAGAAGAAAGCCTTTTAGTAACCAAATTGTGTCATTTACAACTGCACAGCAGCCAGGAAGAGCACCATAAATTACGATTCTGTCACTATAGCAGACAATGGAAAGTGTGGGCAGGCTATTGCTATAAAGGAGGAAAACTAGGAGAGTGATAGAATTTAATTTAAATGGGGGTTTTTTGCCTAATTTACTTCATATAATAGCAAAATTGGTACTTACAGGTTAGGGTTTTTTTGGCTGTATATGGAAGCAAGACTATAGCGAGACTATATAACATTGTTTATTTTTAAGGTGTACCAGAATTAAAGCACCAAATCCAAGCCTTTTGAATTTTATCTCCTTTATATATGAAGCAAAAAAGAATGTAAAATTTGCTTAGCATTTTTATTTAATTTTTTTTTCATACCATTTTAAAATTTGTGTACTGTTGAAACTTGAGCAAAGAATGGTGCAAATAATGTCACCATGGGGTAAATGGAGCAAAGACTGTCACTGAGATGCTGTGGGTTTATGTGGTTACTCTTTCTTTTTAACAAGCAGCTGATTATTTGGAGAAAGATTGTCTTGTTAAAAATTTTCAGCATACTTTTTTTCCTAAAATATAAAAATCAGTACCATGTATCCCTGAGTACTTTCAATATGTTTTGCAGGGAACCCAGAGCTGGCATTTATAAAGATATTTTTGAGAAGGGAAAATAAAAAACAAACCAGACAAAACCCCAACAATTCTGAAGTCTCTTTACAGCTAATCTCCTTACTTTTAAATCCTGTTATACACATACCATAAAGACATCATAGAAAGAACAGAAGTCTAATTTTAAAAAGTACAGGCTACTTAAGTATCTGTAAAATTATCTCAGAAATGCATATTTCCACTTTGTATTTCCACCAGTCTGCACTGGGACAGTGAAGCTAGTGAGCTGAGCAATTGCTACTAGAAAAACCAAATACATAAGAAGAAATGCAGTTAGCACAATATTTCACATATGTTAATGCTTACAGTTCCATCAGTGTCAGCTTTATTTTCTATTTGATATACACCAAAGCTGGCACGCAATTTTAACTGATGAGGTAATGTCATTTTTAATTTAAGGAGCCTTAAGCTGTCCACTTTAACTAGTGATATCATCTTTGCAGCTGTCTCACAGGACTTCATGTAAACATAAGTAATGTGCCCTGGATGGTTTGGAGCAGAGTTGTTAAAAATGACATTGGTCATCATGAAGACATTTTTTTTCCTTTGATCTCTTTAAAAATGCCAGACACACTTTATTGTCCTGTCATTTTTAGCTCTTCCTTGTATATTAATATGCTTGGAACATTTCAGTTAGCATAACAGTAGAATATAAAGGTCTAAACAAATTAATGGCAACATTTTAATGTCAGTCGTAGTAAGATAATGAAAAGTAAATGAGATTGTCTGGCTAACAGCAACATGTTAAATGAAAGGGCAGTGTGGCTGAGACACAGAGGCAGCAGCAGGGAAAAGCCTTTTGCTGCTGCCTGCAAGAGTCACAGGACACAACCCAAGCTCCAAATGCCACCACTTTCTAGGAGAAGATAAAACTGCTTCTACAGATTGGGTCTCATCCTCCTTCCTGTCTGGGGTCAATGAAATCATCTGCTAATAAAACTCAAGACCAGACCTGTCTCTGCACCTGCAGTTCTCCCTCCCTTCATTCTCTTGTATTCCCTGGGCTGGTTTAGCACCTCAGCCTGCTGGGCTTGCTCTCCTCAGCCCTTGAACACCAAATCTGTCACAGCAGACACTGCACATTGGCGTCTCCGGTGACAGGGCTGAGGAGCCCTGAAGTGTTGCTCACAGGCAAACTTTTACTACCAATCATTTTTTGGTTATTGCACGATTTTGCTTATACAGTCTAAGGTTTGATGTAAATCATCACTGAGGTTTTTAGCCCTGTCTGTCCAGTAATCACATGCTGTACAATTATGAATGTGGCAACGTGCACTTCTTGATTCAAATACCTAAGCAAAGGTGATTTGTATTGAAACAATTTTTGACTGAGAAAAGCCAAGTGCTGTGACTGACTTGTGGATTTTGTGATGTGCTCTAAACTGTTTGTCCAGATAACAAGGAAAAGAACAGATTTTTCTACCACTGATCTGCAGCATTATGGAGTTTTGAGCAAAATCTAATGTTTAGGGATTTATTTATTATTCTGTGGACATATGTTTGGAGGACAGCATATGGAAATCAAAGCATTGTTCATAAAGAGCTACAGCCAAGAAGACATTTTTGAATTCATAACAGAACTTCACAGTTTGAAAAGAATGCTATGCATTATGTATTGATAACAACACTACACAGACAAAGGAACACAATTTAATAATACAGAATTGTGCTCGTGAGATTCCTTTTTTTTTTTTTTTGTTAATTGGTTACTTTAGCTGACATTGTCTGCAAGCATAATGGACACCATTCTTCCTAATAGTTCCATGTTGCCAGATGATGTCTACAGACATAATGTAGTCCATTTTAATTATTTCATTTTGCTTACATCTTTCAGCATAATGCATTTTCCAAGCAAGCTAGCATTTTTCTTGATTATCTATGTTGTGTTATGGTTTCTAAATTAATTAGGTCTCCTTCTTTCCTGGAAGTTAAAAGTTTCTTCCTTCCATTTATCTACCAGGTATGATTATGTTGAAGTGATTGATGGAGATAATGCTGAAGGACGCTTATGGGGAAAGTACTGTGGAAAAATTGCTCCCCCTCCTGTAGTGTCTACAGGACCATATCTTTTTATTAAATTTGTTTCTGACTATGAGACACATGGAGCAGGATTTTCTATTCGTTATGAAGTTTTCAAAAGAGGTAAGAAACTATTCATTTTTACATTGTTCATTGTGATTTTTACTTGCATCAGGAAGTTCACCTTAATTCTTTGGAATGGGGAAAATGCATGAAAATGCTTGAAAGAGAAAATCTTATTACCCTAGTCATTCCAAGGTGGGGTGTGTGTTCAGTGGGTATAAATCATCATGAATCCAGTGGGTCAGCTGTGTCTGAAGGTTGACTCCTCTGCATGAAATATGGTAGTTTTCGTCAGCTGTTTGTTTCAACCATCTTAAAACCATTAACTTTATTGCTTTCCTTTTTTTTAATAATAATTACTGTATGATTTACAGTGTTACTGCCTCAACAGCACTGCCTCAACCTTCTGAGTCCCAGGGTTATTTTGGTTAGTGCTTTGCTCTGTGCTCCCAAGGGATAGCTGTGGGCTCGAAGGGACCCGAGTACACGTGGGCAGCAGATGATGTTGCTGCTGCTTTCACAAATCATGTTTGGGAGGTAAAGGAGAGGAGCAGCTCACGCTGATGAGGCACGGCCTGCTGGGTACTCGTGCCAGGAATTAGTGCCAGTGAGCACAATTAGTTTTATGGGGCACAGAGAAACAGAGAGTGCAGGATTAACCAGACAGAGAGACACTCCCTCTTTTATAACACTCTTCCTGAATCAATAGCTGGAAGGGCTGTAAGGTCACTCTTTTCGGCATACATCTTCTCTACAGCTGGATGGAGAGTAATAATTCATATATTCCATTCCTGGAGAATACAGGACCAAAACTCATCATATATGAAAAGACAATAACATTCATTTTATAGGAAAGAAAATTGACTTCAACATCAATGTTTAGGGTCATATTCACAGAAGCAGCTCAAAACTTCAAATTTCCAATGCACACCACTCCCAGTCAGTGCCCCATTTTCAGAACCAGTGCCCAAGTCCCTTTTATGCACCTACACCAGAGCCAGATTTTTAGCTGTGTTCAGCACACACTCTTGGTGGCAGCTGTACTGTTAATGAGGAGAAACACAGTAGTGAAGCCTCTTTTCAATTGCCATTGCTGCTCTGCACAGTGCTAATTGGGGCCACAGACCTCTTGTTCACCATCTTCCCTGTCTGTAAATCCACTCTTGACTCCCAGAAATTCTTTTGCTGACCTTCAGGGTCACATTTTCTGAAAGAATTCAGCATCCAAATGACACCAAGCTTTCCTGAAAAAATATCTCTATTTATTTTGATATCCTTTGGAGCTTAAACTCTTGAAAATGTGTTCTAACGTTTCTCAGTGCTTATATATGCAGTACCATCTTTCATGAAGAACAAGGCTGAAACACAAGAGGAAGTGAAAGAATGATCTGTGAAACAATCTATTTTAGTAACTAAACCCTTTCAAGAAAAAAGTTTTATTTATTTCCTGACAGTGTAGTGACAATTCAGAACTCTGACAGGAACATTGTGTTTATTTCCTTGTGTGGTCATTTACATGCCTCAAAGATGCACATTTACCATGTTAAGATGGCATTATGAATGTGATTTTACACACATGGAAGTCAGGAAACGCAAAATTATGGCTCCCAGAGCAACTTTAACTCCAGTTCATTCCACATAAACTGTATATTAAGGCAGGACAGTTATCACCATGCCGTGTTAGAAAATGCCATGTGTACACAACGGATACAAATTATCATTGCTGTGGGAACACAGCCCTATTTAACTTCTCAAAAAATTCATATATGCTGTACCAGTTTTGCATTTTAATATCTGTGCCAAATAAAGCAGTTCACCCTTTTGCACAGGTGAAAGGTGAAGCTCAGCTGCTCACACCGGACAAGTATGTCTGGTTTAGCATATTCACAACTTAGCTCATCATTTCCCAGGTATGGGAAGAATGATCCCAAGCCCAAGGTCCTGTGATGCTGAGCTGAAGGCTGAGCTTCATTCCAGCACATAATCTATTTTTGCCCATTACTCTTTACTTCTCATTCATCTCTGTAGCCAGAGAGACACTGAAGAAGTTGTAAAGCTAAAACAGGACTAAAACATGAAACACATTTTGCCCAACACTTAGCCCACATGAAATGTGCATCATTTTGGCTTGGGCAGACATTCTATTTTAGGGTGCATGAGTGACGTATTCACTAGGAAAGGATCTACACAGTTCACATTCAACATTCCTAACTTTAGTCAACTAAATTTATGGTGCAAACTGAAAGAAAAGAAAGTGTCAACCAAGAAGGTAAATTATTTTTTGGCTCAGTGACACCCACAGATAGCAGATTAAATTATCCCCAATGTCATCTCTTTTTCTTTGCTTTCTCTGTTGCCTCCTCTCTGTATTTCCTTCACTTCATATCTCTTCCTTTGTTTCATGCACATGTGCACATGCAGTTTCTCCACCTCAGAAGTATCTACTTTTGGTGTCTCCACTGGAACCTTTTCTGCAAGTTTTCCATGCACATTGGCCCACGGAGTTCCTTGTAGCCTCAGTATTGATGTAATTCCTGCAGCTGCTTCACAGTGTCAGTAAAGGGTCAAAATCTTTGGAGGGCATTTTAGTGAGAAAGCACCCCTGAAAACAGTTTCAGTTTCTTGCACCAGATTGATTCAAACATGTTTAAAATAAAGCAAGCTGGCATCAAGACACTATGTGTGAGTGTAAGAGCCTGACGATTGCACACTCTCGGAGCCAGGATCTGGCTGTATTTAATAAAGCAATAATGATCCTGGCTTACATTTTATATTACATCTTTTATTGGATTCCAAGAGGAGTACAGAGCACTTTATACTATGAATGGCATAGCAAAGCTATTTTATCCTGGAACAGCAGCTACTGGTGGGAGTGAAGAGCAACAACCAGAATATAACCCTCCCCTACATGACAAGGAGACAAGGGAATGACAGGGAGAGAAGAGGAATATTCAACTAATGTGTAAGGGGGTGATTTAATTATAGGCAAAATGTAATTTCCCAAATTGGAATGGGTCAGGTTACATGAGCATCAATATCCACATCTTCCAAAATATGCCATGAAGTGTTCTGAATATTGATGTGATAGCTCAAGAATTTCCTCTCAGTGTCTGTTGAAGGGCAAGGATACCTGAACTGAGTAAATTCATTCAGACCTCTCTCTTGAGTGCTGAATTTAGCTGGGAGTTGGCCAGATCTGTGGGGGGTAATATGTTTGGCACATTCACAATGAAAACATTTTCTAGAGTGAAATAAGAGTATTCATATATGCAACAAGCCAGACTGTTTTCCTTCAATGATCTGTATTAGGCATTGGAAATCCTCTAAGGCTGCTGACTACAGTCTCTAAGGATGCTGGGCATCCTCATCCAGATTGGGGCCTCACACACATTGTCCTCCAGCACAGACCTGCCTGTTGCCACCAAGCTCTCTCTCTGTGTCCTTCCTCTCCTCCATGTCTGAGGACCTTCATTTGAGTCATGCTACTCAAACTCCCCAGGCCAGCTGATATCCACCAATGCCCCAGTCCTGTAAATCACTCTATTAAATCTGGAGTGTCAAAAGGCAGATCTTGTGGGAGGATGTGTGGGCAGTGCCTGCAGCTGACTTGTGAGTACATCTGCAGGTGTGGGTTCCACAGAGGGGATTCCTGAGGGACCTGAATAAAGGAGAAATGAGATCCGTCAACAAGAGAGAGACTCCAGTTTGTCCCCTGTACTCACAAAGGCAAATCCAGTGACCTGGCCTTTTATACCCTCACATCTTCACTGCCAGTTTCCTGCTCCACCAAGGGCACTGTTTGGAGCATCCCATTATGCCATGGTGGGAACATCAGGGAAAGCTGGTGTGTCAACACTGACATTAGGTGACTTCTAGCAACACTGCCTGCAATCACACAGTTTATCATGCCCACACTAACAGCAACATTTTACTGGTGCACCTGTGTCAACACCACTCAGAATGAGTCACTCACCCTCCGTACATGTACGAATTACCTTTCACATTTAGTTTGTCAAGGAGGCATAGGTCACATCTGGCAGAGTCACTGAGTCAGTGCTCCGGGAATCTGAAACCACTACTCCCTCTACTGAATTCACTCACCCGCTTTTGTAAAAAGTTCTATTTCACCAATAAAAGCCTGTCAGCCATAAGATTTAAAGATTTGAGCTTGAAGGGGCTATAATTATTTCTCTAGGGCTCTGTCGAGATTTCTGCAGCTTACACTTTCATTGTTCCCACATGACTTTGTATTTGTCATAATTTTTTCTAGAGCTGGTACAAGTTTTCATATTGTTCCATACAAATTGAAAATTGAAGATCAGACAGTATATGTGGATTGGGCTTTAAATGACTGACTATCAATAATAGGAACAAGCTGGCTGAATGATTAATGCAGCGATTAAAATGAGGTGTTTCATTGAAAAGCCACCTTTGCTGCTGGAGAGACAATACAACCTAATTTGTTTTCCAGCTAACTGCTTTGCTTAGTAGCACAGTGTTAACCCCGTTGATTTTTCTCCTTCTCCTACAGGACCTGAATGTTCCAGAAACTTTACTTCATCAAGTGGAGTGATAAAGTCCCCTGGATTCCCTGAAAAATATCCCAATAGCCTTGAATGCACTTACATTATCTTTGCACCAAAGATGTCAGAGATTGTACTGGAATTTGAAAGCTTTGAGCTAGAACCTGACTCAAATACTCCAGGGGGAGCTTTCTGTCGCTATGACCGATTGGAAATCTGGGATGGATTCCCTGATGGTAAGAGAAAAATGAACTGTAATATGCATAACCATTACTATAGAGTGGCCTGCAGAAGGCATAGTCCCATTTTTTAAACTGTCATGCTAGAGAGATCCTTGCTTGATTTATGTGAAGTGAGTTGAATTAAAAAGAAATGGAGAAAATGCTCTGTAAATTCATTCAGTAAAGCATATAATAGTGTGAATGATTTTTTTTTTAAATGAAATATATTCAGCTTTAACAGTTGGCTTAGCAGAAACCTCTGTGTTCAGTGGTAATATGTGATGAACCTCCTACACTAAAATAAATTAAATGTGAAGTCTTATAATAATGAGTCCTCAAATTTTCACAGCTAACCCAAGAGTATAGTCCAGACATTTCCAACAAATTGCAGAAACTGGACTCCAGGTACTGACCCTCTGGCTTGCAGAGGAATTGTGTTACAGACCAGCTACCAAAGCAGAGAATCTCTTTGCCAGAGAAAATGTGGTGTCCATGCAGTTGAAATCATAGTGACTAAACAATTACCCAGGTCAGTAAACAGTCACTGAGTTATTCATTCAGGTGACTTCAGTGCCTGGGCACTGCAGGGTTCCTCCATTATGGTGATCTCTCCTCCAACAGTTTAAGCAAATCCAAAGGTTTTATCTTAATTTGTTAATTTATAATCTCTGATTAGATGGCCTCATGTGTCAGGGTGGGTGTGTTGGGTACTCTTCTGGAATGTCTCTGCCATCTCAGTAATTTTCCATTTAGTTGTTGACCACACTTGACCTTGTGCACATTCGCTAAGTGCATAGCTAGATATTAGCTAACCCATAGAGCCAGAGAGCCCTCATTTCACCTTCTGTCCAACCCCACATCCCTGTTTTACACTGAGTCTGACAAATAAAATAGCTACATGATTTCTCTGTGTTTTTCATGTACAATCTTGGGTCTGTAAGATTCAAATCTCCCCTAGGCAGGGCAGCCATGTATCAATTCTCCAAGGACCCAGAGCCAAAGGCTGCATCTCCAGCCTAAAAGGGATTGTTCAAGCTGAATCCCCAACCTTTAGGGTGCCCAAATGCCTATATGAGCTGTGTGGAAACAGCTATGTAAAGCTGATTATTAGTGATGCCTTTTTTCACTGTTTCTATGTTTGGCATAAGCTGATAAAGAGAAGCATCTTGAAGCTGTCCTTTTTCTTCTTAATTTTTAATTTGTAGCAAAGTTCAGTGACTGAAGATTTACGTTGTTTGTATAGGACACTAATTACAACTATTTCAGTTTTCCACTAGTGTGATAACCCATATTAATAGATTATTTTGGTTTGTTTTATGAATAGCAGCAGCAGTTTCTACAAACTGCTAATCCTACATTAATATTTGATTTAAATGAAACTATAACTTAAGGAATATACTTTAATAATGCATTAAAACTTGACTGTTTTCCTAAATAAATCCCCAGTATAATTTTGCTTAAAGCTTCCATTGATGCTGCAAGAAATATATGTCTTTTAGCATATATTTGTGCTTTTTTTGTTCATATTTTATGCTTAATGGGTTTATCATGGCTCTTTTGAGTCCATTTCAATAATGAGTGAAGAAAGATCCATAACAGTAGCAAAAAGACTATTTAGCATTTAATGCCTCAATTAGAAAAACAATATTTTAATAGTACAATAATGGTGTCTGGAACATTTAATAATAGGTTTATTTGTATATAGGCCAAATCTGTCCTGTAGAGCTTGCATTTAAACTGATATTTGAAAAGATGATCCAGTAAATCAATTTATGTGTAATATAACCAAAAAGAAATGCATTATCATCAATGTAGACAGTTTCAAAGCAGTAATTTCCTGGTTCAAAAAAGTGGCTGAACCATACTGAAGACCAATTATCAACAGGCATTATCAGCCTTCTGCAAACTGTCTCACAAACTCTCTGCACTGAAAATGATCCTGACATCCACTAAGGGTACTTGCATGCTTACTTGTAAATATTCAACAGAATTTGTAGGCTGGAAAAATGTTTTCTTTGATATAAACTGTTGGAGGTTGCAGCAGTTGTAGGAAAAATGTTTGCTGCATCATTTCACTGTAGAATGATCCTCAGCCAGCAGTCAGTCTCTCTTGTTTCACTTAACACTACAAAGAAAGAGGGAGTGTGATTGCTTTTCTATAAATGCATCACAGGATGAATCCCTGGGAGGGAGAACTATTTCAACTGAAGAGCAAAGCTGGCACAGGAAACCACTGGTACAACCTGGCCCTCAGTTCACGACAGAGAATGTCTGGATACTGGAGAATATATATAGAGAGAGTATCTGGGGGAAAATAAATCTAACTTGTATCCACATGAAAATAGTAAATTTCTACACAATGGTAATTAGACAATATGGTTCCCTTTGATGGAGGGAGTCAGTCTTTGAGCCATTTGTCCATTTCCCTTTAGTCTGAGCAAAAGTATTCTGCATTAACTGATATTAACTAATATGGTTGTGTGCATTTCTTATTTGCTGGTGTACTCCCTTGCACAGTTTTATCACACATCAATTTTCACTTTCCCAAGAAACTCCTAAGCATGATTTGGAGGACAGTGAGAGCCAGGGATCATTCTCAACAGGCAAGCTGGACTTGGCCAGGCAGTAAGAGCCCCATAGGAGCAAGTTGTGTCCCTCTCTTAGTCTGGTCCCAGGAGCAGTCCCTGTGACTGGCTGCAGGTCCAGAGGGTGTCCCCTGGCCCACTCAGTTTAGTGATATATCCACAGAAAATGAAGTCATTTTTCTTTGTTGTAATGCATTGCTGCTCACATGCCCAGTTGTGTTAAAGCTGATGTTGCAGTGATATAAACATGACAGAAGGGGTTTTTAATATATGGGAAAAATGTTTATCCCTCAGTTCACATCCCCTGCTTCACAGGATCAATGTGGTTTCCTGGGATGATGGCAGTATTGTGAGAACAGTTTTTTGGAAAATTTTATTGCCTCAACTACAGCAGAATTAGGTGGACAGCACCCTGAACATGCATCTCTGGAAAACAGGCATGAGCATTTGAGCCAGGCACAGCTGGTCCCTCTGTTCCCAGCAGGGAACAGCATCCCACTCTGACCTGTTCCAACATCTACTTTAGGGACCTCTGCAGTGTCTTGTCTCATTGACTGTAGTGAAAGCTATGAATCCCTAAGTCAGATGTAAACTTCAGCCTAAGTTAGAGCAGATGAAATCCAACATAAGTAGAAAATGTTCCCACTATAGAATTTAATAAGCTACAGTCCATAGAGAACAGCAGAAAATAAATTTGCTGTTTTATACGGTTGTGATTATATTTTCCTTCCTTCCCCCCTCAAAAAGAAAAAAAATAGAGAAGAGAAATGGTCTTTTAAACAAATTTTCAAAATGATGATTAAAAGGATATGTCAAAGTCAGTAAGCATACATTTACATTTTACTTCTACATAATTTCTATTTCACTGATGGGATACAATTTTCTGTTAGAGAATTTGACAGCAACTGTAACAGTCATTCAAAAAGATGTAAATCCTGAAATGCTCTGTCACAATCATGGAGTCCTCAGCCTACCTGGCTGTCCTTTCAGTGGATTGAAGCTGGCAAGTGCTGACTATTTGCTACTTGGTTCTACAAAATACGTGCTTATCTTTGAAGCATGTGAACAGTTAGAGTGCCTTCAAAAGGAATTCACCAAGGACCCTTACAGGACTGAAGTTAAACAGTGGTGTAAGTGTTTTGCTGTTTCAAGAGGGGAATGCTAGGCATTCAGGAATGTCTCAGACCTGGCATTTTGTTTCAGGGAAAAAAACCCTGTTGAGGAATATCTGAGAACTGCAGGTGCTTGTTGCAAATATCGTACAGAAAAGGGACCATGGTTTGAAAGAGATAACAGGTGGATTTAGAGCAGCAGAGTGAGTAGATCTCAGGGCAGAAAGATATGATTTTGCATGAATAAACCAGATACCAAAAATATCTTTGCCCAAGGCACAGATATATCTCAGCCAGCATCTGCTGAGAACACTCCATTGATGACTTTGAAGAAAAATAGCCCACTCAAGAGGAGGACGAGCTTTAGTGATGAATTGCACATATTCATCATGCAGCTCTCTTTGAAGCTCTATAGGCTGTCTACTAGAGCTCAAACGTAATTTAAAGAAGTTTACATATGGTTTGAGAACCACAGCCTAAGCATTGCTGCTTCAGTCAATACCACAAGAGCTTCCACTGAATTACAGAGCAAAGCAGAATGCTTTACTGCAGTCATTAACATCAGTGCAAATGAAGGTTGCTATTAATCTAAGTGTGTTTCTCCTGTTGTGGTTGCTTTCTACACTCTTGTGAGAAGCCATTAAGATCTAAGAGCATACACAAGCTCAGTGTAGTTGACTGCTGGAATGCAAAGATGGAATTAATTTTTTGGTTGTTTCTTCTTCAGCATCCTAAATTGTGTGCAAATGTTTTTTCAATAAAAATCATAGTGATGTGAAAATACTGTCCACAACATACGTGCAAGCTTATAAAAAATAGCTTGAAAATTAAATACATGGCTACTTAACATAACATTTGTTTTAATATTTTAGAAGTCTGATATACTTTTTTTCCTTGCTTTTGTTTTTTTTGGGGGGGCATTCTTAGCCTAATTCCAAAAAGCTAATATTTCAGCTAAATGCATAAATGTGTATTTCAGTAATATTTAGAATTTCCTCATATCAATATTTTTGTGCAGAAGGGCAAACAATGGTAAAGAAAGGAAGAATCAGTAAGGATAAGGTTTCTGCTTAGTCTTGAACCACCAGCCACTTACTACATATTCTGCACTCTGATCTGTAAACCTTACAAAATACTGATTGAGACTAATCAAGGATTTATTCAAGCTATAGAATTAGATTCTGCATTTTGGGAAATGCATGCAAAATAGGTTTCTTAGTTGTCCCTCCATCTGTTAACCAGAAAGTTACTCAGTTTTACATTGTATGATACTGTGTCAGTGAAAAGAGGAGCCAAGGTCTCAGAAGTTGCTACAGCAGCCAGATGAGGTGGCTGGCTCACTGAAAGGCCTTTGCTCTGCAGGTAGTGTAGAAGCATCCTTGAGTGAGGACACAATCCAAGTGACATTTGGAGTATCCCTTACTGAGGGAAGCTGTCATAGCAACAGGATGGTCCACAGTTAGAGGCTGGCCTAGTCACTTTTCAGCACCTTCTGCCCCAAAATTCCCATTTAGAACTCTACACAGTCTAATATGAAATCCCATCTCATTTCCTAAGGAATTGTCAGGAAGATGGTAAAACATAACCAGTGGCATAGTCTGCCTAAACAGACAGCAGTCTCAACCCTGAATGATTCCTCAGATGGGTTTCCTGCACAGCATTTATTTGATGTGGTGACACACGAAATATTTGATAATTTATTGTCATTCAAAAGTTTCCAATACTTGAATGAAAAAAAATAATAGAAGGGAGGAACTTTGTATTAGTATCTATGGAAGAAGGAGAATTTCTATTTCATCCGGTTGTGCTCAGATCAATATCGTATTAGCTCAGCAGGCTAAGGTTTACACATTGCACAAAAAAATTCAATACCTCTTTGTGTCATATTCTGCACATTTTTGGCACTTGCATCCACATAGCTGGCAAAGGGAATAGTACTGTGATGGCAGGGCCAATCTGTTGAGGACTCAAATGCATAATCACTAAATATGTCTTAAAAATTATAAACCAGTGAGTCATGGGGAATCTTAAAGCCTGTCTGCTTTAAACAAAGTTCTCTTCTGTTTGTCCTTTCAAAGAGGCTTCCCTACAGGAAATGGGAGGAGGGAGGCTCAGAGCACCATAACATGGTAGCCTTATCCTCCTTATATTCTTGCAGCTCAGAGCACCATCAGCAGCAATAATCTTGAAAGCCATTCTGAGAAAGAGCAGGATCAGAGCTGTTTGCACACAGAAAATGCAAAAAAAAAAAAAAAAAAAAAAAAAACAAACCAAAAACCTGCAGCACCTGGAATGTGGGGGCATTATTTTATATTTTTTAAAAGCCACTAATGGTACCAGTCTAAATAAATTTCTCTCTCTGAAAAATTAAACCATGAAGCTTCAATGATTTCTAGGATGAGGAAGAATTCAATTCATATCCTGTATAGGATGTTTTATTCTATCAATGCTGCATGGAACAACAACCTTAGTGAAAAAAGTCTGAATTGGCAGGTATTTCAAATGCCATGGGATTGCCAAGGCAACTGAAAAGTAACTGTGGCCAGAGTATGGATAGAAAAGCACATGCTGGCAACAAGAGCTATAACATCTGAGCTCCCTCTTTCTGGCAACTCTAGGGCCTTACAGAAATGTGTAGCTTACATAAGTAAGTATTAAGTTATTCCAAGCTGGAACTGTTTTACTTGTTGGAAAATGCCAATAAAGGACTAGAAAATTATGTTAGCTGTAGATTTTCTTTGAACTGTGAATAATTAGGATATCTAAACATTTTACATTTTAAACTGAAAGTGTAATGGACTTCCTAGAGAAATGACAAGGTGTTAATTTAAGCCTGGAAAGCCAGTGGTGCAAGCATTAGAATGGCGCCTCATGATTATTTTCATGATTGACTCCATGGGTGGGTTTTAGCATTATCTTCTCTTATTGTTTGTAAGCACAGATGTACCACCATTCCACAGCCTAGGGACCTATCTGTAGGGAATGCTCAAGTGCTAGAAGGCCACATATGTTGGTTGTGAATTGAGTAGCTTAATTAAGGAAAAAGATTATCTCACTGCCCAGGAAATGTTGAAAAATACCAAAATCTGGTTTATACAGTATTAACATAAAGAGAGATCATGTAACTGTGTATGTGTGTGTGTATTCTGTGACATGAAGGTATACTTAAGAAATTCTTGCTCTTTTGAGAGGATTAAGATTTCACTCTCTAATTCTTTTACAATATTCCTTAATATTGGCCATATGGGCAAAAGAGCTATGGGGTTTTGAAAGCCTAAATCAAGGGGGTTGAAGAGTCATTGGTCATAGCCTCAATATGAGTCAAAAATTTTTTTCAAAGTTTGAGATTAAATTAACAGATCATCAGCTGTATAGAGCATAAAACCTGGAAGGCACTGTTTGAACTCCTCACAGCATCTTGTGTACTAGGTTGGCAAATCAGGCCATTCAGTTGCTCTTGTCATAAATTGGTGCTTCAATCACACTTAGGAAAATACTTATGGTGCTTTGTATGAGTAATTTTGCGCATCACTGCCCTCTCTGCACACTTTGAAGGACACTTTTCTAAATCTGGGTCTGTACATTTCCAGAGGTTCATGGAGTGCTATCCGGAGCACTTTAGAAGTACGATTGCCAGGGTAGGATAAACAATTTATTGTTCATCGCTGAATTATTGATGGCATTGTTATTTTGAGCTGCTACAGAGGCTGACCATTTCCTGCTGAGGGCCTGTCTTTGGGAGGATATTGTAGTGGCACCTATTGTCAGAGCAGCCCTGGCAGTTTACTATTATATCCTGTTTCTTTGCAGTTGGCCCACACATTGGGCGTTATTGTGGGCAGAACAACCCAGGACGTGTCCGCTCTTCCACGGGGATCCTTTCAATGGTGTTCTACACTGACAGTGCAATAGCAAAGGAGGGCTTCTCAGCAAACTACAGTGTGTCACAGAGCAGTGTCTCAGAAGGTCAGTATTTATCTACCCCGCAGAGCTTCTTGGAAAATGCTCTCTGTTATGTTTTCTTGCACACCAGGTGTTGTCTGAAGCTTTAAAGAAACCTTAAATAAATAAGAGGGTAGAGAATGATTGGTTCTGTTTTCCTTTTTCTCTTTTTTCTCTTTTTTCTCTTTTTTCTCTTTTTTCTCTTTTTTCTCTTTTTTCTTTTTTTTTTTTTAAGAACAGCTGCCCTTTGAAAAGAAGTGCAAGGAGCAGAATTCTCCTTACAGTTTTATTCCACTGTATTGCCAGGAAGTTGGGATAATTATTGTGAAAAACTGTGCTGACCAAGGAAAGGCAGGAATGCAGAGCAATTGAACACTTGCATTAAAACAATGAAACATGAACAATGAATGCACTATCCAAAGCCTCCTTTTATTACATGGAATAAGCTTTGATGATCGATTTCTTGAATAAAAAGGACCCATTTAATATATGTGCTCTTGTTAAACCATTTCATAAGCTAGCTAAGCTTTGTTCTCTGTCTCATATTTTTTTCTCAGTTGACTCCTTTTCATGCTTACCCTTTGGACAGAGAATGAAATGAAGTGAGGGAAACAGGAAAATAACACGCTGTGTTACACCATGTCCTTGCAGATTTCATTGCTTTCCTCAATGATAAAACAAACACTTTATATCAAAGTCCCTCTCCTTTCTGTGTCTTTACTGAGTGTTGAGCAGATTCATACCGATTTGATGTACTTGTTTAGTGAAAAAAGGGACAAAAGAAAAATTAGTAAACTGAAAATTTAACTGTAACTCCCTATCTCTCCTCCACTCTGTGCCTTTTTAAGAGCTTTCTTACACACACGTAGGCAGGAAGAAGGAATGGGGGACTCACAGCCTCTGTGCATGGGAAGCATTGCACCTTCAGCTAGTTTGTTTTCTCCCTATGTAGGTGCTGCTCCCATCCCTTCATAACTAGCACAAACAGCCTGTGTCCCCCATGGCCCCCTCCTGCACAGCCACCCTCCCCAGGCTGTAGATGCACCATCACTCTGAAGTCAGAATTAATGATATCTGCTATGCTGAGATGCCTTCAGCTCCTAAACACAGGACGGCAGAACAGAAGTTGGTGTGTATGAAAACCCTTTTGGATGACAAGACGAAGCATTTTACATGCAGCAGACTTAGACAGAGAAACAAATTCTCTCATTTAATTTCAGCCACCCTTACTCTTTGTGTTGTCTGGTCACCTCCAGAGGACAGCCCAACCTAATTATCCCAGATGTGTGAGGTGTCCCCAGGACTTACTTGTCCCTCTCAGTAGACTGCAGGGCAAGCCAAAGTGTCTGGATCAAACTAGACACTTTTTAGGTATTTTGATAGTAGTCCTCCCCTATCATGTTTTGCATTCTCTGTATTGCCTCATGGCTTCCCTGTAGGTTTCAGGCAGAAGTTTCTTGCCTTTGAGTCTTACCCTGCTGCAGTTCAGCTTCAGTACTTCACCGTGTACCTAATAGATTGAAGCAGCACAGAACTGGAGGAGAGGATCCTATTCCACAGGAAATGCTGCTGATATGATTGAGTTATGGGAAGCCCCAACTACTGCTCCTATAAAATAACCTAGTAACATTTCTGAATGTAAATTTCTGGATCTCTGATAAAAGATTTAAGCTTTTTTTTTTTTTCCCACAATACTTTAATTTTCATTGAAAACACTAAACTTCATCTATTTAAAGCTCAGTTTTCCAACTCGTGGTTGTTGAAATTTTCAGCTCAGCACCCACCCCTACTAGAGAAACATCAGCTCCAGAGAAGGTGCAATAAAAAGGAGCATATATCCAACATATATCCAACTCCATTTCACAGAGTTACGTCAGCTTAATTTCTAATAAAGGAATTAATTCTATTTCATAGTGTGAAGTCCTTGAACAGAAGCATGGGCACATGGGGTTTTTTTCTCTTGCCCTTGTACTGGGGTGCCCTTGTACTGACATGAAGGTCCAGGAGCACCTGGGTGTGAGGATCTGTCAGAAGCTAGTGGCTTCTCTTGCCTTGGTACAGGTTGGAGCCTTTATTTTTAAAGACTGAGAGAAGAATTTAATCACTCTGCCCTACCAACCTTTGAACTCACCATAGTGATTAGGAAGTCAATTGATTTTAAATTAGCTAGGTAATTTTTGTGTAAACAAAAAGAGATTGAATGGAGATGATCAACTCATTTGCAATGCACCACATTACAGAAGAGCTGGTAATTTCCTTAGGTCAATAATTTTGTGGCCTGAATTCAAATTTTGTTGATCAAGTTCATTCCAATGTCCAGAATCCAAAGAGAACAGTTAAAATTTGAACAATATTTTTTAAGCATTTTATATTTTTTGTACTGAAGTAAATAGTTTTAAAATCAAATTATTTCATAAAGTAGTCTAATTTGTCTTTTCTGGGTTTTTGCATAATTTTGAGGTGAACAGAGATTGTTCTGTATTATGAATCCACAGGAGTGTCTGTGCTATCCTAAGATAGACACTTCTATTGTCCTATACTGAAATGGCCACAATACTGGGCTAAAATATTTGTATAGCATTATTATTGCAGGAATTGCCATGGCAACTCAAATGGCAGTATTAAGAATGACACCATAAGCCCAACACTGCCTCACTTAAAGTTGCTAACGTATTCAAAGTCACATAACAATAAATTCTTTAGATATTCATATTCAAAGCAGGTAAAATGTTCTTATTATTCAAAGTCTAAATCCAAAAGCTGACCAAAATAATGATGGTGATTTATTTTTCTCCAGATTTCCAGTGCATGGAACCACTAGGCATGGAGTCAGGAGAGATCCACTCTGATCAAATCACTGTCTCCTCCCAGTACAGCGCTATCTGGTCTTCAGAAAGGTCTCGGCTAAATTACCCTGAGAATGGATGGACCCCCGGGGAAGACTCTATCAGAGAATGGATACAGGTAAAAAGATAACATTTTAAAGATGTTATTAATAATACTCTGTGGAGTTTATTGGATGTGGAGAATGCAAAAGAAAGAAAAAAATAATAACACGGGGAAGTACTTCTACATAATTTAAGAATTGTTGCAAGGGAATAGCTCATATTCCCCATTAGACAGACTAAAAAAAGACTTACTCCCAAAGGCATAGAAAAAGAAAAGGTCAGGGAGATTAATTCTTCTGCTTCCCACATCTATTGTTTTTGCAGTCTTCTGGGCACAAATAACAGAGATTTTGGTTTAGTGGAAAAGTCAATATTAGTTTAACACGCACTTAAAGTGGAATGTCCCAGTAAACTGAGCATGTGCTATGTCTCTAGCTGATTACAGTTAAGCATTAATACAATGTGGTGTTTTCATGCACTCAGATTTCACCTCAGAAGACCTATGTCCCTTCTAGAATGTGTTACTCACGGAATGAGCTCAATGGTCTCTGTCTGGTGGCTATTCTTCCACATCCTTAAACACAACATTCATTACCAAGATGTGCTGCCCTGGCTTTGCTCTGCTAGCACAGAAAAATCCTGCAAACATTTGTTACCATGAAGGAAGAGGCTCCTTGAGTTCAGTCAGTCTCTTTGGACTTGTTTGTTACATTTTATCATGTCCATAGCTGAATGGTATATAACTACTGAACAGGTTCAGATTATTCATATCAATTACTATGTGCAAAAAAGCTATACTGGCAGGGAAGTGTTAATATCATTATATGGAAAAACATTGATTTTCCTCAATTTTGAGTTGACTTACACTACTTACCTGAAACCCAGAATCTATTTCTGCTGGCAAAAGCTAAGAGAAATGCTTAAGCATATTATATTACTAATACTGAAAACTTGTTCATAGATTTGAGACATTCCTCCTACTTCTGTTATTTTCTATAGGAAATTACTAACTGACATATGAAAACAATGCCTTATTAGCCTTTCATACAAGTGTTCACACTGACGTTTCCTGTGAGGTTTGATGTCTGCAAGAAAGCTCAAAAACATGTTGAGTAGTAGTTAGTAAAGGGAAGAAAGAGGGGGAAATCTTTCATTTCTGATCCCTGGCACACCACGGGACTCTCAGGTGTCCTGCTTGGGGGCCCCTGTGCATCCTGAGCTCTTGGCAGCCGAGTACAATGGACCTAATCAGACTTCAGAGAGGCAAAAAGAAATAAAATCTGTTGATCCTTTTTCATTATTTAGGAATAAACACTAAAATCTCCTCAACCTTATCTAAGTGCAAGGCTTGTTATTAATCATTGCCACTTGCAATCCATGGAATGCACATGGAAAAAGGGTGGAATGCATCAGAATCAAATTCCATATGTTTCATCTGGTCGCAGGGCCGCCACTTTTCCTTTGTTTCCTTCTTTTCTGCTGTCACTTGCACATTTATGACCAGATAATCAAAACAAGAGAGTTAGTCAAATCTCATTCATGTGTTCTGTGCGCTTATTAACTTTATTAAGTTATGATAACTGCGTACCTCTATATTGCCTATATATATATATCTTAATCCTTTCACTTAGAACTAGATCTTTCTGAGAAAAAGTTTCAAAGGACTTCTTTTGACCATAAACTTCATTAATAACAGACACATAACAGAATTCAAACTAATCCAGGTTTTATGCTTAAAACAGCTCAGGGTACCTCGGGCCTCCTGCACGTGAATTTCTCAGCCACCTTTTCCTCCTGCCATAAACCAGGGTGCTCAGGGGCTGAAAAAAACAATGAGCATAATTTTTAGCAGCTTTTTGCTGCCTTCAGCTACCACATCTGCCCAGAAGCTGGTGGTTATTTACATGCTGTGCTGCTCATGCCACAGCTCTCACCTTCTTCACCCAGCTCCTGGTCTGGAAAGAGCAGCAGGAACCATTTCCCTGAGCAGTGCCTTGGATTAGTTCACTGCCTGGGGCCCAGGTGGAGGGACCGGCATCCCCAAGGCAGATTTCATCACAGAGCAATTAGGCTGTTGCTGTGTCCTGTTGGCAGAATGAGCCTGGAATTCTTGCCTGAAGATTCACTGTGTTGAGTAGAGATGCTTTATACATGCTGCAGAACACAACCTGTGCAGCAGAAGGAACTGAGCTAGTTCAGACATTCAGTATATCATCCCCTTTCACAAGGTGCAACAACTTAACTCATCTTTGGATCTGATAATTCTTATTTGGCTCTCATTATGCTTATTTTATTGTGGTTTAGTTCTACATGACATTGATAATTCAAACTTTCAACTGTCTTCTAAATGCTTTCCTGTTAATTGACCATCTTGTGATGAGTGCTAAGGGCTTTGGACCCCCAGAAACCTCAATAAGGGTGTCCTTGTGCATATGAACCTCCATCTTCTACAAAGTCTTGATGCCACTGGCAGTAAGTGCGTGTTGTGAATTTGTGTCTGGATAAAATATTGAAGTCCCATGTTTCCTCTGTACAAATATCCCTGGGAACAGATGTTCATCTCCATAAGAGCTTACAGACAAACAACCAAGGACATGTAACTGATAAAGTACTCTGAAATTATCCGTAGAAAAAAAAATTGTAATATTTTATAAGAAGCAGGAAGGCACTTGTATGTGAAGGACTGAGGTCACTTTGTTCTGCTTTGTTGTGCATGCTATTGTAAACTAGTCATTTATGTGAAGTATTTGCTTTTGTGCAGTGCAGCATAAATGGATTTTTGCTGCACAGTGCAGAACTCTAGAAGATATTCAACAGCAAAAAAACAAAGCTGAAGGATACAGCAATGCTGAACTTAGAACTTTCAAAGTGAAAATTTCTGCCTATATGCCCTTGTCTGAGAGACAGAAGTTTTGTGTGTATCAGTTAACCATTAATTTTTTCATAATTGCAGGTTTCCATACCTACACAAACACTGCAGCTGGTTAAATAGAGATATCTGTCTTTGAGCTGCTAATGTGCATATGCAACTAGGGCATCTATATGAGCTATGTACAGCCACACATGGGCAGAACAGCTTGAAAATTCAGCTCCGAATATTAATTTCCTCAGTGTGTAGGGGTTTCTTTGTATAGGGGAAATATTATAGTTCTCCTTTCTCTTACCTTTGCCTCTCCCTTCAAGGTTAATGTTTTTGTTAAGACAAAAGAAACAGAAAACGTCTTTGAGTATCAACCAAAGGAGATTGGCATCTCTAGAGGACATCTAGAGGGCATGAGATATTATTGTCTCCTATGAGCTGTTGAAGTCTTTTGGAGCATTTTGATGAAAATAATTAGGAAAATAGTGTTGGCTCGTTATTAGTAATGGATTTGCATGAGTTCCATCTGTGGACCTGAATCCTATTCATTTGTGGAAAAGCTAGATTGCTCCTTTGTGGCTGACAGGTATGAACTCCTGAGTCCATCTGAGTTCCACCTGCTTACAGGGTTCTGTTAAGTGAAAGTTGCCTTTCCCTTCCTTAGTTATTTGAAAATCAGTTTCAAAGCTTAGATTCAAAATAACCATAGTACAGTCACGCTGCAAGTCTGCCCAGCACTTTCTCCATTTTATTTTTACCCTCAGACACACTTTGAAAATTGCTCAACTAACACGAGCTTTGGAGTGATTCCTTAATCAGAAACAGAGTCACTCCAGATTGAATTTCTTCTTTAAAAACACATTAATAAGTCTGTGAATTTTCCAATATGAGCGGGATAAAGATATGCATGAGGGAACAAGGGCTGCCAAAAATATGTGTGAAGGTAGTTTATTGTTATATGGGATGTTATTAGCATCACAACCTTAAGCTCAGCCTACTTGTTTATTGCACTTATGTTTCACACACTTGACTGCCCTTCATTTTGAAATGGCATAATTTAAAATAAAAAATAAAACCAGACCTTTAATTTAATCAAGAGCAGGGAACTGCCATTGCAATGTAAGTCATTGTCCCTCATTAACGTATCCTTTCACAGGAAAAATAGTATAGTGTTTCTATTTCTGTAATCTGAACAACAAACATGTTAATAGGTATCAATTACCAGCCAGTTTCAGTACTTAGAACCAATAAGAAGGCCTATGCAAGGGTTTCACATCTGGTTTTAGTGAAATTGTTCCTGTCTGTGGTATTTAAAATTTAAAGAACTCCTGTTATTGTGCAATTGGGAATCCTAGGGGAGTACAATGTTAATGAAATCCATAATGCACAAGGATTTTATGATTGCATTTTCAAGGCATTCCTTCAAAAGGGACAAGTGATGCCTGCCATGGCAGCAGTAACTGTGTTTTTACAGAGTAGATTTAATGTTCACGTTTAAGAAAGCAGTTACATTTACACTTATCTGAAAAAATAACATGCAAAATCTTTATACTTAGGGGTCTTTTTGCATCTTATTTTTCCTTTGAGGAGGAGCCACGGGCCATTGTGCCCGGCAGGACCTTGTGGCTCAGGGATGCCCCATGGGCTGTGGCCAGCAGCCCCAGGGCAGGAGCAGGGGGAGCTCCAGCGGAGCCCCCACAGGGACACTTGAGACCCACGTGTGTGGCTTTGAGGGGAGACTGATTGCCTATTACCAGGGTCACTGGGAACCCGGGCTGCCATCAATCCTCATCACGGGCCAGGTTTTCAAACCCACAAGGAGCAACACCTTCTGGGTGCTTTTACTGCAGGATCTGTATGTTTTCTATCAAAACGTTTCTTCTAATGCATATAACACAGATCTTTGTGCTCCCACCAAGCTGGATGGCAGTTTCTGGGTGGCACCATTTTTCTCTCATCCTGTAACAGTGAGTGAGACCTCCAGCTTGCCCAGAGACCAAAATGTGTTTGTTAATAACACGAGATGTTCAGTTCACTTTATGTCTGGGGTAGGAGAAAACCATAAATGCAGCTTTAAGAATCCTGGTATCAGATCAAAACTTTCAGCCATAAACCAACAAGCATTAGTATGGTAAAAACACTCTCTGCCAGTTCAGATTTGTTTGAAACCATTAACAGGGGGTTAACATAAGTAGACAGTATGCTCTGGATTGAGCATTATCTGTCATTCTGCAGCTGTCATAGGGCTTTACACTAAGATGAACTCCTTATTGTGTGTTCTGGCTAATATGACACAAATCCAGCCAAACCAGCCCAAACTTATACTGCTGGGTTTTTCAGCAGGACACAGACCTGATACCACGTGTGAACCTCCAGACTCAGGGGGTGGCACAGGGAGCACCAGGCTCCCTCTGGCCTCTGCCTGCCAGTCCCTATCTCAGTGCCCACCCAGCCCTTTGGCACCTACAACCCCTGCAGTAATTTGAGACCTCTAGACCAGTCAGCCCGAACAGTGTCAGCTGATCTGGTGCAAAATTCTCCCTCTGCATCTTTCAGCATTCTGGAGTCTGGAGAAAGGCCAGAGAGGTAACAATAGGTCTCCTCAAAAACAGCCTGGGAGATCCCCCTTTCCTTCACTGATTGAAATATCAGTTGTTTATTTAACACTAACTCTGCTGTGCAAGGAAAATATACTCCCATTGATTTAAAGCATTTCTCTGTATACACTACTTCACCAGAATTGAGAGGGAGCTCTGAAATGGAATTTGCCTTCCACATTTGTCTTCATTCCTTCAGTTTTTAACCTACATTCTTCATTATTTGGTCCTTTGTAAGTGTAACCCAGGAGCATACATCACTGATGTGAACTGGTATATAGATTAATACTGATTTATTTCCATATCACTTCTGAAAATAATTGCAGTTCATCATTTGGTGTCTTGACCTTTCATCTGTGTCATAGCTGATTTCCTTATCAGGTATTCACTTAAAACATAGTCAGTATTTATATTTGCTGCTGCACAGCACATTCATTTCATTAACAGGTTTATTCTTACATCAGGCAGATGTTTAGGCTGACTTTTCCCAGCAAGCTTATTGAAGTACTTCACATAAAAAGCCATGGATGTGCTAGTCAACAGTGCTTGTTATTTTTATTATTATTTCTGGTTCTTTTGGAGTTTGGTGCAGAAGTGAAGTGCAGCATATTACTGTATAGAATAGCATGAAAACTGGGAAATCTCAGCCTCCCAGTTTTCCTGGCCTTTGAAGGACAACCTAAGAGCTGGAGTTCAAGGCTTTGTGGTGGGGCTTGCCCATCATTAGGGAGCACACTGACATTAAAGCACAAAAACTGTCAGTCCTTTGTCTTCTCTGCCACTTTATAAGTCATGAATTTAGTTCATGTCATTTTACAGTTCACAACTGCACTCCAGAAATCACAAAAAGCAGAGTTAGCTTTGTGTAGAAAAGTGTTACAGTTATCTTAGCGGTCTTAACATGCTTTGCACATGGGCAAAGAATGACAAAAGAATATTCCTTTCTGGAAATCACAGGCAGCACAGACTGTGACACAGCACAGAACCAGGGTTAATTGACCCAGCAGGATACATTCATACCTTTATTTACTGTGACATGGGAATAAATGGTAGAGTTTCACAAAGGCAAGTACTGAAATTAAACTAGAGGGAGAGGGAGAAATAAAAGAGCCCTACAAAGTATGAAGGTTTTTTGATTATTCAAAGTGCTTTAAGAGCTATTTTAGTACCAAAAAGTTCCCAGCCATAGATTTATCACTCTGGGGAGGCTGGAGAGATGCTCAGAGAACTGTGCAAAACCATTGGCAGCCTTATTGCTCTGGTAGTGCAGGTGCAAAATGCAGTTTAGAAGAAAATCCTCTCTACCTCCCTCTGAAATGTTTCAACATCAGGCCTAATACAGAGGGGAGTCCTGTGTGGCTTCAAGCAATCCTGAGTGCAGCATATGGAGGAGCAGCAGAAGCAGAGACCCTCCGAGCCCCCACCGCCAGCCTAATCATTATAATAGTTTCATTTTTTTCAGGGGATCCACTGTGCAGAGATCTGAGTAGTTTGTATGTGGCTCTGTAATTACCTATGCATCCACTTCCCAGTCCAGCCCTACATCCCCTCAATGGCTGTGAGACAGATGGCCCTTTAGAGCTGAGATAGCGAATTCAAAATGTGTCCACCAAAAGCACTGATTCAGCAACTACTGAAATAATTTTGTACATTTATCCCACTTTCACTAGTTGGTTCCAGGAGGGAAAGAAATTAAAATATTTAAATCTAAACTAAAACTAGTTTTAAACTAACCACCACTGGCTTGTTTAGTTTCTTTTTTTTTTTTTTCATCACATCTTGTTCTTTATTTCACATAAATTAAATCCACTTACTCTGTACAAAGTGGTTCTTCTCTCTCTCTTTTGTTTTTGTTTTTATTTTTCCCATTCACCAGGTTCAGATGTTTGGCTTGACTCAAAATATTTGTTCTGTTTTTCTGGGTTTTAAGTTGCCATCACGCCAAGAAATCAGTTGTTTGTGCCATTCTGCTGGGTAGGGGAGCTCTCTGCTCTCTCCCAGATGGTTTGCAGACCCTGTGGGGGCTGAGGCAGCTTTGCCTACCCAGTACCAAACAACACATCTTAAACAACACCAACAGCCAGGACCTTGTGCAGATGTGAAGGAAGGCATCTCAGAGGGAGATTTTTCTGAGTCTGGCAGAAATAAATTAATCTACGAGACTAGGCAGGTGTCAGACTAGGGTGAGGTAAAGCTCAGGGCTGGAAGTTAAGTGACTGAGGGCAGTGGCTGGAAACAGAGCCTTGGCTGGGAGCACACAGCTGAGGTGTGTTCTAATAAGCAGAGTTATTACTGAGCTAAAGGTCTCTGCTCTCGTGGGGCCGAGCCTGGGCTGGAGATGAGAGGTGATGCTGAGTGCTTTGCAGAGAAGATTATGCATTTTTATTCACTCTTTCCACACCTGCACAGTAGTATGAAGCTGTAGAGTTGATGAGTCCTGTGGGCCCTTCCCCATCCCAGCATCCAGGCTCCAGATTTTCTGTGGCTGAGCTATTATTTACCTCTCCTGCCCTTGTGTCATCCTGCTTTTCTGTCCCAGTTCAATTCTGTTCTGCCCATTAGGTGACATTTTCACAGCGGTAGCAAAATAGGTAGAGTGAAAGGATAAATGAGATTTCTTCCAAGTGGTAAATACCTGCCCTTCAGAAAGCAATTTGTCTTCTTGCCCCCGCAGAAAAAAAGAAAAAAAAAAGTATCTTTCAAAAAGGAAACAATTTCATTTTGTCTTTGTCTCTCATGTTTTCACTTAAGGTTTCAAAAAAAAAAATCTTTTAAAAGGCATCAGGATAACCTCCAAAGCTAACTGGCAAACAAAAGCTGCTAGCAGAGAAAATACAGTTTACCAAACATTGAGCTGAGATCCAGTTCCTCTGTTTTCAGGCACAACTGGCTTCTCACCAGGGAAGAACTGTTTACACATAACTTCACCAACCAGCTGTACCTGTGGAGTCTGGTCTTTCTCTTCATTGCAGTGTGTTGAACACTTCAGGCTAAACTCATTTCTGGTGTTGATCCTCTTAAAGATGATGAAAGGATCAATCTGTCCCATCACATCTCAGACCAGGATATATTTTAACTGGTTGTATTTAGGTTACAGATTATTGCACTAAAGACTAAAGTGTCTTTCAGCTGTAACAGGAGCAGGTTCTTCTCCAATACAAATGCTATTAACTTTAGGTGATGGACTGAAGGGTTAACATAGCACAGAATAATTTTTAAATGTCCTTACCAGGCCTTAAATATTAGCTGTCCATAGGAGGGTTCCCCCCTTTCATGATATGCTTAACTAAGAAAATACATCCTGTGTTTATTTTTAAAAGCCGCAGCACTTTAAAATCAATAGGTTTTCTCTTTACATAACTGCAGATAGAGTAACTTTCAGATAGGTAGAGTGGGGATACAAAAACCAGGCACCATTATCTGGCCAAAGAAACCCTGTAAATAAAATCTTCCTGCCTAAATTTTGGGCATGCTTTGCTGAGGGAAGGACAGCCAGTCTCCCAGGACTGCTTTAGCACTTGGGGGAAGTTGTCTTGGTAGTCAGTGACCTGTGCATCCCCTCTGCTGTCCCACTTCCTCCTCTGGCACAGGACAAGAGCTCCACTCTCAGCAGTGAGATTTCCAAGTCACAGCCTCAGAAGTATTTAATATACATGTGTTCATTTCCTCAGAGCTGTGAGGAACATACCAGAAAAAGTGAAATAATCTTTGCATGTGCAGTCTGTCTCTCCTTTTTCACCAAACATTTACAGCACACTCACCTCACTGTCTAACTGTAGCTACCTGACATTTTTCTAGAAGGTAGCAGAAACTCATATTGTAAAAAAGCAGTGACTTGCTTGGTGACCCAGCAGTAAATTAAAATCATCATATACAATGTGTATGAAATAGAAAATCGAATTTTGATGCAACAAAACTGACAGTTCCATTTAACAGAGAATAAATGAATGCAGACTCCTGTGGATGAATGACTGATTTAAAGAGGCTGTGCCGATTTTCCAAGATGAGAAAGCTGATCAAAAGAAAAGACATGTATTTCCATGTGACACGGGTTGTACACCTATTCCAGTGAAATTAGACTTAAAAAGTATTATATCACAGACACTGGCACTTTTTCCTCATTTTGCTGTGATTTTTTATAGAAAACCCAAAGCCTGAACTCTCAAAAATATCTGAGTATAGTAAATTCCAGTTATTTCAGTGGAACTGACAGTGAACACAGTGATTGCACAGTCAGATCTATCTATGCCATCAAGATGTGCTGTCTGAGACAGGAGAGATTTAATTTTGCACAGCATATCATCCCTTGCATAGCAGCTTCCTGCCATTAGCATAGGCATGCTGTGAAACAGGAAGAAGAAATTATTACTGTGTGTTTACACATGTAGTATTGTACTTATACTCAAAATAACACAATTATAAACCAAGCCCTTCTGCCTGTACCCCCTGATTTTGACAGGACAGCAGCTGGCACAAAAAACCAAAAGAACTGAATAGGCAAAATTCAATTTTTTCTGCCCAAAATCTGGTTATTCGCATGTGAAGAAGGCTGAATGAGAAGCTTTGGATTACTTGTTTCCCATTTGTGCATTAGTTGCTTAGTACACTTAGGGGAAAGAAAGTCCTACAATTATGTCCTTCTCTCAGAAAAGAGTGGTTCTGCAAGTATTGCTATAGAGTTTCCCTTTTCTATAGTTTCTAACACAAACCAGGGAAGGTCACATTCAAACTGCACTAAATAGTTGTCTTCATTCCAGATCAGAGGATTAAGCTCAGGTTTAAAATTAAATGTAAATTACAAATAAGTATTCAGAAAACGTTAATTAAAAGTATTACGTTCCTGACTCATTTATTGCTCAGCAAGGGTTCCTAAGTATCTTAGCTGGAGAAAGGGGCCATTCACATTCCTCCTTTTTTTTGACCAAGTCATTGTACATGTCTTAGGTTATCCATTTGCAAGTTAATGTAGTGCTGAAGCAAAGGTTTTCATTTTAAAGAAGTAATATTTCACAGCAAGATATGTTCCTGCAAGATGTAAAACAATCTTTTTCTAAAGCACTGGGAGTTAATCAGCCTTTCTCTCCATTGCTACAGAGAGGATTTGAATGGCACAAGATGCTGATTGCTTAGATCCCAGAGTCTATAGAAAACCCAATACGATTACATTTTCCTCCCTTTGTTATCAGAGTTTATTGTATCTCAGCGTTCAGGTTTTAAATAGTGTTCCAGAAAGAAAAATAAATTAGGAAAAAGGTATTTTCTGAGTCTTCTGAATAACGACGGCGCTGCATCAAAGCCCCACATCAAGGCGTGAGATGGAGCTTGCAAATGAGTGCCAGGGGGATCGTTCCGTGTCCCTGCGAGTGCCCGCCCTGGGCGCGTCTGTCCCTCGCAGGGAGCGCGTCTGTCCCGGGAGCGGCTCCTGCCCGGCTGTGACCGGCTCTGCGAGCGCCCAGTGCTGCCACACCGGGCTGTCACACCGGGCTGCCACACAGGGCTGTCACACAGGGCTGCCACACCGGGCTGCCACACCGGGCTGCCACACCGGGCTGTCACACCGGGCTGCCACACCGGGCTGTCACACCGGGCTGTCACACCGGGCTGCCACACCGGGCTGCCACACCGGGCTGTCACACCGGGCTGCCACACCGGGCTGTCACACAGGGCTGCCACACCGGGCTGCCACACTGGGCTGCCACACCGGGCTGCCACACCGGGCTGTCACACCGGGCTGCCACACCGGGCTGCCACACCGGGCTGTCACACCGGGCTGCCACACCGGGCTGCCACACCGGGCTGCCACACCGGGCTGTCACACAGGGCTGCCACACCGGGCTGTCACACCGGGCTGCCACACCGGGCTCTGCCCGCACTGCGAGTGCCCCAGCCCAGCTGTCACATCCCACTGTCACACCGCGCCCTATGCCCCAGCCCCTCTGTCACACCCCGCTGTCACACCGGGCTCTGCCAGTGCCCCAGCCCCGCTGTCACACCCCGCTGTCACTGCCCGCTGTGACACCCCACTGTCACACCGGGCTCTGTGTCCCTGCACCGCTGTCACACCCCGCTGTCACTGCCCGCTGTCACACCCCACTGTCGCACCGTGCCCCAGCCCCGCTGTCACTGTCACACCCCACTGTCACGCCGGGCTCTGTGCCCCAGCCCCGCTGTCACACCGCGCTCCTGCCGCCGGCAGCGCCGCTCCCGGCCCCCTCGCAGCATTTCTCTTTTCCCATTTGATCTTTACGGTTCCCATACTGGAGCGATTTGGCTTGCTGAATTCTGGAAATGGCTCCAGTTAAAATGCGAGTGTATTAACCTGCTGTACTGAGTCTCTTTTGTTTCTCTTTACCAGAGTGCTGCTTGCCAATTTTTATGACTACAGCAGATTTTACTATTCAAACAGAACCAGATGGAACACCAGTTCAAAGAACATGTCAGAATTAAATATTTCTTTTTTAATTAGTTGCTTCTGATTTATGCAAAAAAAAAAAAAATTAACATAAGAGTGGGAGAATGTGCCATGAATCCAGATGCAACGCAGCCCACACAAGCATTATCTTTTCTCTGTCGGAGACACAGAAGCTTTTTCTTTTATTCTTTTCTTGTCTTTTCTTCTTTCCTTTATGTTTCTGGATTTCATTTTTCTTAGGCTTTCTGCATCTTTTCCTTCTTGAACCAGCTTCATAATGATGACTGAGGTTCTCTTATGTTTATCAGTCATACTTTTTCACCATTATCCTAAATTCTCTCCTATAGAAACTGGCTGATGTGCTTCTGGGAAAAGTTGCTGTACTCAATTCTGTGACCACAGCATCAGTAGCTGAACTTGATAGCATCTTTTGACTCTATTCTTTGTTTTCAGTTGGGGGAATCTTTACACTTACATTTTTTTCTTCTGCAGAAAGAGATTTGAGCAGAAGGTGAAGATTGTGAAAATATATATATTTCAACTGCTAAAGAAAGGTTCTTTTCCCTTTTGCTGCCAAGAATTCCTGTGTCTTTGGCTTGAATGTTTTCTCATCTCTTCTTCCATGCTTCCCCGTTTTGCCAAGTCACATAAGCATCAGTCAGTAAAACAAGCTGACTGGGGACAGTTGTTAGGCACAACTGTTCTTTGCCAAGTCACTGCTTTCCCTTTTGGGGCTTTCAGGACGTTGCTGTCAAGGTCAATGAGAAAGACTTCAGTCTCTTCAGGAGAGATCTTAATAAGAGCAATATTTTCTCCCTACCTTCTTTCTGGAGCTGCTGCAACTATCACTGAGAGTTTTATACAAAGATTTGAGGTAGTTTATAAGCTTAACTATTTTCACTTAAATCCAGGATGAATATTTACAACCTGTCATTAATCAAGGAGTTGTGCTCTTGTAATGACTACTCATGTCAAGAGAATGAAGACTTTTGGAAGTCATTTTCCAACCAAATTAATTAGACTATTTTCAGAATTTCTATTGGAGCCTGTCCCATTCCTACTTAGCATTACAATCTAAGAAATTAAGGAATTAAGTCATAGTTGTATATACCTTATGAGAAAGCTTGATTGGCCAAATCAAGTGTTAAGAAAGTAGATCAACTCTCGCTTAATTAAATATTTGACAGAACAGTGAAGCGTCACAGCCGTTAATCTGACTCAGAGCACTGTATGCTATCTAGGGAAATGACACGGTTCTCTAAAAATATTTGCTTTGGTATGTTGTGTCAAGTGATGGATTGTACAGCTTTTCAAGCCACAAGAGATGCCCACAACAAAAAGCTTCCTGTTGTTAATCAAACTCTAGCACTCGGTACTTTATTTTCTCAGGCTGTTGAACAGACCTACAGTAGGAGTGCTAAAAGCTGGCAAAACTGCTCCCTTGCTACAGCTCCCTCAATGACTGTATTTTATTTAACAAGGCAGATTTTCATCCTGAAGATAAGGTCTTCCATACTACAACCCAGTTATGTATGATGACAGGAAGAAGCAATATTAATTTCAAGCCGTGTATGTTCTGTGTCATTCTTTATCCAGCAGTTTGCTCAGATTTGCTACGTGATGCATTGTGCAGAGCTAAATGTTATTTTTTTCCTTCTCCTTAACTGGTCTCAAGTAAAATGCATATGCCAGCCCTTGCATATGTTTGCCTTAAAAATGTGTCACCCACCTGCATTTTTTGGAGACAGTGCTACAGCAATAAGAATATTTCTCCTGGATGCTATGAGATATTGTGGAATAAATAGAGAGGAAGTAATTCATATGTAGAAACAGCTAGTGCCTTGCAATATGCTTCTGTAGGAAATAAATTGATTTTAGAAATAGGAACAAGTGAGGCTTTTTTGAAAAAAAAAGAACATTTCTCTGCTGGAAAAAAAAAAAAACCACATTCGAGATGCTCCTCATTTTTAGTAAGGTAGGGGCCCATTCCTATAGTCAAGTCTGATCCCAGACTTGCACTTTCAAATAAAGATATTCACATTGCAGTGCACGCAACTATCAAAGGCTGTCATTTTGGATAAGGCCCTTAGGCATCATTTTCCAAGAGAGATATGCTTCTTAAACTGAATGAAAGTGAAAATTTGAAAAAAAAGAAAAATAACTTGAAACTTGCTGCTGTTAGTCAAAGCTGAAAGTCTGGTCATGGAAATGAAATGTGAAGATTTCAGGTTTGGAGACAGCTGCCTATCTCAGATCACAGCCATAAGGCTTGCAATAACTTACAAAATCGCTTGCATTTTCTAAAATAAATACCAGATGTTTGTTTATCATATGTGCAGAACGTTAAATGTCAAATAATTGCAGGGAAATGCATTTGATGTTCATCTTCAAAAGTACTGTATTTCAACACCACATCTCTTCACAGTCACTCTAACATGAAACACAAGTTCTTGAAACAAAAAGGACAAGAAGGCCAAAACGAAAAGCTAGTTATTAAAGACTTATATCATAATCATAGCTGGAGTAGCCTGCATCTGAGAAAAAGGGGTTACCTCTGGTCACATTAACACTTGGAGACGTCTTTGGAGAGGACATACTGTGTTGACTGAAACTTATACACAGAGGTGGA
Source organism: Melospiza melodia melodia (assembly GCF_035770615.1). Taxonomy (NCBI): domain Eukaryota; kingdom Metazoa; phylum Chordata; class Aves; order Passeriformes; family Passerellidae; genus Melospiza; species Melospiza melodia. Next base: position 14,917,776 of record NC_086194.1, read on the forward strand.
CTCTCCAGACATAAGCTTCAAGATGAAGAAAGCTTCCTGTCTGGTGACACAGCTGTTCCAGAGCTATTACCCTCTGCACTGACTCCTCTGGGAAAAATAGAGAAGACCTGTGTCTTATCACAGCTACACTTTGGTACCTTCAGCTTCCAGTTGTTACTAGCAATTGATATGGTTGCACTTCAATTCTGAACAGTCCCAGTGACTTTTAGAATCTGTGTTTTATGGGCAACTTTTTGCATTTTATAGAAAACAAACTTTCAAAAATCATTGGAACAAAAACAAAATGCATCACAAAGTGATTAATGAGGGGGAGCTTAACAGCCCATTAAAATGTGTCATGCAGTTTCTACATAATTCATTTCTATCATCTTACTTAGAGAAGATTGTTACATTTAGAGCTTAATTTGCAAACATACCTAGGCACCACAGAGGGGTGCACAGTGTTGCAATTCTGTTTGCATGCACCTGGAGAGGGGCAGCTCCCCTCCAGAGGCCACGGCAGGGAACTGTCAAAGGGAAGTAAATGCCTTAAGCCCTACCTCTCTCCTGGACTTTTTCACTGACAGAGTTAGTACTAAACATTCCAAGAGACCCTTCTGCTTCTCTGTTGTTTAATCTCATCTTTCTTGTTTGCACTGCTTCTTTCTCACAAAACACCAATGGAGAAATGTTGTTCTTCTTTCCTTTATCAGCTTATGAGCAAACAGCCCCTGGCATGCAGCAGGTCTGGGGTCACAGCTTGCCTTTGCAAGGGCTTTAAAGCTGTGCTGAACACTTGAGCTGTCAGACTCCAGGAGAGGACTACTGCTGACATGGTTCCAGTTTGCAAGAGCACACAAAGATTTGCTGACTTGGAGAGAAAGCACATCCATGTGAAGAGATGTTCTCCCTAACAAGGAGAGCCCTCCTTCCTCCAGTAATGTCTTTCTCAGTTACTGGAGCCAGGAGGGCTAATGAGGTTACCTTTCCTTCCTTACTTATAGGCAATAAATCAGAAGTCCCCTCAGTCTCCCTCTCTCCCAGTGAGAGAGTTCTGCCAGGTTCTAGGCATGAAAGTACATGTCCATATCCATTGTGTGTTTGGGACTTAATCCTGGGCAGTAAGATGGATGCTGTAGGATATTCAGTGCCCTGGAGTTAAGAAGGTGTATTGAATTCTTGAATTTAGGACCAAGCAAAATTTGGGGCCTGAAGTTTTCTGACAGGACAAGCCTGAGGCCTGAATGATCAGAGACTGGTAGCAATTGATATGTCAGGCATCAAATAATCAAATCTTCCTAAGCTACCAATGTTAAATTTTAACTTGGCTTCAAATACCTAGAACTCTTGTAGAAGGCCATTGCTTGACTTTATTCACAATGAAGTACTTACTGTATATTAAAAAGCCTCTACTAGAATAATTTCAAATCAGTTGGAATGGTACAGGCTTGGGACCCTAATCATTTCAAAACTGAAGAGCTGTTTCAAATTGTAAGAGAGGCAGATCATTTAAATAACTTAGCTCTGTGCTCCCTCAGACTTCCAGATTTTCAAGTGCACTTCAGCCTGGAAGTGAATGTGGTATTGGACATAACTCAGTGCAGCACACTTTACAATCAGCAGAGTACAGCTTGGAGAGCATTTGAAGTTAAGCTGAGATTGCTCAGAGCAATGATGCCCAGATTCCCCCATTAACTTTCAGATTGCAACAATCTAACATCTGAGACTCTCCAGTTACTTTAAATCACTTGATTGTTTTTGTGAGGTGGCGCTGGGATTTTATTTTTTTTTTTTTTTAAGACTGAATTTTTTTTTAATCACACAAAACCAAAATGTTGCAGTATTTCACCCCTAAAGACAAGGGCTAAAATGTTACATATAGACTTCATGAGCCTAACAAACTGGGGCAGGGGCTTTGGCCTGAGAGCCAGTTCTATCTGTCTCACACAAGGCTGCTATTCTTGTGCTGGAGGACTCCAAAATGCCTTGCATAAGACATGGGCACTGAGAGAGTGACACTGTCCTCAACAGAACTTCCTTCAGCCTTTTGAGAGAGAATGCACAGCATGTTGATTTAACTGCTCCAGTGCCTTTGGATATATGACATAAATCCAGGAAAAAGGATGCCTGTGAGACACAGGACACATATTCTGCATCCTACATACTTTGGAAATACTGAAAGAGACTGGGATATTCATGGGGCCATTCAATTGAGAATGGTTAATTCAACCTATTATCCTACTAAACTCTGGACAACTGAAGTAAGGGGGAAAAATTACACTGATTAATATTTTGTGAATAGGGGCATTTTCTACTGAAATCAAATTACCTACTTTAGGAAACAAAGGTTCTCGCTACAGACAAAGACAGTGAAGAATTTGATTTTACTTGGTTGGTTGTTATGGCTAAAAAAGGCTGTAAGGAAATGGCAGAGGTTTCAAAACTGTGGTCACCAAACTGACTGTAATAAAGTGTTTTGCCAAATAGTTTCAGCTATTTGGCAGCTGGGCTTGTGCACGGGGATAAGGGGTTCTTTTGCCAGCAGAACTGAGTAGCCAGCTACTTAGGTAGCTGTATTCCTGCACCCCACATCATTCTCCCAAATATGTTGATACTTCTTGGATGCCACATGATGAACTAGATAAGGAAAAGACCTGGATGAAAAATAAATAATGAGGGAGAGCAAGGTTAACCTAAATCACCTGTCCATTTGTAATGGACAATGTAGTTCCATGAGAGAAGGAGGAGACAAAAGAGTGAAGAAGAGAGATGACCTCTAATACACATTCATGTGCATTTCTCCCGGGAGTTCAAAATGAATTGTTTTCTAATGAGAGAAGCTGGAATTTGAATTTGACAGTTGGAACAGAATTACTAGACTTGTGCTAATGCTTCTTTCTTTTCCCCAAATACATCATGCAGTACTAGCAACTAATTTGTCTTTTTCCCAACAAAATCACACAGTGGTTTGTAATTATCTTGTGACCAACTAATATACATTGGGATTCTTCTCTTCTATTTGCAAGTAATGATCTTCTGGGTTTTAGCAGAATTCTTCTTATCATTCCATAAGTGCAACTTTGATTATCCTAGTAAATGCCATCCCATTTCTACTGCCACAGTCCTCAGGGTCACTCAGCTCTCACTGTATGAGTCTCCTCTGCATTGGCAACACCTTGCAGCTGAGTGTCCTTTGGGAATTTCATTAGCATCTCTGCAAGTGCTGAATGAAAGTATTAAGTAAGGTTGTTCAGCAGGCTGGTCCTTGAGGAATTTCTCTGGTAACTCCTCTGCAGTCTGGTGGTTCCCACTTGCACTGATGGTGTCTCTGGTTCCTCCCTCACAGAGGAAAGAGAATTCTCTGGTGTGTGAAGAACATTCCTGGCTAATTAGGCAAATTTTCCTGAATTCTGTGATGACAACATTTACAAAAGAGGAGATTATGTCTATGTTATTGTCACCAATATTTGGCAGTTTGCTTTATATAAAATCCTTATTTTTTTTTGTAAGGCAGGGTGAGGTAGAGAGGGTGCCACTGCTCCAACGTTGTTACACTCTGAACTAGTTGTCCTCACATTCCAAATTATTCTCTACCACAGGTCGACCTGGGCCTTCTCCGCTTTGTTTCTGGAATTGGGACCCAAGGAGCCATCTCAAAAGAAACAAAGAAAGAATATTATCTGAAAACGTACCGTGTAGATGTCAGCTCCAATGGAGAGGACTGGATTACACTGAAGGAGGGAAACAAGCCTGTTGTAAGTTTTTTTTTTTTTCTTTTATTGTCTCTCTTCAGCTGAGAAATAGTCTGCTGAACTGTTTAGTTGTTATTATCTGTTTAAAAAAGAGGAATAAGGTTTAGTCAGGTTGATCCGCACTATTTCCCAAATCCAAAAGCCAGCTCGTGTCTCAGTAGTAATGGGACACAGAAATTGTTTATGCAAAGCCTAGAGCAGCTGAAAATGGTGTAAGGTGATGCCCTATGTATTGAACTCACCATAATTTGAGTCATTTTCTGTCTTTTTCCTGGACTGTTCTGCTGTTTCCCTGTTTCTCAGAGAATTTCTATGTGACCTTGAGAAAAACATCATGCAGAACTTCTCAAAAAATGTGTCTGTCTGTTATGTGCAGTGAAGCTCTGGATATGCAATAAGTCAGTGCCTCAGCTCCCTGTGCATGGCCATGCAGCACTGCTAGCAGATGATTAGTGGTTTGTTAGACTTCCAAGTATCTCAGTGATGGGGGTCATGCAGACAGATGATTAGGCACATCTTTCCATCCTTATAGATTTTTATCACCTTTCCATTTATCAGCAGATTTGCTCTCTGTGACCTCCCAATGAAACAGCTTTAGACGCTCATAAGAAAAAATTGTCATTATCCGCTACCATGAGCATAAAGCTCATTACTGAGAAGTCAGTTCTGCTCCAGCTCGCACATGAATAGCCCCAGTGAGGCTGTGCCTTCCTTCCCACCTCACTCAGGATGTGCCTGAGAGCAGCATCCCCAGAGGCTGCAAGGGGCTGATGCAATTGGAGTCGTTTTGTGGTACCTCCCTTCAAAACAGCTTTTTTGTGACCCCTCTGTAAAGACACAGAAGAGCTGTACAATATCAAAGTCTATCAGTGTAACCCTATCTAGCCCTAAATATTTGGTTACTGGTTTGTCCCTGACTCATCTGTAAGGGCTATGCCAAGTCCACTACATTTATCTAATCAATGTGGTAACAGTGTTTAACAAATACGTCTTGCTCTTTTTGAAGCCCTTTGGAAAACAATAAAAAATGAATACTGAAAACTTCTCTCTGGCAGGTATTATCCTGGTTTTACTGGAAGTTCTAAAAGTCAGATAACACAATGTGGGCACTGTACAGTGATGTATATAAAGATACAATAATTGTCTTGCCCAAAGTCACAAGAGGGGCCAGGGCAGTGGCTGGTATGAGACGCTGGGTTTCTTGACTGGATTCTGTAATCTGAACAAATGCTTCTTTCAAAATCAAACCATGTCTGATTTTCATTACCAGCTTCAATTTGTAAACTCTCCAAAAGTGTATTTTACATGAGTTTCTCTTGCACATGCTGTCTTTAATTAGTGAGAACATTTCCTAAACCTGTGTCACTTGTACAAAGAGTTTGTTTAAAAAATCAGTTTTCTAAAATGGCAGTATTTTGCTGTTGATCAAGACAAGAAAAACATATGCACCAGTCTCCTTCCCAGATATTCTAATTCAAATGAAAACTTTGCAGCTGCAGGTCTCAAGGCAGCCATACACCAATGTTGCACTAACTACACATAAAAATCTGGGTACTTTTGCGAAAAGACTCCTTTTCTCTGTCAGATGCAAACTTTGAGAAAACTACATCGGGTCTTCACAGAAAAAAAAAATTACTGGAAGGAAATGCAGTTCCATTAAAAATCTCTTACTAGATATGAAACTCTGATGTTAAATTACTTGAGCTGTAACTGAGCCTTATGGGTTGGCAGCTGTGTGCTGTTGGCCCCCGCTCCAAATCAACGCAGCTACTGTAAGGAACAAACAGGAAAGCAGGACAGTGTGTGTAAGAAATGGGAGGATCTCCCATAAAAGGAGAGGGGCCTGCATCCATGGAACACAACAGGAAATTGGTCCCCTCTACGTGAGGAAGAAGCAGGAAGCTGAATCACCTTCTTTGGACTGGAACATTGCAAGGTTTTGGCTGGGCTAGGAAGGAGTGTGTCTGCAGCATCCTCAACATGAAAGCACAGCACAATCATGTGCTTCTGGTGGAAGTCTCATTGTTCATCTGATTTGACTGCCAGCCTCGGGGGATGCAGGGAAAATCTTGGAGCCTGCTAAACAGATTTTAAATAGACTTCAATCTCAATATGCAAGGCGAAGGAAATACTGAGACCTTGTTGAAAAGGATTTGAAGACAGGGTGTTAACAAAGCAAGGTTTGCACAATACATTTTAAAAATCTTAAGCCCAAGGTCAGCAAAACAATATATATATTTATCATAACTATATAGGATTTTTATATGGTCTAATTGAAATCCAAATCTTTAATTTGAGCCTGAGATTTTTTAGCTTTTGCATTATGTGATGAGTGTACAAGAAATAGAACTGCTTTAGTGGGGCATTGGGGGATTCTTCCAGGACACAGGAGTTGTTGGGTGACGAAGACCAGGTTTGTCATTCCTGCATATAGATCTGGGCATTAGGAACAACTTTTTTAGTATCATTGAACACCTTACATCTTCGTTTTTCCTCCCCAAGGAAAGCAAACCTGTCTGCAAAAGTTGTGTTAGAAGATTAATGAAATAGTTTCCCATGCAAGTTTTTGTCTCAGCCCCCCACAACCAACCCTGGTTAGACCTCATATCAAAACTATCTGTAAAACACAGAACTGTAAGCACCAGTTAAGAGAAAGCCTAACAAATATATACTTTTTCTTTCCACACAAAGGTGTTTCAAGGGAATAGCAATCCCACTGATGTTGTTTACAGAGCTTTTGCCAAACCAGTTTTAACACGGTTTGTGAGAATCAGACCTGTGTCTTGGGAAAATGGAGTTTCACTGAGATTTGAAGTGTATGGCTGCAAGATAACAGGTAGGTCTTGGGAAAGATTATAAAATATGGGGATTTTATTGTGCCTATTCTGTGGGATTTATTTTTATGGGTAAAATTCATGAACATGATTTCCACCACAATCTGAATGTAGAAATGTTTTTTAAAAAAGATAATAAAATACCACAAACCAAACATCCAGTGTTATCTGAATATTTTTATGATGCTATATTTTAGTTTTATTTACTTTTATTGCAATCGCTTTACAGCTTCATGCAAAATTCCTGAGATACACAGATATTTTGCAAATTCCCATGTCATTTTTTCCCTTCTAACCCTTCAGTCCATCTCTCTTATGTCTGCTATTCATAGGTAGTTCTGAGCAGGTTTCTCAAGGAACACACATGACTAGGATTAAAAGGATTGCAAGGTACAAACACTTATATCTGAGGTCTGTGCAAATAATGGTGGTTATAGTCAAGTTCCAGTCATGATCAGTATGGCAAAGTAATTCCTTTACATCACACAGTTACCTGTCAAAAATTTTTAGAAATATCTTTTTTACAGTTACAAGTTTTCTATAATTTCTACACAGTGGAAGTGCCTTTATCTATAAAGTAGAAATACAACTTACATTTGAAAGAAAATTATAATGATTTATTAGATTTTAGAAAGCTAAGTTTTCTAGCACATTTTTAGCACTTAATACAGTTCAATGGCATTTTTTGCATAATTTCTACTATTTAGGTTTTTTTTTCTTTTAGAGTGTTTCTTTAGCCTTGAAAATGTTTCTTAGAAGCGGTTTCCACACAGAAGGAAAATAAGATTACTGATTACTTTGTTAGAGAATTACAAGTCATTCTATGAAATCTTTTCAGATTAGATGTAGGTAATCAGATCTACTGTTTCATTCTACATTAGAATTCTTGATGTCTTGTTAGCAGGTACTTCTAATTTTTTTTAATCTTGCATCATAAATGAAGCAACTATTTCACTTCTGTGTCACCTGAAAAAGTCTGAGAGATAAAAAAAATGCATTAGGAAAATCTCAAGTGCAACAGTAAATTATATTTTCATGTATGAAGATTTCCATTTCCAATGTCACCAAAATTAGGTAATCTGCAACGAGGTTTTGGCTGGTTTTGGAAGTTTTCTCTGAGGAAATATTCACAAATTCAGATGGCCCTGCACTCTTTTAGCAAGAAGAATAGAAAACAAGAATAGAATAGAATAGGATTTTCTGATCCTTTTGGTTCCCACCAAGCCAAAAATACTTGTCGTATTTTGGTACTTCCTGCTAAAACTAGGATGTGCAAGTTTGAACGAATGAAAATTATATTCAAGTCCAATAGATTACTTTGACTATAAGAAATAAATAAGTAATTAGCTATGATAGTTTAATTGACTGATGTGTCCAGTTTCTGTTTTGGCGCTTGTTCAGAACAACTATTTAATTTATTTGGATTTTTTTTTTCTCTGTAGATTATCCTTGTTCTGGGATGCTGGGTATGGTGTCTGGCCTTATTCCTGACTCTCAGATTACTGCATCTACCCAAGTGGATCGGAACTGGATCCCCGAAAACGCTCGCCTGATAACGAGCCGTTCAGGCTGGGCGCTGCCCCCAAGCACCCATCCATACGCAAATGAATGGCTCCAGATCGACCTCGGTGAGGAAAAGATTGTGAGGGGCATCATTGTCCAGGGAGGCAAGCACCGAGAAAACAAAGTGTTCATGAGAAAATTCAAAATTGGCTACAGTAACAATGGGTCAGATTGGAAAATGATCATGGATTCCAGCAAGAAAAAGATAAAGGTAAGGGCAAAAAACTGTGCTGAAGAAAAGTTTGCGTTACATTTCTACGCACCTCTGTCTGACCTTAGGAAGGGCACACAGCTGGGGTGAAGCCAAGGAGGAGGACTCCAAGGGCAGCAGCCCTGAAGGAATGCTGTGGGAGCTGTCCCATGCCTGAGGACAAGAGCTGCCTTAGGACATTTACCTCTCTGGCAGCAAGTTTTGCTGATTCGACACTTAGTTCAGGCTTGACTACAGGCAACATTGGTGCCTCTCTGGCTCACAACTTACTGCAAAATCCCATGCAAAGGGATTACTCTAAAAAGCCAAACTCTAAAACTGAGAGTAAACAAACTTACTTGAGACAAATTTATTTGAATTACTTTTGTTTTGCTTCTTTCTGTTAGAGCTATAGAATGAGAATGGTGTTACTCAGCTCAATGGGGTACCTGTTGTGTTTCTCAGCTGCCTGTAGATTGCTTTGAGAGTTTCACAGGTTCTCTGTAGTGATCTGATCCAAGTCCCTCCAAAAGAAAGTGGTGAAGTTTTGGTCATGTTATCCCAAATGAGAAGTACTATTATATTCTCACAAGGGAAGAATCTTGGAGGATGCTTGAGAACACATTTCCAGAGGAGGGCCAAATCAATTGCTGGGTTAGATTCCAAGGAAAAGGAAATAATTGTGGCCCAGAAGAGTTTCTTGGAATGTATCTGTTTTGATTTGGTTTTGGATGTATGCATTTCAGGACCTAAATTACACTGGGCATTTAGCTTATTTACTCCAAGTCCCATTGAAGTCTTCCATCCCATTTTGCTATCTCTGCTCACAAAGTGCATTTTTGCCTCAAAAGGCACAACTCTTTCTTAGTCCTCCTACCCAGTTCCTTGAAGAAATGAGTAAGCATGCAGCCCTGCTCACAAATTGGTGCTGTGAGTACTGTAGTACTGAGATGACCAGGGAATCGTGTACCAAAACGTGCCCTCAAAAGGCAAATTGTTGTGGTGCTTGGCAGATGGGATCCTGGGAATTGCTCCATTTCTCATCTGTGTTAGTTTGAAAATTAGATGTAAAAGCTGTTTTGCTGTATAGACTCATCCATTGGAGGAACCTGTGTTTCCTTAAAGGAAAAGCTGAGTGGGCCCATGGATGTAGCTTTTCCAAGCACATTTGGTAAATATTGGACTTCATTCTCTCCTGTTTTAATCTCGCTGAATATGTCTGCATTTTCTCACTTTTCATCATTTGTTTGGGGGATTAAAACTAAATGGATTCAGCCTTTGCAGTCATCTCCTTTCTCTTGTTACCATGAGTTTTGACTTCATCATAAAGTGTGAAGGGAGTGTAAATCAACAATGGGATCTTACCATTTTCTTTCTAAAATAGATGTTGTTTTGACATGTACTTCTACACTGTGGCTCAACGAGGGAAAAAAATAATGCCATATGCTTTCGAAGCAGCGCGCCGTCTGCTGCATGGCTTTCTGTTTCCTAATACAGGCACTTGCCATCATTGTCAGAAGTTAGCAGTTTGACAAGAAAACTAGTGTGCTAACTAATGCACTGAGCCCATCCTCAGTTTTCATCACCACCAGAAATTAACTTCCAAGATTAATGGAATGGAGAGGGCTGGAATTCAAATCTCTTGTGGCATAATTATAATCCTTCCTAAAAATTCAATATACTTAATAAACTTTATTCCAAAGCAAAAGTCTTCTTTAAAGAGAATAGGATAAATCCCATGATTTTGGAGCCTGAGGAATTTAAAATGTTAATACTGGAATGTAGTGTTTTTAACTGTAAGTAGAGCTGGATGGGACAGGATGCTATAATGAGTCACAGCAGGAACATGGATTAGAAACAGCCCCGTTATAAGAAATGAAACACATCGTTTCACTTGGTTAAAGTCGTGACTTTCAATAAACAAACAACTGCATTTCATAGAAGAAAGAGCAGTGACAGGCTAAACATAACAACAGAATATGTCCAAAGGGTGAAACATCACCTTGTTTCTTAACATGATCTTGTCATTCATGCCTGCAGCTGCTTTCACAAAGCCTGCCATGACTCCTTCCTCTTTGGCTGACCCAATTTCAGCTATTTTCGAGTGTGCAAAATGTTTCCCCCTCTGAGTGCTTTAGCTCAAGCACTCAAAGGAGTGAAAATCACAAATCATCAAATAACCATGCAGAACTCCATTTCAAGATCCAATTTGTATTTCTTGTCCATGGGCTTGCTTACTCAAGCTTACTCCAAAAAGTCATCTTTCTCTTTCATGCTTCTTTCCTCCTTTCGCTTTTTATGGGGGTAGAATGAGTTGTTTTGAGTTTTTTGCTGTTGTTTTTAAAATTACTCTCCTAATTTCTGATACAAGAAACTTCAGAACACCCTGTCATTTAGAACATCCTTTTAAAATTTTTCTGTAATGTTTATTTTGATTTTAAAATAAGTTAGGCAGATTTTTTCTGCTCACCATCTTAGCTCCTCTTTTGTTTTAACTATTATTTATTATACCTTATCTTTGTAGTGGCGTACAGCAATTTGTGACATAGCTTGTATAAAGGACACTCTCAAAGTGAAGTTTTGCTGTACACTCCTCTCTCCTCTCCCACAAAGAGTATCAGTATGTGTTTTAAATGAACAGTCAAAATTGAATCACAGGCAGCTCTGCTCTACAAAGGACAGTGATTCAATGTAATTCTAGATGCCTATTGAATCCTAATGTCTATGTGTCAGTACTCCATAGTGATGTCTTTTATAAATCAGTTTTCATTATTATATGTTGCTATTAAGACTACTATTAAAAAAGGGAGCAAGGATTCCTCAGATACACGTGTCTGTCTACTTTTTACACATAAAATGGCATTCATTCTTTTTCATATAGTAGGTAGCTTTTCTGATCATTTGCACTATATTGTTATTCAAATATAATAATATGTAATTCCATGTCAATTAGATCTGACAAGCCCTCTACACATGAATTTGTGACAACTGTCTTCCAAGCACTGACAGTACCCTGGGTCAGCCAGTGCCCCTTGAAGCCACCTTGGAGGTGCAATTTCCCTAGGAAATAGGAAAAGCAGCATTGATGTTAAAATTTTTTTTGCTTAATTCTTCACAGTCTCCCATCACTATTGCTTTTCCAACTGGCACTCTGTAAACAGTGGCTGGAAGCATTGTGATCATAATGCAGAGGTGTACAGTAAAAACAAGGAAGGCTTTTAGAACTGCACTGAAAATCCAAGAAGCAATCAGGATTACCTGTGCTGATTTTCTGCCTTAGGAATCCGACAGCTTTTCCCATGGCCTCTGTCTTCTCTGCTACAGATGAATAGAAGGAGTTCATTGCAGGTTGGGTTTTGTTCCCATCCAAAATGAAGGGCATCTCATGGTTTCTTCCTGAAGAATGATTCCAGTTTCACAGCAATATCTTAGAAGTATCTTATGGTAGCACTTCTAATCTTAAATTTGAACTGCAGTTCAAAGACATTTCTTAGAGTTTTGCCATTTCAGTAATTCATGGAAAATGTGAAAATACTTTTACTTCATTGTTATATGCATTTTCATATTTTGTACTTTAAAGGCTTTCGTACATTATATTCTGAAGGCATTTTTTGCTATAAAATAGGCATTTTTGCTTTTGCCTATCTTGGGCTATAAAGCTTTCATATCAAGGACCATTTCTTTGTTCAGTTGATTCCTTCTAAGGACTGCTCATCTACATGGAGGCACTTGAGGTGTTGCTGTAAGTCCAAATTATAATGTGTTCAATATGCAAAAGATTAGTGAAAAGGAGAAACTGAAGGTATCAAAGAAATGCCATTGAGAGTTGTATTATGTCTGAAGAACCCAAAGTGCGATTCAGATATGAGATTTTTTGTCTGAAACGTACATTTGCTGACCTGCCTTGCCTGTTGGATTATATTGCAGTTTTGTTAGGAAGCAGCTTTTTAGTCTTTCTTCTAATTCTTCTTCAATAGCTGGCTCACTGGAAGAACTCTTGCAGCTACTGCTCCTGAAGTTTAATTTATGCCTTTTGAAATAGCTACAACTTGTGAAGCTCTGTCACTGGGGGAAATCAGATTGAAATTTTCTCTTGAATAGTTGGATTATTATTGTAACCACTTAAAAGGTGACAGGATCTTCACCTCAGCCATTTTTTTTCCCTGAGAAGTGTTGGAAATGTCACCCAGTTAAACCTCAGATCAGAGTGTCATTTAAAAACATGTCTCATTAAACACTCAGCTCTTGTTATGACCCTGATGGATTAGTTGCTACTGAGTTTATGAAAAATGAAATGCATTACTTTTCCGAGAAGCTTTAACAATGTATTTTCCATTCTCATTTAGGATAGGAATGCCTGACACTTACTAAGCCGTTAGAATATGGCCTATGGCTCACCTAATTCAAAGGCTGCAGAATGAAGGAAAAAAGATGAGTGTGGGAAATGGACTTTTCTTTTCTTTCTATTTTAACCAGTCGCATTTGTCATGCTTTGCAGACTTTTGAAGGCAACACCAACTACGACACGCCTGAGCTGCGGACGTTTGAGCCTGTATCGACACGATTCATACGCGTCTACCCCGAGAGAGCCACGCACGGGGGGCTGGGGCTGAGAATGGAGCTGCTGGGCTGTGAACTTGAAGGTAATTGCTCTGCTAGAAATGAATGCACTTTATTATTTTCATAAATACATTCTCTGCTTGGTCTGCTGCTGAAGACTGCTGTGTGTGCACAGGCAGCACATCGGACTCTCACTTCCATGACTGCCATTAGTGCTGGTTCTTGGCCTGTTCAGCTCCTCTCTGCAACATTTGAATGTGCCCAAGGCACAATTATTATTCTTTTTCCCCTTCCTTTGTTGAATCACAGTGATACTCTCCACCTGCTTTTCCATTCCCTTAAGCATCCTTATGATTATACTTTTGAGAATCATAGAGCTATTAGGAGAGAATAAAGACAGGAACTTAAATTTTATGTTACCATGATATAACTCTGGAGGAGATGTTTTCCGAGAATGCAGAGGGAGCTTTGCACTAAATATAGTAATTACATCCCTCCATCCTTCAAAGGACCTGAAAGTCACACCACAAACTATGGCAGGCAAAGATCACTGGACTGGACAGTGTCTGTGGTGTTACTTTTGGGGGCTAAAGGGGGCCTCTTTGTGCTTTACTAAGCTTTAATTTTGCAAGAATATGTAGGAGATGAAAGAGCAGGAAAAGCAAAGTTTAGACATTTGTCCTTGGACTGTGACATGAAGTCTGCTTTGATTTTTGTTATATAAACATAACAATTTAACTTCATAGATAACTACAGATAACACTTTGTGAATTTAACAATTTTATCTGGTGGATGATGACACAGTGGTGAGGCTTATAAACCACACAGCTTAAATATACAGAATAACAAACCATATTATTTGGGGTTTCATATGTCACCTCTTATAGAAGCAGCTGAACAGATTCCCAAGATGAATGGAAGAAACTGCTCTACCTCCATTTCTTTCTCACCATTTCTCCCCCAAGAGGGAAGTGTGAGAGGCATTTGTTATGAGAACTGATGAGTTCTGTGTTGTTTTTTTTAGTTTAGTGATTGAATTACTATGATTTTACTTGGCCCGGAAAGTGGGGAGGCTGGAAATACTTCTTAGTTCCCGCAGGAAGTCCTCATTTCCTGTGGGAATACTTAGTTCCTGCAGACTATTGTGCTACTTGCTCAGAAAAAAAGAAAACCCAGCACCTGCCTTATGTAAACTCACAGATTCTGGGCAAAGCCCTTCAGCCACAGGGCTCCTGTAGCCACCCAGCCATCCAGGAGTGAGTCTTGGGCCACCTCACAAGAATGTATTGCTCAGTGAGATGGAGGACCATTGCTTTTCGGCAAACTGAAACAGCGGGGACATTTTTGTTTTTCCACTGGGACACATCTTTTCACATTTTTTCTTTCTGCTATGGCATACTTTTGATGTATGCTCACCTGTAGGTCACCCATGGACAGGTGAGGTCAATTCCCATTTGCCTGTGGGAGAAGCACAATAATGCTTAATGTTGTATAATTGCATCTTAAGGGGGGAGTTGAATGAAGTAATTTGAGATTTACTGAGCAAGAAAAGAGTTGAGATGAGAAAAGAAGCATGGAGGTTGGCACAGAGAGGAGTAGAAATCAGCTCTCCAGCAGTAATGAGCAAGGGCAAGTTTTGTGTGCTCGAAGCATCCCAGGGGGGCATACATGAAATGATGGCAGACATGTAGGCAAGCTTGAGGCTATACAGGGACACAAAGATCAAGATAAGAAACTTAGCTGGATGTAGAAATCTACAGGGATCCCCCAGAGGGGTTTTTATAGCAATGTGGGTAACAAATGTTCTGCATAATTCATAATAGGTACAGAACTGTTTCTCTAACTAGGTAGGATTGAACCTGTAAAGCATAGGTCAGGGTCCTAAAGAGGCATGTTTTATGCCATAATATAGCTATAATATAGCTACTTCAAAAACTACCACCTCTCCTGACATTTTCAAGCCAAGAAAATGTGGCCAATGGATGCTGAGGGCAGCAGAAGGGAAAAGAAGAATCTGCAAAAGACGTACATTATTGCATAGCCTATAATGAGTGAAAAAGATTGCTGATGAAAATAACAGTAAGTGAGAAGAGACACAAGCCTGGATCACGTTCCAGGAGTGCTTATCTTAAGCCAGGGAACCATAC
The DNA here is from genome assembly GCF_035770615.1 of Melospiza melodia melodia. Classification (NCBI taxonomy): domain Eukaryota; kingdom Metazoa; phylum Chordata; class Aves; order Passeriformes; family Passerellidae; genus Melospiza; species Melospiza melodia. Next base: position 14,932,801 of record NC_086194.1, read on the forward strand.
GTGTGGCATGAAACACCAATGTAGCACCACGTCTCTGTGTTCTGGTTTTCCAGATGTGGTGTACTTTGCAGATTCTGGGCTAGGTGTTTTCTGGCATCTTACACAAACCTGAAGCTTTTAAGTGTACTAACAAGGTTCAGACATTAACTGCTTAGGCAGCAGCTACCGGAAAGTCATCAGCAGTGAGAAGCAAGCAGGTGGCCAGGAGGGATGACTGACATCACTGATGTCTTATTTATTTATAACTTCAACAAAAAATAAAAGAAACGCCTTCCATGTGTCCTCATGGAGCACAAAATGATTCCACATCACACTGCCTTCCTGCTGCTGTTACCAGAACCGTGCTCAGACATTTCCTTTCTTATGTGTGCTCTGCAGAGAGGTTTCTTCAGCAAAGCACTGGGTATTAGAGAATTACCACCTTGAGTATGCAGCCCCCCTGCCCCTCTGCACAGGCCCACTCCCTGGGACTTCACAGAGCAATAAAATTATGGGGTGTCCACCCCACACAAAACTCTCCAGGACTCTCCTTCTGCCTTGCCAGGCTTTCACTATTCCTTGATAGGAACAACAAACACCAGTGAATAGACAGTCTGGGGCTTTGCTGCCCAGCTCTGCTGAGCCCTTCAGATCAGATGTGCCCCAGTGCAGGAGGCAGAGCAGATACTCCCCATTCCAAAGAAGTACAAAAGGTACTCCCCATTCCAAAGAAGTACTAAAGGTACTCTCCATTCCAAAGAAGTACTAAAGGTACTCTCCTTTCCAGAGAAGTATTAAGCAACCTGCAAAGTAGAGTTGCTTCAATCCTCAGACACAACACGTGGTTGTTACTGCCAGCTGCAGGATGGTTCTCCAGCTCGTGTTTTAACTGAACAATGGATTTTGTTTCAGCTCCAACCGCTGTCCCAACCGTTTCTGAAGGCAAGCCCGTGGATGAGTGTGATGATGACCAGGCAAACTGTCACAGTGGCACAGGTGATGACTACCAACTGACAGGTGCAGAAACCATCCTCATTCCATTGCAGCTTCATTGTAGCTCATATCCATCACCAGCTTAATGTTTGCACTGATTTAACCACTCAATATTAATGGACATTAGTATGCAGTTTGTATTGTTAGTGCTGTCAAAACATGGGCATCTGCCTTTTATATATGACAATACTTTTGATTGTTTTCTCAGCTATGTAATTTTTGAAGAAAATAATAGTGACTAGATGGAAGAGAGGGCAATTTTTTGCGCGGTAATTGTGTCTAATCAAATAGTCTAATCAAATCTTCTAATCAAACTTTGTCTTACTAAGAAGAAAAGCTGGACAATACTCTTGAGATTTATTATCTGAGATTGAAGAACTTGGAATATTGCTTGGTTTACACATAAGTTTCCTACCTAAAACTTAGTGTAGGATTCAAATCTCATTCCCAAATCTTTCCTAGACAGAAACAAAACAGATTTGTTTCATCAAAGTGCACTGCCACATACTCACACTGCCAGAAATATTTCCATGAGCTTCCCTGCCTACACAGCATTACAGCCACAGAGGGGCTGATGCTCTCCAAGCCGCTATCACCAGCAGAAAAGTAGGAGGGAGAGATGTAACATAGACTGCATCTGAAATAGAGGAAGCCTGCTAGGTTTCATATCCTCACACTTCTGCACAGAAGCATTAGTTCTTCTAAGACAGCTGACACTGCACCTCTATGCTTTTGATCTCTTCTTGGAGGTCACTTGTTCCACAAATCTCTGTGTCTGTTTGATTAGATCTATACATCTGCAGTAATTGAGGTTGTTTTTAGATGCAGTGACACAAGTTATTTCATCACTGCTCCCTGATGTGCTTATCTAATAAATGTTTATTGCTTCTTATATCCATGACATAAAATAGCATTAAAATCTGGCAATAGCTGTCCAAGAGGTCATTGGGTGAGCTTAGGTAAGAGATTGGCTTTTTGGAATGAGCCAAGTAGAACATCAGGCAACAGATACAAATGAAAGTGAAATTTCAATATCAAACCTTTTCTGAGCTTGCCAATATCTCCTGTAATTGCACACTGCAAATCATATATTGAAAAAACAATTCTTGAGTGGAAAAGACAGTGCATGGTCACTGTCACTTCTTTTCAAATCAGTGTCTCAGATTAACATTATTCTTTTTGAAAACAGCCATGAAGGGAGTCTGATAAAATAGTCTGTATTGTATTAAGGTAACTCAGAAAGCTTTCAATGTTACTCAACAATGTAATTTATTTATTTATTATTCAGAAAAGAAAGAGGCAGGTCAGGAAACACTAGAGCTTCCTGCAGAACCCTACATTGTCTTGCAAAGCCCAATAGGTCGAGACATTTTGCACATAGAGGAGGCTCTGTCAGGGAAAGCAGACAGATCTGTGCAAGCACCTTCCATGTTCATAGTCTCTGCACTTCAAGGAGCTCAGGACGCCATCCCACATGTCCCTTAGGGAACATTTATTGAGCAGAAAAAAACCCTTCTGGAAGTTCCTGCTGGTTGTGCTTAGGGGGCAATTTATAATCTCTAAGACAAGGGAACAGCTGCCAACCTTCCTGAGCACCATCTCTTCCAGGGAACTGAATGTTTTTCAGTATTAGTATTGAAAATTACTCTATAGCCTTCCTACAGAAGTTCAGACGCTTAAGTACAATTTATTTTTACAACACCTAGAAACCCTAGGCAGTGCATGCCCAGTTGTTCTGGACATTGGAGAAATGCTGCATTGTACGTATGGTTTTACTTATAAATGCACAGAACTGATTTTACCAATAAATTAATTGTAAACATTCTTTTCTTCCTGCAAACTGCATAGAAGGCAGGTGTGTAGGTCTTGTGGCCCATTAAGGATAGCAGGGCAGTGCAGAGGGGATTCCATGAGTGCCTTGCCCTCTCTATCCCATTCCCAGAGCAGGCATGGTGCCACTGCAGAGTCACTGCCCTGACAGCACTTGCACATATGTGAGTGCCACAGTGAGGCCTCCCTTGCAATTAACTCTAATTGTGCTCTAGGCCAAATTCCTTCCTGCTCTATTTGGACCCCATACAGAGCTACTCTATTTGCGTGGTTTATAGCATTTCCCATCAGATCATTCTCATAAGCATAAAGCTGATACAGCCTGGGTATTCATTCTCATTGGAAGTCAACATAGTCATCCTTTCCATAATGCTTTAAGCACTTGCTTGCTGGAGAAAAGAAAAACAGGAGTCATCGACTGGTAATCAGCACCCCACTGTGCATTTATAATTGTACTAATTTCCTTTTTGTTTCCCTATGAATATGAGGCTTGCTTTAAAAAGTCAAGTATTTTAAAAATATCAATTAGTAAGCCTAGGAGAGGGCCATGACCCCACTCACCTCTTGTTTATCTGCATGAAGAAAAGGACAAAGAGGAAGTCCTTAATTCTTCCTTCACTTTGAGACAGAAGTGAAACCTACTTTAGACTAGATCCTAAAGTCTGGCAATTTCCATGCCCCTCTCCTGTGAGCTGGTCTCACAACACAGCTATGAAACAACTTACAGGGAGCCCTAGTTTTACCTCACATCCCTGGTATGAGAAACAGCAGGTCATGGGTAAATGAACAAAATAGTGACTCTTGGGAGATGTCATGAAGACCAGCTGCTCACTTCCCGTGTGATTTGGAGCAAATCAGTGTCTATAAATCAAGGACGGTCACAGGGACATGTTGTGGATGATTTAGTTGGTGTCTGCAAGGACTCCAAAGATACACAGCTTTATTTAATGAAGAGTTCTTGTGGGGCTTTTTTGATAAAGAAAACCAGACTTTTAATGTCATATTTTCATGCTTAAGCTCACATACTCAGTTACCTACATGTCTAATAAAGACAGTAATATATCAGGTTTATATATAGGTTATTCCTAATGACTGCTGTGTCCTTTGTTGTGTCACATGTATCATGATACGCATAATTTCTTTTCCAGGTGGGACTACAGTGCTGAATACAGAAAAGCCAACAGTAATTGACAATACATTACAACCAGGTAAAAAAAATTTCTTATTAAAACCACAATAAATTCCATACCCAAATTTCATGCCAGAGACAAAATAATGAATTGCAGCACTTCCTGACTTAACCATTCCTTGAAGTCTCTGAAGTAAAGAAGCATCTGGTCTCTTAGCTCTGTACAGTAAATATTTTATTCCTTTCATCCACATGTAGATACAGCAGAGAACAAGATTTCCTTCTGCATCAGCAAATGCCAAGTGCTGACAAAATTAAACTAACTTAATCACACAGTGCACTGTTTAAATGTGGCATGTCAGTGACACAAAGTGTGTTTGCAAACTCCAGGAAAACAAAAACAGCCACACAGGCCCAGTCACTATTTATATCCATGGTTTTACAAAACTAAGACGAGTAAAGTTTGCCAGTTTTTTCTATCAGGGAGCTGGCAGTCCTACAATATTGTTTTCTAGCAAGTTTTCTTGAAATGGGGTTACATAAACTGCTGCCATGTACTTGAAAAGGGAAAACCAAGTTGTCACTGGCAGCAGGTCCTTGTTACTTTATACAATAGCTAGAAGCTTTTAAATTCCTTAGTTTGCTGCTTCCTCAGCTTTCATACCATTTTTTTAATATCCTGTACAATTTACTGGGAGTGGGGGAGAGGATGGATTTGGGCAAAAAACCCAAACTCCAAAAACTGTAAGCACTGGTTAAAAATTCTTTGCATCAATAATTGTGGAGCAGTAAAGAGGTCAGTTTTCAGTTACTCCCATTTCCTCCATTAAAGCACAGTCAGGCACAGTCTTGCAAGTGATTTATTAACAGGGTGGGTAAATGTTTATCATTGTTCCCTCAACCATGTGACACAATCCACTCTTGCTTCAAGTGAAAGAAAGGGACTAATAATGTGAAAAAATTCCTAAAGGACACTTATGGTGTTGATCTGATTAAGAAATAGAGCTGACTTAGCTCAGACTTTGTTCCCACTCTCAGCCTCTGCATTCAGATATTGCAGAGGCCAATGCTTTTACTCTCCTCAAAATTCGTCTCCAGGGTCACCCAATTGGCTAAGTCAGCATACACTATTTTTACCTCTGCCCTGCTTTATGAGCAGAGGCAAATCGTGGAGCAATGAGAAACACAACAGTGAGCCAGTCCCCCCTGTTGGGACACCTCCACCCTGCTCTTCACAGTCAGTGCTGCTGAAGGGCTGGATGGCTGCTGCTGATCTCACAGTTCTGCAAAGGGGCTGGGGATGCAGAGGGAGAAAAGAGTCTGTGCCGTGGATTTAGAGCAAAGCATTTTAATTGTTCAGTCTGAAATTATCTGTTAGGTTTCTGGTTTTGATGACATTTTTTTACAGTTTTTAAAACTATCTTCTTGCATTTAAACAGATTGCAAATTTAGCCAGTGCCTCTGTGCAGTGCAGTTTCACTCCCTCCCCAGCAGTGCCAGCTGCTTTGCAGTTTGTGTTCAATCCCCTTGGCTTGGGTGGGACTCTCCAGTAACAGACTGGCTGTTACTACCAGAGATTAAGATATCCTCATTTTCTCTCCTTACTTCCCTCCTGCACCACCTTTGCTTACTCTGGGATGTGCCAAGTTTTTTCTCTATTAAAGGAGTTTCTGAGGCTCTGTTCAGAGCATGCCAGTGTTACTTCCCTGCATTGTGCTCATAGGAACCATTTCCTTCCGGGAATAAGGGACGAGTTCACATCCCAAACTCCAGGCTCCCACATGGCAGCACATTACAAAGATCATAGATAGAGATCAGCCAGACGCTAATAAATAAGAATAAGGTTTCCAGAATTTCCAGTTTAAGACATAAAGGTTTCCAGCTGCCTCATAATCCCTCACTGAAAACCAGCCAAAAACTCCCAAAAACGGGCAGACAGAAATTTCCCCCAGCATGGGGAAGCCCCTCCTGGCCTGGAGGTGGTATAAACATTTCCCTCTGCTGAAGGGACATGGCTGGACCCGAGTGCCACAGTGAAACACAGGGAGCAGGGGCCATGCAGCTGGGAGTGAGTCTGCCCTGTCAGCCACAAATAATGCAGTTTAAACTGCCCTTGAAGTTCCAGGGCTGCTTGGGGCCCCTGGCCCTCTGCTGCCTGAGGATAAGTGCACTCTTTCAGCTCTTCTCAGGCTGAACAAGGTAGGAATTTACCACATCAAGGAATGAGCCTTCAGCTTTGGCCTTAATTCTCTTTAAGGCCCGGTTTACCTTAAGATGCTAACGTACCACGAGGTGAATGATGAGCTCCAAGCCAAGGAGCTCTTCCACAGTTGCAGTTTGCAGGCTCCAGCGGGTGACCCTGCATCAGGTACACGGTGCCAGTGGTGGCCACAGCAGCTGGTGCCACAGTGCCTGGGGACAGAGCCTGACCAGCCCTCCCAGCAGCAGCAGCACGTGCCGTGGCACAGGTACTGTGCTCTAGGTGCCAGCGGCACGTTCTGCTGTCCCTCTGCCTCCATTCCAGCCTGCAAATATCCCTAATCTTGTTATCCCAGACTAACGTGCTTGTGTGTGTCAAAGCCTGAGATTATCCTATTCCAACCAGCTTTCATACGCTATGGAAGCAGTTAAGAGCAAATAGCTGGAAAGCCTCTGTGTATAAACAAACGGTTCCATCAAGGAGACGTTTACATTTCATTTCAAGGGGACTCAATTGAAAGAAAAGAAAAAGAATCATGATTTCAAGCTGCTAAAAATGTTTAAAGGTTTGGATTTTTTATTTTTTTTAAGAGAGGATCTACTTTCCTCCTCAAACTTAAAAAATATGCCTTTCACAAATGCATCTGTCAAGGTAAATACCTCCATTCTCAGCCCTAAGACTTTCTAACATCTAGTCATTTTTGAACACATATTTTTAAATTCTAAAAGACTATTTGAAATGCTTGTCTCTTAGCTATTTACATACAGAGTAAGCTGTTAATTTACATTACGTGCTCTCAGTGTGTAATCTGAGTCCTTTGTAAAGAAGACTGTTCTGAGAAGTACCTTGTTTTTCACACATGTAATAGCTATGTCAGAAAAATATAACTAAAAAATCTTGAAGTTAAAATCTCTGCTAAAAATAATTTAAAGGTAGAATAGGTCTGATTCTCATTTATGCTGGAGCAACTTTGTATCAGTAAAGGGATATTAAGGCTGTTAAATTATCATTTACTATCATTTAAGGTAATTCTGTGCTGCCAGCATAAATGGTATAAAAATGCAAATCCAAATCAGACCAAATATACCACTTTGAAGTGGTCCAAATTATGTGTGTAATTTCCTATTTTAATGTTGATTTACCCTTTGGCAAGAGCATCTTAGAGAGCATTTTCATATCATTTTCAGGGCCATCATGCTTCTTCTTGCCTCTTGTTGAAGGAGTTATAAAAATATGTCAAAGTCTCTGGGCCACGAAAGATTAATGGACTCGCAAGAAACTCACTCAACTAGATTTTCAAATTACTTTCTTGTTCATGTGCAGTAATGGTCCCAGCTGTGAGCAAGATGTGGTCAAAAAGTACAGCTGTTGGTTATTCTTTGAGAGGATAAATCTGTTTTAATTCAGTATCACGTACCCTACATTTTGAAGAAGGCATATGGGATTTCGTCACACCTCCCTCTCAGATTCTCATCTGAGCTGCTGCTATTTGATTACATGATAGCTGGTTTTCTTTGTCCTCTCCATACACACAAACCCAGAGATCAATCACCTATTGGCAGAATTATCCTAGCATGGGAATGGGCCAGCAATGCAGAGGGAGCCCAACAATTGCTACTCGTCCCCAGTTTCCTTCCTTCCACCAGAGCTGCCAAGCTATAGTCCAAGGACAAAGGAGAGGACAGATTGCCTGCAGCTTGCTGTGAGCTACTGTATCAGCCCCCTGGGACCTTTAATAGGAGGGCTGAACTAGCCTGCCTTTTCTGGGGCAGATCCATTGTCCATACTGAACCATAATGAACCTATGCTGATGCTACAAGTGTCCATTATTAATTGGCTAGCAGGCCTATTTTTCCTTTTTTATGAGTCCCTGGGAGAAGCAATGGAGGAGACATAAGAATAGGCAATAAGAGATGGCATGTTTAAGAACCTCATAAAATAAGAGCACTCTGAAATGCCTTGCCTTTGACCTTCAATCCCATTACTGTGATTGTCTAAGGAACATAGTAACACAATAACTTCTGAGAAAACAACAGGAACCTAGCAAGAAACAGCTAACTGTGCGCAGGTTACTGGTCAAATTCTCCTCAGTTTCAGTGGATTCTACTTCTGCATGGAAAACAAGTTCATTTTTATGCTACACCATGCTGTCTCTGAGTCTGAAGCCAAGGAACACAGGCATGGCCAAAGCATATCAGACTTAGGCTCTTTGCCAATTTCCTGGAATATATATTTCAAATGAAAGTGGAAGAAAGTATTTATTAGATGGAGCTGTGAAATTTAGCTCTGTTTTGAAACTCTCCGTCTGATCCCAGTGTTTAGAACTGTCATCAGAGCATGAAGTAAAAGGCTTTTGTCACTTCCTGCACTTTAGAATTAACTATTAAATTCTGGATGTTTTTCTTGTCCATGTCAATGTCCAGTTCTCTTTGAATTGTGTTCAATCTTAGCAGCAAATACCACTCACATCATATGAGAATTTTTTCCTTTGATCCACATTGAGCTTCACAATGTATCTCACATTACTTAGGCTGTGAAATGGAGAAACCAGAATATTGTTCTGTTCTGAGTCTCTGGATTCATCATTCATTTACATACTTCTCCTATGTATTCTGCTATTTATTTTTATTCAGAGTTGAACAATACCAGTCCTGTCTTTGTCCCCTGTGCTCATTTCTGCTGTGTGGTGTCTTCAGATGGATGTGATCTATCTACCACTGTTCTCCTTTCTTGTGGTTTGAATACCACACAGGCTATCAGTACTTTGCGTGATATAATCCTTTGGGACTAATAAGATTAATTTTGTTCCACATTTTCTAAAACCTTTTCTAAAGTTCTGTCTCATGGCTCTGATGTCAAAGCCATGCAATATAGCTCTCCCTGGGCCTCCTTGACAATGAAAGGCTATTTGTCACAATCTTAAAACTCTTTAATTCATTGCAATGTCATTCTCTTTCCTTTAAAACCCTCTTGATTTTCAGATGTCCCCTTTTGGACAAGGTGTCTTTGATCATGGCCCCATTGTCTAGAAGAAAATACCTAATACACTGATGAAAGAGACAGAATTCCAGGATTGCCTTTCTGCACTCATGTGTGCACAGACTGAGTTCTGCTTCTTCAACATTTTGAGCCCAAAGAGAGATTATTCACCACAATCTGCTTTTTTCCTAGAAAGGGCTAGGGTGCTCCAGGAAACATCTTTCCTCCACATTTAATTCCTGTGTAATTCCAGACATTATCTGTTGAATTCATTTGTTCCCAGCTAGGATGCTGCATTCGTGACAATGTGGAGCAGACCCCTCTGGAGGCCAGCAGGAGAGAGGGGGGAGGCAGAAGGGATGGGGAGGATGAAAGCAAGGAGTGAAGAATGAGGGTTCAGTGCAGAAAGACCCCACAGCACAGCCAAGGGAGGCACCGACAGGCAGAACAGAGGGGCAGGATCTGCCACAGGCTCAGATGTCTCTGCTGACAGAATGAGATTTTCTAGGGGCCAGAGGGGAGAGGGCACACTAGCCACAATGCAGGAATCCAGTGAGTTGAGAAAAAACCTGTGTCTGGGAGCAAGGGCCTGCCAAACAAGGACACAGCAGGCAAGGAGAGAATGATAGATGAACCCTTTTTATATCCATTCTGTCTCAGCCTACTCACCTGAGGTTTTGTGTTGTTAAAATTATTATTCTAGTTTACCTTCCATTAAAATCTGGGTTGTGAGTTCAAAAGCCTAACCAGTCTTCCCTGGCAGCTCAGTACATGCAGGAGGTCTTTGCCTCTTCAGACTGGAAGAGCTCCACCTCAAAGGTCTGGCCAACTGCAGGTCTCAACACACTTCCCATATTTCTCATTATTTTCCCACAATAAACAAGCACATTCTAAGAGCTGCATTATCTTTCCTCGCTTTTTTTATTAATAATGGGCAAGAAACACAATTCTTCCCCCAGAGCTGATATTGATGGAAGCATAGAGTCCTTTGTTCTTAGTTCATACTTGCACAAAGCATCTCATTAAAGTAAACCTAAGTTATTCCTTTAATAAGGCGTGAGTCATGCCTGAGAAAATACTCCAAGATTTGGTCACATTGCTCTTGGGAGGGTAATGCTCTACTGGGAGTAGTCACTGCTCAAGGTGAGATAAAAGTTCATACCAATGGGGTAGGAACCAAATGCTCAAAAGATTTCAAGCTGCTTCTGAAAATAAGAAATGCAAAGGATTTATATGCTATCTTTGTATAATCTTTCAATTGAAATTCCTAGTTCTATTGAAGAAAATAAGCTACTATGTATTAAACCTTTGGGCAGAATTGAAAAGAAGCTGAAAACAAGATATGATCTCATCCTGACCATAATACCAGACTTCCCTTATTTTACGCAGAGCTTGTTTTGAAGCTTATTTTGAGTTCATTTGGCAATCAGCCACATTTGTCCCTTTTCCCTCTCAATTTGTCCATTTCAATGCTGCCATCTTGTGGGCCTATTTAACTGTCTGGAAGATGCTGAAAAAGTTCCTTATTGAAGCCAAGAACTGTAGACTTCACCAGAAATCCTTTCCTGCCAAGGACATTCCATTAATGTTTCTGGTTGGTCTTATTTTTTTCCAAATCTCATTGAGAGCTGCAAATTGTGGCACCATTACAGTGCAGGGATATTGATAACCAGAAAATACATCTGATGAGTAAGCCAGAGCTTTTTTTATGAGTGTTCTATGCTGCAACGTGGTTATCTGATAATGTGGGCAAATCAGAAGAATTAATCTAACCACAGGAAAAAAAAAATCCCATCATAGGGGTCATAAAGAGACAAGAAGCAACCACATCTTTTACAAAAAGTAGTGATTTTTCATGTTTCCCAGGAGGGCTGTTCTTGCTATGACTTCCCAGAGTCTTGGGAAGGAATGGTTCTGCTAATGGTCAAATGTATTTGTTTTGAAGTACAAATTCTGAATTATGCGATTAATAATCACATTTCATCCCCTCTTTTCCATCTTTCCTTGCAGAGCCACCAGTATACAACTGTGGCTTTGGCTGGGGATCCCAGAAGACTTTGTGCCACTGGGAGCACGACAACCAGGTGGATTTGAGGTGGGCAATCCTGACCAGCAAAACTGGGCCGATTCAAGACCACTCAGGTAATCATGAGTTCGTGATGCAGCTATTTCACACATGATGAGATTGTTCTGTTTAATACCAATGTCTTCCAAAATCACAGGAGTGAATTATACCTAAGATACATAAAGTCACAAAGATGGTTCTCTAGTAAACCTAATCCATTACCATTAATCACAACTGACTGTAATTGTCCTTTCTGTTGGGGAGTAAATATTGCTTCTTGTCAGGAACTGAGGATATTCCCTTCCCCTCACTTGCCTTTGGGTAATCATCACCTGCGGTAGAAAAAAATCTGAATGACCAAATATTTTGCAAATATCACTGACCAGCTAATAGAGTTAGTCAGTTAATGACCTCACATTATTCCTGTTTGTAGTTACAGGGGCTACCCACCACAGGAAAGTGTTGTATGTAAGTGAAACTCCCCAGATGGGTGTGTTATCACACCCCTCTCCTTTCTGGCAGGAGCTGGAGATTAGGGCCATCCTCTGCTCACAAACAGTTTTTCAAAAAATATCACGCTGGGGAATTGATTGGTTTGTTTTGCAGTAACTAACTCATAGCTCAGCATAATTAGGCAATAAATTTGCTGCAGACTAGTGGAGAAGGGAGGGCACTGTGTGACCTGCACAGCCTCTTACTTTAGTGTTCTTGCTTGCATACGTGCAGATTAATCAAATCGGTTGAGATGAATCCCCCTTCCCACTTCTGCTACCCTTTGCTTAATGAGAATGACAAGGAAATTAGACAAAATTGGACTTTTTAAATTCTGAGACACTTTCAATTGAATCTTAAGACAAGTACAGTAGTTTCAGGGGGGAAAAAAACTTGTAATACTTTGACTATAAATGGCATTGTACAAATAAATGGCATCAAATTAACTAAATGCAGTTAGCTGAAGTGAAAGCTGTAATGGTGGAAAAATTGATGTAGAGTAAAGTGAAATGGCTCAGTAGGATCTGACATTGAAAGGAGGTTAAAAGCTATGTTAGCCAGAGACTGACAAAATCTAAAAGGCATGCATAAGTAAAGCTCTAATTAAGACAATGAAGACAGAGTTCCTGACCTGGCACTGCAATAATATTCTGAAAATGAGAGCTATCTGCACTTTGCCATCAAGGATTATAGAGAAAGAACCTGTCTTCAATCAGGAGATGAAGAAATTATATTCTTCAAATGAGATTTTGTTGTTTCCCCTGTGCCCTGCTAGTACAGAAAACTTATTTGTTCCATGAGCTCTAGCTGTAGTAAATCTTAAAGGCAGCCCCTTTTTCTTCTACTGCACTTTCAGTATTTTCCAAAATTCTCCTTGGACTCTAAGGGCACCTTCACTTGCCAGGTTTGTGACCTGCCTGCCAGCAGGCACAGAGTGAGTGGGGTGGGTGTGAATGCAGACCATGAGCAGTCTGAATGGCACTGATGTCCCAAACAAGCCCTCAGCTTCACAACAAGGCCACCCTGTGTATTGGGAAAACCACAGTGAGCAACTCCCAGGCATATCCTTCTCTCAGACACATGTGTAAAGCTGAAAAATACACAGAAGTAATCTTCAGCAGCAATTGCTTGTAGATGGCAGGATACACTGCATGTCACTTCAAATTACATAACTTGTGATGAAATCTGGCCACTGTTCGGTCTTCCAACTCAGACAGCCATCCGAGTGCTGTGATTATTTTCCTTTTTTCCTCCCTCTGGATTTCCCCATTCTTTGATGGGATTTGCACATTGTGCTGCTCTGCACAGAAGTGAAGTTAATTGGAAAGAATGTATAGACATAAGCATTCCTGCTCAAGAAGCTGGATGCAGAAAGATGGGGGGGGAAAGAGCTTAATTCTTTTTGCAAAATAACATCATCTTCTCCTATACAATTCTTCAACATGCATATTAGGCTGGATACCTCTTCTGCTCACAGAAAGATCCAAACAAAAGAAAACACCCTTGTCTCATGTAGGAAGAAGTATGTTCCTTTCTTATTTTTTAGGTCTAGGCTCTGGGTTTAACCCACTCCTCTTCATTCCTGGTCCCATCTCACTACTCTGTCCTTCTTATGCTCACCAGAGTAGAGTAGAGCAGAGTAGAGTAGAGTAGAGTAGAGTAGCAATTCTCAGATTCCTGTCTTCATTGGTGCAGTACTATATCACTACAATCGAATTATACACTATTTCACAAGAAATTCAAGGATAATATGTATAGGCAAAGACCAATGCTGACAAAACACCTCCCTCCCAAAACATCTTCTTTTGCCTCTTTTTACTTTTCTTTCTTTTGAGTGTTGGTATAAATAATGATATGTATACTTATTTTAGCAATACTTGAGAAATAGTATTTTTTATCATTACTTTTATCCTTCCTACTCTCAATGGGATGATGTCAATAAATGCTGACTCCGTCCTTTGGTGTGAGTGCATTGCACATTCAATCTATTCTTATACACACCAGGATTAACTTCATGTTTTTCCACCAGGACTCTCTGCAAAGACACTGTTCAAAAGCTAACTGGAATGGATGTGTGGCTGATGTAATTCAGAAGCACATCTCTATAGTCAGGATCTTACTTAGCAATTTTCTGTTACCAAGCTAATCACACTCCCACATGCTCCTCTCTCAGCATGATTGAGAAAGTAAGTTTCCAAGTTAAGGGTATTAGACGTTCAGATTCCAATGAGTACGAATCCATTATGCCCTTGAGAAAGCTATAATCAGCTATGTAATATATTATAAGCTTACTCTTTCAGGAAAAAGGCTCATAAATATATAGAGCCTAACATATTGTTACAAAGGGCATAATTCTGACACCATCTGTGACAATGCTCAGCCTCTATTTGGGAACATGCTTTAAATCTCAGCTCCTGATCTCTGGCCATGGCTGTTCAAAGCCATTTCACCCTTCTCAGTGTTCTTCCCATTCTAATCTTGCCCCTTGAGCACAGATTACTTCAAACAGAAATTTTTTTTAATAGCTCTTTGCACAACTAACATAGAGTAGACCCCAGGGATTTCTCTCTAGACTGCTGAACCAGGGATGGCTGTTTTCAGGAGGTGCACACTGACTAATGGAGCACATAATGCTGTCTCACCAAACATGCTTGCGCCTCCTTCCATTAACAAAACAAATGCCTTGTGTGTTTCATGTGGTGAGCATGTTGATAGGGTTCACCCTTGGCACAAAATATCCGAGTGAACAGCACAGGAGATGGACAGAGGAAAGTGAAGAATAACAGAATTGCTTGGGTTGGACAGGACCTTTAAAGGTCATCTAGTCCAACCTCCCTGCCGTGACCAGGGACATCTTCAAGGCTGACCTTGAATGTTGCTGGAGATGGTGTGTCTTCTTCCTCTCTGGACAACCTGTGTCAATGATTCACCATCCACCAAATTTCTTCCTTATATCTAGTCTGACTCTACTCTCTTTTAGTTTAAAACAATTACCTTTACGCTGTCACTATGGGTTCTATTAAAAAGTTTGTCCTCATCTTTGTTGTAAGTCCCTTTTAGTGGCTGAAAGGCTAGAGGAGAGCCTCCTCTTCTCCATGCTGAATAACCCCAAATCTCAGCCTGCCCTCAGAGGAGGGGTACGCCAGTTCTCTGATCAGCTTTGTGGCCCTCTTCTCAAAGCACAACAGCTTTCCTAGAGCTCCCAAAACAATGCACTCTGACTCTTATTTGTGATGCCTGACCCATCAGCATGGAAAGAAAGCAAAAGATATGGGGTGGTCAGGGGTTTTTATGTTGAAAAAGAAAATTAAATTCTGTGGCTATTCTTAACACAGTCCTTCTGTCACAGTAGGAGATGGCAATTTCCTTTACTCCCAAGCTGATGAGAGCCAGAAAGGCAAGGTGGCCCGGCTGCTGAGCCCCATGATTTACTCGCAGAACTCTGCCCACTGCATGACCTTCTGGTACCACATGGCGGGCGCGCACGTCGGCACCCTCAGGATCAAACTGCGCTACCAAAAACCAGATGAGTACGACCAGGTGCTGTGGACCCTGAGCGGGCACCAGGCAAACTACTGGAAGGAGGGACGTGTTCTTCTTCACAAGTCTGTGAAACACTACCAGGTGAGCTGGGCTCTTCCTCACCGAGCTACCACAGCCAAGGCCAGCAGCACCTTGCTGGTTGTGTTTTATACGCCGCAGTAAAAGATGTCACTGAAGGATTTATGTAGACAATATTACACCTAGAGATGAACTGTTCTTGCTGTGACTAATAATAGTGAAATATTTCATGGTATCTCAGATTACTGTGATACAAGCACTTTCTTATCACAGGCCAAATAAATACTTTATATATCATTTATCATCAGTCACAAAACTGCCTCTTTGCCACAGTTTTGCTGATGTAAAAGTCTTTCATAAAGTCATGTCAGTACATAATTTACATTTGCCTGTATAAGTTCATAAAGGCAATGCAGATTTTCAGGCCACGATTGAAGCACAAGTGTGACATCAAGTGAAGATGTGTATTAACAGCTAATTAAGAAATCCTGACTGCTGCAGTTGTATGCTAACCTGAAAAAAATGTGAGCACTATCTTGTTTTTCCAGGTGGTTATTGAGGGAGAAATTGGAAAAGGAACTGGAGGAATTGCTGTGGATGATATTAAAATTGACAATCACATAGCACAAGAGGAGTGCCGAAGTAAGTGTGACTAGCAAGAACACAGAGAGTTCTCATCCAAAATATTGTTTATTTTGTTTTGATAGCTGGTTTTATCTGTGAGAAAGGGATGGATAATTATTAGCTATGTTTCCACTGAAAATATCCTGATTCAGCCCATAGCTTTATTCATAGCAGTGCCACTAGTGTCACCTTGGTATGGCAGCAGTTTGGACCAGAATTGGCATCCTACTGTCATGGGTTACAGCATATTCACAATTTCACATCTCTCCCTGTATTTCATATTGCTGCCCTCTTTAAATTTCTCTGCTTTTCCTGTTGCAGGACCCTGTTTCACCTAATGCACAAAATCCAATTTTATTTCTTCGCCCTTTTTAGTTCACTTACTCAAAGCCTTCTTAATTTTCCCTAAAGGGCCATATCAAACCCTTACAGGATAAGCAGATAGGGTGAAAAGGCCCCTGCTCTGTCCTCTGCTGTCCTGTCATTCTGAGTTTCCTCTGGCTCATTTGCTGTAGTCATCAGCTCCCAGACATGTGGGACATAAAGCAATGTTAGGACATGGCCTTTCCCATATCTGAGCCAGGCTATTCCTGAGATGCTCTTTGAGCCCTTTTATTCCTGGCTAGTCTCGAGTTATTCCAGTCACTGCTGATCATATGCACATTGCATACTGCACGTAATTTGGCAGCAGCAGCAGCCCCAGATAAACACAAGAAACAGAACACTGTCCTTCACAGCGGAGATGAAGCAATTACTTTTATATAAAAGAGGGAATAGAGATGAGAACTCTTAGCATTAAGAAGATAAATTTATTCTGTGTGACTTAACAATACAACTAAGTGCAATAATAGAGGGTGTTCCTCACCTTTTGTAGCTAACATCCTTTTGAGGGTAACATGACAGTCTTCACCTACGTGGTAATTTCACTGCAGGATGAGGAAGCAATCTCTTTTTACCACGTGGCCCAACCCCTGGGGTTTATCAAATGCCACGAGGTTGGCAGTTGGCAGGAAAGGGAGGCAGGACACACTGCTTAGTCCTCCTGCAGTGTCCCCAGTGCCAAGAGAGGTGCTGAGACCACAGTGCCTGCATTTAATTGACTCCAGCATGAGAAAGGAAAATAACTTCTCTCCTACCTCTGTGTTTTGGTTGTTCAAACCAAATGTTGAGCAAAGATTTCTGCCTGAGGGAGCTAAACCCAAAAGCTCAGTCTGAAATCCAAACACAAGTGGTCTCGCTGCAGCCAGTGAAACTACTCTTGTGATTAACTATGCCTATGCTGATGAAGTGTTATGGAATTGGGCTCCAAAATTGTAAATACAGTGAATGAGATGCTAATTCATCACTGATTTCTCCTTCCCAGGCATGGAAAACCCCTGCTGATAACTAAAACTGTGCCAAGACTGGGCGGAGGGGAGTTTTTTAATCTTTCTTTTTTTCTCCATTAATTTTCAGAGCCCATTATAATGAACAGCTCTGTCAAGCCGCCATAATGATGCTCTGACACAGGAAAATCTGCTATACCATTATTGCCAGCATGATAGTCAATCAGTGTTTGTAACCCTAATAATCAATGTCAATTCTTTTGCTTCATTAGAATCAACTGATGTGGGGAATGAAATAGATGAAGAAGAAGACCCAGAAAGTAATCAAACAGGTAAAATTTGTGTTATTTCTTAAAAGGGAATGAATTTTAATGTGTATTTTAATGTGAATTTTTGCATTCTATTTATTTATTTATAGATTTGTTCTCTAACTGCATATTGTATTAAGGTGTTAGGATTTTTTCTGTATGAGATGATAAGACTTACATTTATTTGAAGGTTGTAATAGCTTTAATCTTCCATGTCATATGAACTTTTGTCCTTTTTATTATTTTTGCCTATCTCAAACATTTGAAATTCATATACTTAATTTGTTACATTATATTCATATACATGCAAGCACATTATAGCTCCTCAATATTTTGTTACCTAGAAGGCTTGTCCTCTGCTGAAGAATGAATTATCATTATATCTTACAATTTATGACTCGCACTGTGCCTCAGTAATTAGGCTCAAAACTCTTCAGATTAAATGTCTCACAGACCTGGCTGAAAATGCCATTTTATGACCAGTCTAGCAAAGCATTATCATTTCCAATGATGATAACAGTAAATGGATCATTAAATGGATCGTAATTGTCATATTGTTCCACTAATAAAATATACTTGCATTTTTCAAGCAATGAGCTTAATTTTTTTTCTGTTACAGTCAACAGGATTGCTATAATTGATTTCAGTGAAAGAGAGTGAGTTTGTCCAAAAAGACTTTTTGGCTTTTCCAGCAACAATTACAGGGTTTGCTGCTTTTGGATCATTTTCATAAACTAAAAAAGTTGTGGAAAAACATTATGATACCAGTGAATATTTTACACAAGAGGGCAGGGTGCTCTTCTATATCAGTTCTGCCACTGTTTGCACTTCTAGATCCAATCCTAAAGTCATTGAAGTAGAAATAAAATGGCTGGACATTCCCAACCAATGTCTAAGGCTCTAACCTCTCACACTGAGCTGAGTAGGAATTAATTAACATTTTTGAGCTATGTACAGCAACATGGCAAAATATGATTAAAAGGCCTCCTTATTCACTCCCAAGACTCCCACTTAATCCAAGGCAGAACCACAGCTCTACTAACAGGCAGCAGATTTAAAGATTGGAGAACAGTCTGGAAAAAATCCACAGCTATTTGGGCCACATTACAGTTTTCAGCTATTTATGACCACCTTGCAGAAGCTAGATTTTAAAACTATGTAAAAAACTTACGTTAAAAAAATTGATGGTCTTCTCAAAATTTCCAATTCATTGAACAAAGTTCTGGCTGGGATCAGTTCTGAAAGTTTTGCAATTCTTTATTCAATTTCAGGGTTTACACCTCCATACCGTAGCACAGGTGAGGACTATGATGACAACATCTCCAGGAAGCCAGGCAATGTCCTGAAGACCCTAGACCCAATCCTCATCACCATCATAGCCATGAGTGCACTCGGGGTGCTTTTAGGAGCCATCTGTGGAGTCGTGCTGTACTGTGCCTGTTGGCACAACGGGATGTCGGAGAGGAACTTGTCTGCACTGGAGAATTATAACTTTGAACTGGTCGATGGTGTAAAACTGAAAAAAGACAAACTGAACACACAGAATTCATACTCAGAAGCATGAAGGCGTAAAGCAACTGGAGAAGTCAGAGAATCGGGATGGAAGGACATAGCTCGGTCGTGCTGGGGAACTGTTGATCTTTTACTGTACAGGCTGAAAAGTGCATTGATGACACTGAGCCAAGCTTTTCTCAGGAGCTTCAATGAGTGTGTAACCGATGAACATGGACAACAATCTGTGTTAACAACCTGAATCATGTACAGTCTGCTTTTTCTGTTGGTTTTATTTGAAATAATCGGATGCTGGTGTTGAGACCAAGTATGATTGACTTATAGTTCATTTTGTCTTTCTTTCTCTCCCTCTCTTTTGTTTTCCTTTAATGGATAATTTCATTTTTACTGTGCAAAATCCAAGATGCTGTCACAAAATGTATCCAGTGGGGTCCTTTGGATGGACATGCTGTCTGTAGCTCAGTGCCCAGAAAATATTGGAGTAACAGCAATTTAGTGGACTTCTGCACCTGTATTTGTGTATAATTGCTCGTGTTGTGCATAGGCAAAGAAGGGTTAGGGTGTTTTTGAAAGTACTGCTGCATCAGTACCGATATAGCGTGTCAGCTCTGTTTACGAAGCAATACTGTCAAATTTTATTGATGTTTTTCAGTGTTGTACTAAATTTTGTGCTTGTGAACTCCATAAAAGAGTATGTGCCATCATCAGACACAACTGGTAACCAAGTGTACTGCCTAAAAACTAAACAAAAAAAGTCCTTGGCACTGGCTAGTGTATGTCCTCTCAAGTGCCTTTTTGTTTGTACTGCTTCTCATTGTGTTAACATTAACTACAGCTTCTCTGCAGTTACGCCCTTGTCTTTAATCATATTCTGATGGCTCACTGACTAAAAGAAAAGTATATTTTAGTGTAAGAAAACAGCCTCAGCCAAGGCAAGGGCTAATCAGATTTGACAACCTGGCTTGATTGTTCTGCTTTCTGTATTTCAACTTCATGTCTCTTGACCCTTTTGTATAAAGCTGCAATATCCCCTTTTATTGTTCTTTCATATAGAATGTATTTTCAAATGTAAAATCTCTCTCCCTTTCTCTTCTCTTTCTCTCTCTCTTTGTCTCTCTGAGTAGGTTTCATAAGCATTTGCCATTGCCAAGGAAAGAAAACTTCAGCTTTAACTTGCTGGTAATGGCAAAAGATTTTATTAGAGTTTGTGTTAAAAAATAAGGGAAAATTCTTAACTTTATCCTCCAAAGTTGAACTTTGGGTTTCTTCTTAACAGCATAAAGTGACAGTATCTTTTTTCCTGATGTCATGAAACATATCTTTTTTCCTGAACAGCTTGCCTGTTAATTACACTGGGGAAAATGCTTCCCTTACAGAAAAGATTGCCTTTAAAACTAGAAACTTTCCTCCTCTTGCCCCTACCTGAACTCGGAGTTCTGTTCTCTCAGTAACCTATTTTCATGCTAATCAATGCTGATTGGGCTTAGGAGTGTGTGCTGAGGGCAGAATGAAATCCCACAATGTATGTAGGGTATGTTCCTACCATCATGTTATATCCAGTTGGCGTTTCAATCTAGGGGGTTTCTGTTTGACCACACGTGCAGGCAGTGACCAATGCAGTGAACTGGGAACTCTAAGCCATCAGGAAAATGTGCTTGACACTGATGGGGCAATTTTTAAAATATTTTAGGGCAAATACTATTGGTCAAATAATATTCAGCAGCCTATGCAGCTGGTCCAACAGGGTAAAAAGAAACAAGAGCATGTTTCCCACGGGGTCCGTGCAAGGCAGTGGGAGAGCAGAGGGGCCATTCCCCTCCTGCAGGTGCAAGGGGAGCCCCTGGGTTTCTGCAGTGACTGCACACAGCACAGCCATAACTGGGGGGCAGCATCAGCCTTCCCCTGGGTATCCACCAACCAGCAGAGAAAAACAGCGCAAACGTGGGGAAAGGAACGTCCTACCAAGTGCTGAACTCATGTTTTTCCTCATTGAAATTCCTGAGCAGAGTCAGGGAAGTGATTGGGACTTTCTGAGTTAGTCTTTTCCAAAATTGCTTTTGTAGAAGAGCAATAAAATATCCTGTCCAGGATTAGGATTAAAGAAGGGCTAATTCAGCCTTGAATTACTTGGGGCAAAAGAATCCACCCCTATCTATACACCAAATGCTTTGAAGTGTATAATTTCACCAGTGTGAATTATAAAATAGAAAAATATGTAGAAAATCCACTAGTAACCCAAAAATGGAAGAAAAAGGAGGGAGACAATAGGTGAAAATAAGGTTTGAAGTAAAAAATATTTTAAAGGAAGTCCCAATAGGAAAAAAACATAGAGAGTTGCTACTTCAGAGGAGTCCTAAAGGCAATGACTATCCCAAAAACCCAAACACCCACTTCAGGTCATCAAAGCTTAGATTGATGGAAGAGCTACCTCCCCAGCCTCTCAACCTTGAGTCCTCCAAAGGCTGAGACAGTGCACCTAAGGCCTGAAAGTTTTGCCTGAAAGTTAATCCATGAGATGTCCCAAGGGACAGACTCACTTTGTCAGAGGTAGGATTTTCATTGGTTTCTAACACTGTAATTTGACCATAATGGCATTGCAGCAGCTAGTTAATTAACCCAAAGAAGAAAAGGATTTTTCAAAACTATTTTCAGCAGACCACCACTGTGTGAGTCAGGAATTAAGGGTCTATTCTCCTTAGCTGAAAAAACTTCTAGTCCACTAACTTGACTAAGAGTT
Organism: Melospiza melodia melodia; assembly: GCF_035770615.1. Taxonomy (NCBI): domain Eukaryota; kingdom Metazoa; phylum Chordata; class Aves; order Passeriformes; family Passerellidae; genus Melospiza; species Melospiza melodia. Next base: position 14,954,535 of record NC_086194.1, read on the forward strand.
ACATGCTTATATTGCCTTGAAGAGAAAATCCCACTGGGGAGCCCAAGCCCAAAACCTTTTGAAATATTCTCACTGATTTCAATAGATTCCAAACCAGCTTTGGGTCTTGATCTATTTGAACAGAAAAGTTGGTGTTTGGTGGGTTTTTTCCTTCTTTTAACATACTGAGAATTGTGAACATAAAAAAATTATCTCCTTTGTGGTCTTCAGATATTACTATGATAATGAGGATCTAGCACTGAAGATTTGATTTCTCTGAAGGTAATAGAATTAAAGTTGCCCTTCAATAAAGGAAAAATGATACTGCAACTTTACATTGAAAAGTATCTTGCACTGATAAATATATTTAAAAAAATTATATGTTTATAAAGTTATTAATTTGTAAAGGCAGTGTTACAAAATGTTCAGTTTATATTGTTTTAGATTGTTTCATAATTTTTAAAGTGTAAAATAACATATTTTTTTCTTTATTGAAAAACTATAAAAATCTTCTGTAGTAAAATGATTTCATTTTACTGGTATATTATTGCTTCATGTTTTGTACCATCATAAAACTTTGTGCAAATTTTTTTTACAGAAATTTTTATTTTCTATGACAATATGACACTTGTAAATTGTTGATTCAAAATGAACAGCGAAGCCTTAACTTTAAATGACATTTGTATTCTCAAACACTGAGTAGCATAAAAAAACCACATAGAACTGAACTGTAACTTAAATTTCCAAACTATGACTACTACATTCCAAAGAAACAGTTGAATTAAACATTTTCATAAAATATCCCATAGCTGATGTATTTTATTATACTAAAATGGATTGGTATTATTAAATGGATGGTTTTATTTAGCGTCTTTGAACAAGCACAGTGTTTCAATCACAATTGTATTTGTTAGTAGGCAGCTCCAACAGACACCTTGGTGGGTTTGTTCATTGTTTAGGATAGAGGCATTCACCTTTGCCTGACCCATTCTCTTTCCTTGCTGGAAGACAATCCCATAACCTTCTTTTTGGCCAAACAGCTGGGATTTAAGAGGACAGATCTGCCTCCACTGCTCCTTGCCATGGGCTGCCCGATGTAACAACACCCTGTGCAGGTGTTACACCCCCCTTGGGCAGGGATGGGATTTACTGCCAAGTACTGCCCATTTCTGATGTGTAACTCCACGAAGTCTCTGCTCCTGTGGTAAGGTTTGCACCAATAAGCTCCTGCAAATTTCCAGGGGAGTCATCAGGATTTACTCAGCCATGGCCAAATTTCCCAAGGCAGAGCACAAGTTGGTGATTGGAGCAAATGCAGCCAGGGTGGCTATTGGGCCTGTTTGGCTTCAGCTGGGTGCCAAACTCACCTGTGGAACACACGAACACGTGGTCATGTGCAGAGAGACCTTGACAAAGCTTGCATCCAGATCAGAAGCTTTAGAATCAACATTTCCTGCTTTATGCAATACTTACCTATTTTGTTTCCTTTTAATAGTCAGCACTCTGCACATTAAAGTTTGACAAATCTTTTCTTTACATTGCACACATGAACAAAGCACAGACTGTCAGTATGTCATTAGGTGCAGTATAAACATTTTACTTCAGCTACTTTGCTACTCATGGGAAAAATACTGTGCTTATTACCATATACTTGATCATTGTTAACACTTGAAAAGAATGTATTGAATCTTGTCTCCTCAAGGGAGCAGAGCTGTGTGTACCTGTTTAAAACATGAGATGGAACTTCAGCAAGCACCTGAGCAAAATCCCTGCTCAGAGTAGAGATTGCTCCCCAAAGGTGGTTGTGAAAGTTGCTGTCCATAGAACCACTCTACCCAAATTCATTAGAGGTGTGCTTCATGGCACTCTGTTTGCTTCTGTGACAACCAGCCAAATTTAATGGCAATGGAATTGATCAGTGAAAAAGGGAAATCTATAAAGTCAATCTGTTGAGGATGAAGCTCAAGAAAGAGAGACAAGTATTTAAAGTTAAGAAAATTCTCTTTCTTTCATTCAGGGATTTGCCTAGAAGCTTACAAGTGCTTGGCACTAAACCTTCAGTTTTCCACACTAAATGGGCTGCATAGAGCAAGAACAAAAATGGTGCAATGCCATCTGAGTTACTTTAGTTACTTCTCAGAATATAACTTTAAACTTGAAGAAAAAGAGCAGATGGAAATAACAGATGGGTCAGCAGCAGACAAACAGTGCCAGAAGTGCACAGCTATGAGGGTCATGGTCTGTAACAGGAGTCTTTGGCAGGTAGCAAAGGCAAACCCCTTTACTATTTATTTCTCCAATCAAATGTACCTCTCCACATCCAGCAGACACATAGCCAGTCCCATTTCCTTTCCTTTTGGGAGGACATAAAATTGCACAGCAAAAGGCAGATGCAGAGGAGAGGGTGAGGGCAGCACTGCTGGTGTAAGTTTGTGTGAGGCATGGAAATGACAGCAGTGCCCACCTGTGCCACTGCCCTCCGGAGGGAAGCTGCCAGTCCTGGTGGAGATGAAGCCCCTCCAGCCTCAGAACCTACTTTTTATGAGGCCTATGAAGACCTGACAGGTGCAAGATAATACAGCCATAAATTTGACCCTCACAAATTTTGACCCTTTTCATATGTACAATTGGTCCGTTCCTTAGTCAATTCTTCTAAGCCGCTTTGCCAAAGTCAAATGTTGGGTTGGATTTTCAGATTGTAGTATCTGGACATTTCATCCCAGAAGTAATTCCCTTTCCATTCCTTAATTGTCCTATCCTTTGTAGTACATTATGCCTAACAGCATATTGGTTCAAGCAACATTAATTTATTAGAGCTTTAATTTCCTATTTTATATCATTTTATCCCTCAAGTCACCCATAACCACAATTTTATCTATGAATGTCTGTTAAATTATAACAGAGTATATCTGATTTATTTTTTTTTTTTTTTTCCATGGGATATGTTGTATAGCTGTTTTATTTGCTGATTAGTCCCCCTGTAGTCCCTAATTGCTTTTCCACAGTAGGTCAGTTCTCTATATACATTTCCATTCTCATAACTACACACAATCAAGCTCTAATCTTATCACCTCAGGACTGATGGTGTCTCAACGTTTATAACCCAAAATCTCATTAAAAAATCTTCTGGCATTTTTCACAGATGGATGGAGTCTTACCATGTGTCCAAACCTAATTCCATCTTCAATAATCATATTCTCCTATTTAAATTTACATTGTTTCTACTCATCTCTCAGACATTTGATACACGTCCCTGTCATCACACTGCATTACTGTGCGCCGTGCACTATATTTTATTACAGATGGTTGTGTTTCCATAATGGCTGAGGTGGGTCTGAATTGAAAAAGGAATTGCAGTCTCACTGAAGCACTGTGGGTACCAGAGAGAGAGGGTTGGTGTTTCTCTCAAGTGTAGAAGGTAAGGACAAGTTTTGGCAGGGTTTGGCAGGTGCTGCCACGACAAAGACTGAGGGATTCAATGTTGAGAGCCTGGAGGATAAAGGACTTGCCTGAGGAATCAAGTACTTCTGGTGACAGGAGCTGCTAGGAGAATTACCAGAAAACTCCCTTCATTTTGATTACTTCATTTTCCCTGACAGAATGAAAAAACCAACCTCACAATTCTAAGAAAAAATATCTGCAATATAAAAATGTCTCTGGCATCTGCCAGGCACTTTTTAAAATCCACAGGCATGGAAGAAGGGAGTGGGGGTACCAACCCATCTGCTAGCTGAACCTAAATAGCAGATTACTGAACTCAGAGAGGCAACAGGTGTGGATGTGGCTTTGAAGATCCAGGCAGCATCTCAGGGCTGTAACACAGGCATTCTTCATGCATCATTTTCATCTTGAAATCTCTTCACCTTTATTCCCTTTCCTCTGCAATATGTTGGTTTATGCCACTTGTTTCAAACTAAATTGTCTGGGCTGAACTACTGGCTTGTGTCATCTTCTACTATCAATATATTTTTCTGTAGTGCAATTTATGCTTCCTTCACTGCTCAATTACTTTTATAACATTTCCCTATGGATTACTAAGGGATGAATAGCATGAATAAGCCACCCAATGCCACACATATTGTTTGTCAGAAGATAGAAGAACTCACTTTGTCCATATCCTCTTCTACATCCCTGCTGGGGATGTGTACTCCATGTCAGAGACTCAGACACTACATCTTTAATAAATAATCTACCTTTCAGGGAGCCTCAATGCTTTCAACATCATGTCTGATATCTTTGCATTAATTAAATATTTATATCAATATTCTTACTAAATATTTACTTACTAACTTTACAACTGTGAGCATATCAGAGTGGGTCAGTGGGTCACTCATTTTGCCTTTTGAGACTACTAAGTAGACCACAGTGCTTCATCTTTCTCTACTTTTAACCTGCTAATCTATGTTTCTCATAGCTCTATCATCAAGAAAAAACAAAACAAACAACACAAAAGAAGGATAGCTCTATACAACTTCTATTTACACAAATGAAAAAAATCCACTGAATATGTAAACAAATAAAAATTTCTTTTTATTTTAAAATGTGTTTTTGTGGAGTGAAGAGGAAAGTCACCAGACTGGTTGAAGGTAGAATTTGAGATGTCTGTGAAGCAGTAAGGAGACAGCCACTGAAACCTTCTGAAAATTAACCTGTAACATCTGGAAAGGGCTAACAAGTCTGCCAAGTGATGAGAACACAGGAATATCAAAGTAGACAAATATTGGTTTTAGCCCAAGCATGGCTGAAAAACTGGAAGAAAAGCAGGAAAATACTTACTGTTAAGAGTAAATCAGAAAGGACCTTCTTCTTCTTGGCTCTATTAGTTTCTCCTTTAATCAGTCTTCAGAAGATGGGAGGCAAAACAAGGAATTGACGGAACTACAACTCTGTCCCACCTACAGCTCCCATGGACTATCCATGTTGTAGAGTTACCATGTCTTGCATAAAGGTAAAACCTTACAAAGAGGAGGCCTTGTAAAATCATGGCTCAGGCCTGCTACTTCAGCTGAGCAGAAAAGGAGTGTGGGAAAGGGACTCAGCTGAATTAGAGGCAGCAAAACAAGTTACATAACCATCATGTGTTCACATCATGGTGTGCGGTGGTTGGTTGAATTATGTTTCTTATGATTAAAAACTGTAGCTGATAACCAGCTAATTGCTTTAAAAGGCGGGTTTTTGGAACAAAGGGCTCTCCTTTGACCTGCCTGGGGACCCTGTGTCACTTCAGAGCCTCTCCTCACCACCATGCTCCTCTGAGACTGAGGCAAGGAGAGGGTACGATGACTCTTCATGTGCATGATCACAGCCCTCAACACCAAGCCCTTTGCCTGTTCTCCAAACAGTTATATGCAGGAAGTGAAACCACTTTGTACTCATAACCTGCATTTCAAATGCATTTTTCATGCCCTACACCACATTAACTTCCTTTTTCATTTCTTTGGCCTTTCTTCTTAAGATGAGGGCTGCCAATCAAGCCACATTTCCCTTGGGGCATTCCAGCTCCCATTTACCAGGTTGGGAATCCCAGTGTGGGACCAGACATCCCATTCTCCCAGCTGATGCTGCTCTGCTGACCAGCCTCTCCTGCCTTGATGGTTGTTTTACATCACTATCTTGTTTGCAAGAGGAGGTCACTGAAAGTTCACCTGAAATCTAGACTCTTATTTCACTGCCATAGTCTAGGTGACTAAGGATCATCTTTGCTACTTTTAACAAGTCTTTTCACAATCTATACCCTTTTCTTCATGCGTACTGAGGTCTTAAAGTGGTCAACTTAAAGCCATATATCTTGATAAAGTGGCTGAATTACTGCTGCTGAATGGGAAGCCATTATCTACAATTAGTTTATGGCTCTTAAGAGCCATTATTGCAAAAGATGGATTTCTCAATAGGGTAAGTGTCTTACCAAAGATCCTGTTAGTAGTCCTGCTTATGAAAACCTAAATCGTAGCTGCTTTCTGGAAAAGATCAGGTTGCTCTCCAAGTGAAATAAACCATTACCAGCTTATTACTATGGGTAATAAATAGGTTATATGCATTATAATAATCGGTATAACCTAATATGAGGACGGTTCTCTGTGCTGTGTACTGCATGCAAATGCATGCAGCACTAGATAGACAGACTGAAAAAATGCTGTGAGGATGTCACCATATGGTTTAAGAGAAAAATACCAAACATCTCACAACTAGAAGATGTAGTAACTTGCCTCAGACTAGCAGCTCTTCTTTCTGTGTTTACAGAAGGTGGTTAGAAGAGTTAGAATGTGTGCCTGCCAATTCATTGGGGAAAACCATGGATTTATGAATCTCCTTGAGGAAGTGCCTCCTGATGAAGGACACGAAGGAGCAGAGAGTAGAGGCAGAGTAGATGGGGTCATGAACTTCATTTTACTTCTCATCATGAGTAATAGTGCTAAACTGATAGTCAGTCAGATCTCTCATTTTCTTTAATTTAACGCCATACTTCTTGCTCCTTGCATTACTGACCCTACATTACAACTGAACCATGCATTTTATTACAATGCTAAGCACTGCTTTAAATGCACGAGAAGATTTCACTGCTTTTTATACTGAACAGTTATGTGTGGTAAGTTTTGTTCTTTTCACATGAAGAACCAATTCAGAGCTAACAGCTTGTATAATTTTAATCAAGTCTCATTTCACACGGGCTGTGAACTTTAATATAGATTACTGTTTCTTCTGGGTTTCAAATACAGTGTACAGTTCACCACAAGCCTGACCTTCGTGGTTTCATATGGGCACATACTTGCTAAAGTCACTTCATTAGACATCAATGGCAATAGAGCTTTCAGCCTTGCTGCCAACTTTCTTCAGGGCTGCTGCAGATTAACAATATATATATTTTAACCAATGTCACATTGTTCATGCATTAAATATAGAAAGCACACATATGTACATATCTGCTGAGATGCAGCTGTGGTTCTGTCAGAAAGTGAAGGAGCACCAGAAGCACTAGAATGGAGGGTTTGCCTAAAAGTTAAGGTGTATGCAGTTATTTAATATGTGAAGGTTTTACTCAGATTTCTTCTGATGGTGTAATGCATTTAGAAATGCAAAGAGCTTCTCTACAAGCAGAAGTATTTTCAGGCTATTATATCTGCTCTTTTAGTTCACTTCGTAACACTCAGATTTGGGAAAGTCTTTAATGTTCAGCAAATACTTTGCTCTACTATTTTATGCATATAATATCCTTTGAGATAAATGAATTTGTATTTAAAGTTTATATTGTGATAGTCCCTACAGGATCACAGTTCATGGTCCTGTAAAGCTAAACAATATTAAAAGATACAGAAAATGCACTTTCCAGCCTCACAGAAGAAGCTGTAATGGCTGATGTGACCACAGCTGGTTCTGAACACAGTGTCTTCATCAAATACCTTTATTTCACACTCTGTCTCTTGTATTTTCCAGAGAACTTACTGGATTTTAGGATCAATATATCAAAAGCATGGGATGCTAAGAAAAAATGTGGTCAATTAGGTCAAGAGTAGCATCCAGCTTGTCTATCACTGGCTATGTTGGGCATCATGTCCACAGTGTGAGTTTCATTCACTGTTTCAAACAACATCCTAATGGGGTGAATTTTCCTTTTACAGCCTCAGTTTCTCTTGTCTGTACAGTAGCTTGAATTAATAGTTTGGATTTAAGGGCCTATATTTTAGATGAATAAAATGAAATGAAAAAAAATCCTAAGCGTTTCTAATTATGTGCAAACCAGTTGTGGCTTTGTTTGGTTTTACCAAGGACAAGGATCCTAACTGCTTTGACTGATTTTTATCATAGCTTGTTTTAATATCTAGAAGCATTGTGCACCTGCTAGTAGGCGAGCAGAAGCAAAATTTCACCACTTAGGCCATACATACATAGTAGGAGTCTCAAAACCCACTGGCTCAGGTTTGGTAGTGGATGCAAATATGTAGTTTGAAGTTTGGTAGAACACTGGGTCCTTCATCACTGTGTCAGCCACTGCTACCTCCAGATTTATGATATGCCTTGAAGAAGAAGAAGCTTTATCCTACCCTTATACTTAAGTAGCCTTGGCTCTAGTCATGTCTTTATTCAGAGTCTAGAACTAAGAATTCAACCTGGTTTTTTATAGGCCTGCTAAATTTGCTTCCTAAATTGGTTTTGCTCTGGCTCTACAAGGTAATTATAGTGTTTCCTACAGTGCTGCAGTTCAGACCCATAGTCACCTACCTCACAATCATCTATTCATTTTCTCACTTCTTTTTGTGTTTTGGTTTTGTTCTGATCTATGTGTGTAACTTCACATAAAGCTGAGGGTTTTCTTCTTAGAGATTTGCTCTACCTACAGTTTTATTCTCTTGTGACTTTGTGAATAAAAAGCATCTATTTTAGAGGTGCAGCTCTTAATTCTCTCCAGGAAGTCTCAAACTTCTGAAACTTCCAGCTTTATTTTATAACTTCACACACATTTCTAACCATTACTTTAGATGGTTTGTTAAGTATTTTTCTGAGCAACAAGGACACTTATGTCCATGACAGGCAGCATGAGGATGACCCAAAATCATAGTCTGCTTTTCATACAGAAGAAGGCTCAGTGAGTATATTAATGAAGCTTGACAGAACCCTGAAATGAGCTGGAAGAAACTCTCATCAGAAGTGTTAGTAAGAATTATTACAGTTATTATTATTGACACCACTGTGCTTCCAGCAAACCTCCAGCTCTTTTCTGATTGGTTTTTATTAGGAAAAATCATATTTCTCATTTGAATATATATTTTAACAAAAGGGCCATGACATGTCTTCTTTCTTTTTGCACTTACATGGGCAAAGAGAACAGGTCCCAGTAGATGCCATATGAATCACCATAAAGAAGCTTGTTCTGATGTTTTGGTGCTTGCTACACTAAAGAAAGAGGCATTCATCTTATTTTCATGTTACTTTTCAATATTTGCAAATCTCTATGGTTTATTTTATAGTCACTTCCAAGCACAGTTTCTCTTTCTCCGTCCTCACTGTGCAGAATGAAAATTAAGGTTTTCTAAGTCTCTCTTCAATCATTCTAAAAAATCCACTTTTTTTTTCCTTTCCTTTTATGATTATTGTCTCGGCTTGGTGCATGTTCTAAAACAAATATGAGTGTGCACAGGAGACCTCTGTGATCTCCTAGGTGCATGTGTTATCAAATGTCTGAAGATATTGTGCAAACAAAATGCGCAGACCATAGAAAAATGGAAAATGGCTAGTCATTTCCAAGCCCTTTAAATTGGAGTAATCAGACATCCCCAAATCTGCTGAGCTACGTTGAAGCTGGAGAAAGTACAGAGCAATCAAAATGTCACTGCTCTTCCTGCTAATGGTGCTGCCAGACCCAGTTCAACAGGTCTTAGTCAACTGAAGATGCACAGAAAGTCTGGTGGAACTTTTCTGAGAAATGTTCAGGGCTGCAGTTCACTCTTGCCAGCTGATAAACAGTGTCTTAAAGGACTACTAGCAGAGAAGTAGTAATTGCCATAGTAGAAGAAATTGAAAATGCAAAGTTAATGTTAACCAATTGGAGAAGCAGAGAAAACTGGTCATTAGCAATTCACATGGGCTTTCAGATATGAAATAGTCATGATAACTGTTTGCACAGATCACAGCTTCAGCCTTTTATCATAACAGCTTAGCTATATCTCCTAGCACTGAATCTGTTTTTACATTCAATACAGTATAATTGTTGACTTGACTGTACAGAAACCAGGATCTGTAAGTTTGTAATGTGCATTAAGAATGTAAGAAGCCCCCAGATAGCAAGTTTCAAAGAACTCCTGATGCTAACAAATATAGAAAGCCACTTTTTACATCGTTCTCTAAGGTTAGTAGCTCCTCATTCCTCAAGCAGTTGAAATAACTTCTCTCCCTAGCCGTGCTGTTTGGTGCATGACTGCAGCAGATATGGGTTCACTTCAGGCACAGAACTCATTAAACATCCAATTTAGCTGCTCTGAATTACAGTTTGTGAGAGCTTATTTCTCTCACTAGAAAAGGAACTTTAGAAGACAAGTCTCATCTTCTCCTCTCCCCCGAGTCAGTTCCAGTGCTCAACTCCTGCTGTAAATTATTATTCAGTGCAAGCCAAAGTCTTGAGAACTTGCTGGCCCATTTGCTATTGGCAAGCATATCACAATCATTCAGCAGTTTTTCATTTTTTTTAACTCTTCTGATCTTTATTTCACTGGAAAGGATAAAAAAAGAGGAGGTTGATTAACGTGGATCTATCCAAAATTTTTGACCCAAGAATGTGGTGGCCATCATGTGCATCAGCAAGAATACTTTAAAATAGATCTGTAAGGTTTGGCATCATCTCAATATTCCAAACACAACAAAACTATATGACTGTGAAATCTGTTTGATGGCCATTGGTAGTGACAGGATTTGTCTTTTTAAATTCCATCTCACCTCTAGAGAAATTGAACTCTATTTGCACCATAGTTCAGACCTTAGAAGCTTGAGTTCCACCTCCCAATAAATCATCATCCTTTGACTGCAAAGACTTCACTCTTTTCCAAACACTGAAGAGCAATGCAATCCAGCTCTGAGAATTAATATTCAAAAGACCATGGATATTTTTAGACCTCTAAAACAAACTGCCCCCATGGAGTGAATAAAAACATACCTTGTCAGCCAATCAAGATGAAATGATCCCCTGAAGCAGGGATTTGGCACTGTGAGAATATTTTTAAAGCTTGCTTTGAATCCTGCTTGAACACAAGGTCGACTATATTGAAAGAGTTACTGAGGAGTAGTTAAAATACTATATATTTTATGTGTGACCCTAGATTCTACATAGATAGAATAATTAAATATAAGTGAAGAGAAATAGTTCATTAAGCAATGAGTGTAACTGCAGTTTCCTAACATATGTCTTCATCTCTGTACAGACAATGGTTTCTATTGTTTTCTTTAGCTTGTGAAATAGAACCAGCTGTCACCAACACTGTTGCCTTTTCACAAAACAGAGCATTTGGCTGTGGCAAATTGTTCCATTTTTCTAACTATTCAACATACAGGTTCATCTGTCTCTTTTCTGAAGATTTTGCACTGAATGGCTAACAAGAAGATACACAGCTTAGTCATATTACTGCCTTAATTAAAGAGGGTGTTACTAGAAAAGTGGATTTAATCCCAGTGTTTTAATTGAGTTCTAGCTTGGCACAAGTCCACCTGTCTGGATTCAATTGGATATAGTTCTTTCCTTCTTGCTCCAGACATTATTGTTTCCTGCTACTATTGAACTGCTGCAGTGATTCTCCCCTTGCATCTGAGCACATATAAAGGCAGTCCTAGAATACAGAAAGTCTCCTGCATAAAAAGGATGTAACATAAAGCTACTATTTCAAACTAAAGCATTTCACTGCTTACATGTTCAATTGTCTGAGGAAGGCAGTTGTGTTCACACTCTGACCCCACACTGAGTGTGATGGTGTAGCCACAACATGGAGCTCAGCACAGACAACACAAATTAGTTCAGAAAGGCATCATCCCTCCTGTTAGCAAAACCCAAGTTATCACTTCAAAATCATACTGGACAAGTTTATACATGGTGCAGTGACTTCATAATGTCACAAACAAGGGGGACAGAGATTTCCCACCCAGAGTCACAGAGTGGGTGAAGCCAAAATCCCAAATGTATTGACAATGGGCAATATTTTGCAGCTTCATTTTACTCATCTTTGAAAATCCTAACTAGTTTAACACAAAGGCTTTCATAGGTGTAGATTTCTACTCCTTCTTCTGCTAATAAAAATCTTCTGCTATTAAAATTCCTATGTTAGCTGTCCATAGGTGGTAGATTTCCTAGAAAAGGAGAGGAACCCAGTACAACCCAAGGTGACAGTTCAGTTGATCTTAGGGCAGAAAGGGTTCTGAATCCTGTAGATAAGTATGGTCACCAGGCTATCAGTCAGTCACCAAAAAGAAAACAAAGCAACATGAAATGGAGGTCTCATTTTTTTGCACTTCTCACAACAAATTTTAAAACTTGATATTGCAACCTTTCAGGTTATTCTATGATCCTATTCCGTGATTCTATTTGCTGTCTCTAGCCAAAAAGTTGCTCAGGCATATAATGAGGAAGAGGAAAGGACAAGGGTGGAAAGAAGCAAAGAAAGGGACATGGAAGCAGGAAACTTGAGAGAAGTGAGTTAACATCCTCCAAACACCAAAACAAGAGATCGAGCGCTGAGTCACAGCCGTGGGGTTCATCTTCAGCTCTCTAGTCATTCAAAGTGGGGTCTAAACCAGCCATGTCATTTCCTTCTGAGAGTAGAGATGGGCACCTCCACGTGGCAATTCAGCTCACAGTTCTCAGGTGTGTGTCTGGGTAAGATTAACCCCTCATGTTCCAGCAGCATGTAGCTACAGCCACCTCTGAATCAAGGCTCCTTGGTTCATCGAGGGTTGAAATGTCAATGTATGCATTGCTCACCACTCCCAGAGCCTTGATCCTCTCTCACATCTAACTTCTATAGCTCATCCTTTTAGTCCCTCCTTCAGACATAGGAAGCAGCTGTTGAAAGATACTCGAACTTTTAGACTCAATGATATTTGTTATATTTTAGAGCTACTGAAAAACAGACTGGTCTCAGCACAGGCACCAGTACGCCCGGTCTGTACCAGTATGATGGCTTTGTTTCCCCTGAAGTGACATATGTGAAATACTGAGACTACACCCCCTCCCCACATGAAAGCAAATACTGAGAATTGCACATGTTTACCAGCCTGAGAGCCCTGCCACATAATACAACTCTGATCTGCCAAGCACTTGCCAGTTTCACTCTCTGCAAAGAGCATTTTGCCACTCTCAGTTTGCCCATCCATTCTGCTGCTAAAAAGAAGACTTTTTGCCAAATAAGATTAGTAATGAAGAAGGAGATATTAAAGGAGGGGGGAGGGGAACAGTGCTACATTTCTTACTGAAAATAACTGCATAATTAAATATCACAATTTGCATTGTTAGGCCTGTTGAACTTACTTGACTGCAACATATTATGAAACTAAATTCATTCACTTACCTGGCAGGAGGCAAATGTCTAACTCAAACTAACATATCCCCAGATTCAACTTCATAGAGAATTATAAGATAACCAGAGGCATGTTTTTTTTCCGTTGTTTTAATTTAGGATAGACCCACAAGACTTCATACTGAGCAAATTCTGGAGATTAAAAAATGCTTTCTAAACTCATCTAAACCTCAAGGGCCCAATATCCTCATGATTTTGAGAATCACCCCAGCCTCAGCACTCAAACAGCTGGTCCAGAGAGCAGCTCACTCTCTCTTCTCTGCACAGATCTTCTCCTTCCCAAAGATGAAACCATGACTCATAACTGCAGTTTTGCCATACTTCTCTCTTTCATTACTTCTACTTTTAAAATTATGCCAATGCCACTGGCAGGAAATTTTCCTCCATGAGGCTGTTCTCTCTTCTCTGTCTTATATGGTAGAGATCTTGTTATTTTGTGAGTTACTGTATTGATGTGCTTAATCTTCAGCTTCTTCAAAGGCTGGAATACAGACAGACTACCCTTAAAAATCTGTGATATAGAAGTGTTTTCATTCTCTAACCTCCTCTACCTCAGTTAGGCCATTACTTGGGCTGGTTTTATTTTACACTGATGGAAGTTTTATTTTACACTGTATTACAGAGGAGGAAGTGATAGCCCTATTCAAATGAGAACCTAAGCCTCAGTGTTCTTTTATCAACAGAAACAAGTTACAGGCACTAAACACAAGTTCTATCAAACTTCCATCAGTCATCTTCCCTTTTACCTTCCCTTTGGAATAACTGTGCAGTTTTCCCTCTCCCCCACCTGCCAATCCCACCAGTCTGCAGGAGATTCAGTTTTGGTCTCACACCTTCTGTGGCACTGCTAAGGCTGCAAGAACATCTGGGAATAAGAGAAACTGCAGGCAGCCAGATTCCTTTCCTGTGCCTAACATGGGGATCACATCAGCTGGGCATGAAGCTGAAAGTGTTTCTCAAATTGTAAATAGCTCCTCACTTTCTGAGGAGGCCTCCCACAGTGGCACCATCACTTCATAGTCCCAGCACTCAGTGACCTCAAGGCAGGGCTCCACACACAGTTTGTGTTACCATTACACACACAGTCTGGATCACCATTACTCCCAGCATGGCCTCTCTTGCTTACAGCAGACAGATGTACCAGACCTGGGGGGAACAGCAGCTCAGACCAGAGGACAGGAGATGTGCGGGCAGGTAAGAAGGGCACTTTGCTCATGGAGGGCCGCTGGAGGCAGGAGGGATGATTCAGACGTGCTTGTCTCTCTCCAGCTCAGGAAGCCCCATGGTGTGTGAGAAGCCAGCAGATTGCAGAACTCACCCGTGCCATGTGGCACTCGGAGGGAGCAGCTGGTGGCACTGCAGGTGCTGGAGATGCTGCTGCTGCTGCCTGGCACTGCCAGCCCCTGCCAGGGCTGCTGCTGGACCAGGCAGGGACACACAGCAGAGATGGTGGGCCAGCAGCAGCAAGGTGTGATGGACCAGGCTGTTTGGAGACGTGGGAGTGTGGGGGAGGCAGTGAGGGATTCAGGTTGTTGGGGGGGTTGAGGGAAGCAGAGGGGGATTGTGTCACTGTCACTGGGGGGACATCTGGGCTGGGGCAGTGGGACTCACAGGATGGCTGGGAGAGTCACTGGGGAGGGAAAGGCTCTCAGCCACATGAACATGTTGGATTGTTGCTTGCAGGACCTGGCAATCTGGGCACCCCTGTCACAAGCATTTAGAGGCACTTTGGGTTCTGTCTTTCCCAAATGAGTACTTGTAAGTCGCCTTGATGTTAATGAGAATTACATGCACGCATCAGGGAAAGAATAGTCCCTCTACAATGGGCATGTGACAGCTAAAGAGCATCAGTCAGGAGGGAAACAAAAGAGGTCATAATTTATGTAAAAGGTTCATTTTTAATGTAAATTCTGCCCCCAAATGTTCTGCTTACCAGCCTGAATATGTGGTATTTGGCAGCGGAAAATGAAAGGGGTGAAAAGCTCGCTGCTGGCAGGTAACTGCATAATGTGATAGATTGATTTAAAATCCTTGTCATCTTTCTTTTTCACCTGCATACATAACGATCCTCTGTTAGTCATTAGGGCTCCTTGTACCTTCAGCACTCTAAAAAAATATTGGCTTTGAAATGATACTTCATTGTTAAGGAATTTTTGTCAGCTAGCTCCATTTATCGATGTATCAAAGCCATTTTACAAGAGATAGGCCCCACTTTGGCACGGAGAGCGCATACATTACACGCCTTGCGAGGACTCATCTCATTCCAGCACTGAGTGGAAGTGCCAATTGCCACCGCGGTACATAATGAGCCATGTCACCCGCGCTGGGGACATGAGGGACGGGCAGGAATCGGCCCCCAGAGCTGCTCCAGGGCAGAGATGGGAGGAGCGGGGACACCAGGGTCACAGCAGACACATGCCTGGGGCACTGCGCTGCCCAGAGGAGCAGGGCACTCTGCTGTCAGGGCTCCCAGGTGAGGGGGAACATATGCCACATATGCCACCAAGCTGCAGCTTTCTGTTGTTCTATTTACACCTCCTCCCCCGACAGCGAGAGCCAAGCCAGGAAACATTGCTGCAGCCATATGTGTGTCTGCAACGTGTATCAGTGATAACTGAGGGTGTCACCCTGCTTTGTGAGCAAAATTTTGTAGCATAAGCCAAACAACAGAAAGACTACCACCAGCAACTACCTCCAAATCTGTTCAGGCTGTCATGGGAATTTAATCATTTTTCTTTGTCCTTTTGTTTAGATCTTTACCTTGTGTTGCCAAGCAACTGCACATGGAAGGTTAATGGCAAAGCTCTCCTTTTGGACCAGGCAGGTAGGAGATCTTTGAACTGAGTCGATCTGCTATGGAAAAAATAATGATTAACAGAGGAGAAAAAGCTCATGGTTGTTTGGACTTCTTCTATTTCCCATGCATCCTAGAAACAGAGAATGCTGCAGCAGAGATAGCCAAATAGAGGGTTTTCCTGTGCATGGGTGATTACTGTGCAAGTTCAAGGAAACTGAACCCAAGTGTAGGCTATGTCAAAAAGAAAATATCATTGCACCAGTGATTTCCAGTCTGAATTATCCTACCAACAGGCTTTCTCCCTCAAAAGGAGAATCTGAATTCACTGCCACTCAAGCACTCATAGTCTGAGACTCTGCAGCCCAAGAAGGAATCTCTGTCTCCATTAAATCAGAGTGAAGCTATAAACGATGCCACAGCTTCCTACCAGCAAGACCTATTTCACCTTCCAGGTGAAAAACCCAAAGCCCACAGATTCTCTGTGAACTGGGACATGTATTTTTTTTTTTTTTCATAGCTTAAATAGTAAAAGAGGGGCCCAAGATTCTGTCTCATACTGTCTGCCACACTCAATTTGCACAATTCACTGAGCACAGTCACAGGAGCTGAGGAGTCCTGACCATTAAGCACTTCCATACCCAACCATCAGACTCCTGAGCCTGGTCTTTTCCAGTCACTGCCTCGCTTTTTCTTTCAGGAATATTATTAATGACCCTAATCCTGTTTTCTAGTTACACCACATAGCATCCATGTGTCTCAAGGCCAGCATTTCAAAGGACTCGCATTATTCCTAATTGCATCCTTCATTTTGTAAACTCCTGGGTTTAGAAGGTATTAATTAGATTGGCCTACTTAGTACTATTTTCAATTCATGATTTTTTCTATGCCTCATATATTTGGCATTACTCCCAGGAGCTCTACTGCTGGCCTCAGGACACTGCACAGGGACACTTCCAGCTCTCTTTGCAGAGAAGAAACCCAATGCAAGTCAAAGCTTTTGCACCTACAGGCTCAGAAGAGCACCAATAAAAGTGTTAGTTCAAAAAAGCCTCTTGAGTTTTTAAACCAATCAAGCCATACAATGGCTTTAGAGGTTCTGATTTTAATACCAGTACTAATAAGTTGAACTAGTGTGAGCTCAATTATTTAAACGCTGGTCCAGACATAGCCAGAATAAAGGAATCCATCTCCAAAAGCTGTACGTGCTATTTGTGCCTCACTTAATCTCCAAAGGCCAATAAATACATCAGCAGGATCATGAAAGAGCTATGCATGGAAGCCAGAGACTCAGTAAAAAGAGGGTCTCATTTCTGCTGGTTTTCTATGGGAACCAGAGGGAATATGAAAAAAGCCATAAGAAAGGCAGAGAACTGCTGAGGGCTCAAGGGATGACTTCAGTTGAGCCAAATGGAGCACAACCTCTCTCCCTCTGTCTCTCTCACTGAACAAACCTATTTAGAAGTGAACATTATTCTATGTTCATCATTCACATTGGGAAAAAGGTTACTATTGCAGATGAAAGACTATACCGTGATAAAAAGAAACTGCAATCAAGCCCAATTTTTGTCACAGTGTATCGTTGGTGCAGTTATGAGAGCTGTGCTGAGGCTTGGTTAAAAATACTCCTATGGTATTTTGCAAAGTTTGCAGGCTGAACTGACCTGGCAGTTTCTGTGCTTCTATCAAGTCTAGCATCCTGTCTCAGAGAGACATTTACACCAGCAGCTTCAAAGAAGAAATGAAATCTCTCACAGCAAATGATTGATTACTGAGGGCAAACTGGCTCAGCTTTGTAACAAATTCCCCATATGCAATAACAGCATTGTAGTTACAACTCATGTATGTTAAAAACCAAGAAGTCTTTGTTTTATCACTAACAGCATCATGGACCTTTAGCAGCTGTAGAACTGCTGCCAGCTCTCTCTAACTATTTTCTGAACACAGTAAATGTTAGCTTATTTAACCGAGCAAGGTAAATGCAGCTGTGAGCTTTAAGAAAGAATAAATACTCCTGTATGGTTAAAATTGAGGAGATACAAATTTAATATCTCAGCTAAAACTATAGAGATCCATCAATGTGCCAACATCATAATGTAATTGTGCACAGCCCAACTCACAGTACTAATATGGCTTAATTTTTCCTTCAAATTTTGCCTGAAATTAACAAACATTTTATTCTAGTTTGATAATGTTTTATTTCTTTAATTCAAAGTATTTGTGTTCATATATATGACAACCTCTTCATTCTCTTCTAAACAGGAAATTCCACTGTAGAGCTCTCTTCTAAAATCTCTGATAAACTTCACACCTATGTGTATATATGCATACCTGATTAGGGCTGGGATGGAGTTCATTTTCTTCTTAGTAGTTGGTACAGTGCTGTGTTTTTAATTTAATAGATAATAATGTCAATAACACTGATGGTTTTGTTGTTTCTTGTGGCACTCACTCTAAATTCAGAACTTTTCAGTTTTTCCTGCTCTTCCAGCAAGCAAGTCTGCAAGAAGCCTGAAAAGTGCACAGGCAGGACACCTGATCCAAACTGGCCACAGGGATGTTTCCTGCCACAGAACATGATGCTCAGTTTATAAACTTGAGGGAGTTGTCCAGGAGCCCCAGGCTGCTGCTCAGGGATGGGCTGGGCATTTGTCAGTGGGTGGTGAGGAATTACACTGTGCATCATGTGTTGTTTTTAAGTTTTATTCCTCTTTCTCCCTCTTTTCCATTACAATTATTGTTGTTTTCATTCGTGTTATTAGCAGCATTATGTTTTACTTTGTTTCAATTATTGAACTGTTCTCATCTCAGCCCACAAGTTTTAATTTTTTTTGCAATTCTCCCTACCAGGGGCAGAGGTGTGTGAGTTAGTGGCTGTGTGGTGTTTAGTTGCAGGCAGGGGTGAAACCACAACACAATATTTGTTGTTAACTTGTATTTCTGTGTGACACAATGTGTTCACACCTGAAAAATCACTTTGTCAGGAAAGACAGTAATAAATTTCTCTTTGCAAGCATTCTGTGTCTCCAGAATTCCCTAAACACCATTAAAGCCTTTCTGGTTCTTTGCAACCCACGTTAATTAATATTAATTATACATTAATAAGAATACTCTGTGGTAGACAGCAATTCTAGACAGACCATAGACAGCCCAAATTGTACCTTTAATTGTGTTTTAAAACATGCAAAGTATAAATTCTATATAATGCTTTTGAAGCTAAGAGGGTTGGAGGATGTTGCGGTGGTCTCTGTCATTCAGGAGAGATGAGAGAACTCTCTGACAGGAAACCACCAGATAAATACACACTCAGAGCTCAAGAAAAGTGTCTTATGAGTTCCATGTTAATTATCCTCCCTCCTCACACACACACTGCTTCCTAATGGACTAAGAGAGCAGTGTGGCTGAGCACATGTCAGGTACACTCAGGTTGTTTGCCGAGAAGCACCAAAGTCTGGAGCCATCAGACACAGCCTAAGAGAGGCACCTGCACCTGGGGCTGCTGTGAGAGTGAGTGAGACAAGGCCACCTCCAGAGAGACTCGAGGAATAAACCAGCAAGAAGCCCCTGTACAGGCTGGCAGGCAGAACTGGCAGCCCGTGATGCTGGAAGCCTGAGCTGCTGAGCCTCCTGGTGCTGAGCCTGCCAGGAAAACCAGGATGCAGGATCTAAGGGTTCATAGGGAGCAATCACATGCACACACCAGTAGCTGAATTACACACTCTGTGGCCAGGCAGTTGCCAGACACTGCCTGAAACTGAAGGTCTCCTCTGATGAACAAGATACCCTCTTCAGATGGTATACAGAGACAAGGATTCAAGGTGCGGGGAGTTATTGGGAACACAGGGATGAGCTATGGACGGGTGCCTGTAGCCACTGGGGCACCCTTGTGGCTCTGCAAAGGATTTTCTCCCCCTCCAGGAAATGCCATGCAAACAGCTGAGCACTCAGACCCTGCTGACGTTTTCCCCACTGGCTTCTCATGCTAATAAATTCTAATTTAGCAGAGTACACTGATCTTGCTATTTTAACCTTCCAGTTTTCTTCATTTTTTTTTTTCAAGAAAGATATTAGGTTAATGCAAAATGCTGTAGTCAGGAGATCTTCTTTTCTGTCCCCAGTCCTGGCACTGCCTTCCTCCATGCCATCAGCATTGTCTCAGGGCTTTCACCCTCCCAGTGCCCACAAAAGATTGTAATGCTTCCACAATTGGAGGAACTTGCTGGTTACATTTGACCAGCCCTATACAAAAAGCAGGAATTTTAAGAGCAAGAAACTATCTATAAGCCATGTGGCATTAACATTAATATATTAATAAATTCCTCCCTAATTGCAACAGATGCTCAAGTCAGTAGTTTCACCATACAATGCAATGCGCCGTTATGTCCTTTTCTGTGAGCAAGAATAAGCCAGATGCTTTTCCATAACCTACTGGCAGAAATATGGTGCTATACAGCCAGAAAAAGCAAACTTTACCTTAGCTACAGATGAACATCTACAGAACAGCTTTTTTAATCTATCTTCCTTAAAACTGATTCATTTTGACAGAGGATTTTCCTACTGATGTCTATCCAGATGATCAAATACTGTTGGAGCTGAGATGGGTTCATCATCAAGGAATATGAAGTTCCCCTGATGTTACAATTATATTTTTCTTATTTCTTTCTATAATACCATTAGACAAAGGAAAAATTTAGTGATTTTCATTTTTCCTCCATTAACTACTTTTTCTCTTATTTATCTTCTCTATTCACTCTCATTTATCTTTCTTCTCATTTCCTCAGAGAGCAAAGAGTGCTAACCCGCTTTCCTACTTCACCCATTAAATATAATTTTAATTATTTTTACTTCACCCATACCTGTTAGCTCTCTAAAGTTCTCTTCCAGCTGCATAAATTAGCACCTCACTATTCTCTGTTGCAAATATCACCACCTAATTTTGGCATTTGGTTCTTTGCTCTTTGATCCTTTAATTGGCATCTACTGCTGAATTCCTGTGGGGCTGCAGACCTCTCAGTAATTCACATTACCAACTCCTACCTGACCATACATCACAAATTTTTTAAGACACCTGAAGACTGCATGGCCACCAACCAAGTGTAATCCCACCATCCCAGGGTCCCTGGGTGCAGGTTCCCACTCAGCTGCTGGCACTGGCATTGCCACTTGTGCAACCACACAGTCGACCAGACCACAGCTGCTCTTTCAGCTCTTGGTGCCTTTTTTGGGAGCTAAATTTTCTGCCAGATCATGCCCAAGGGAGCCAGCAAGGAGAGGAGCAGAGGGGGAGGAAGGCCGGACCGCCTTTTTTGCCCACAGGGCACACAGGAGGATTCACAGCAAGTATGAAACTGCCATCTGGTAAGTGCAAAAACCACACAGCGACAGGAGGAAATGTGCATTTAGATTCTTTCCACTTTTCTGTTTTAATCACAATCACAGTTTCTGTGGGCAGTGCATTGCCCTCATGGGGAGGGGATTGCTTCACTGAACTGTTGAACTTCTCCAGGCCCTCAGATGAGCCAAGAGCACAACACACAACTAGAAAGGGGCAGGTTTTGCAAACCTCAGTCATCAGCTTCAGCAGGAGGGGAGGAGGGAAAGCCGTTAACGAATAGACCTAAAAATAAATGCAAGGGTTTCCTGGCATTGTTTTCTGGCCCTCTCTATTCCCCCTATGAAGGAAAAAGAACAGTGGGATTCAAACTGCATTTTAGCTTGCTGTTAAAAGTCAGATCTCAAGAAAATATATGACAGGACTCGGAAACAAAAGCAGGTCTTGGATGATGACCTTCACTTCTGCTGTCCCTGGGGTTTGTGAAAGAGAAAGGAAATCACCCAGCATTACCAACATCCCTTCAAATTATTAGGTACAAGCTTAGGTATCCAAATATCATACACTTAGAGGACATCCTTTCCTCCAAAAGCTGGACCATTTTTACAGGAGAAATCCCTACATTACTTTTATAGGTAACATCTTAAACTTTTCCATGTCAGAGAATATAATGAAAGCTCTAATTTTTTCTTTCAGTAGTATATTTAGGGAACCTGTCAGAGATTCTCCCACATCTGCAGCAGCCAAATATACAACTTTTCTAGCTATGTATCTATCTATGTCACACGAGAGGCTTAAAAAAGAAGCAGCAATATTGATCTTTCAGAAATCTATACAAAAACTATTTAGGTTCATCTATCTTGGATACCATAATTATAGAACACAGCTCTGTCTGGCTGTTAGGTTCCTCAAAACAATCTGAAAAATAGTAATTTGAGTCTTTATTTTCCCTTTTGGAGTACGTCATTGCAATTGCCCTAAAGATAAAAAATCCACAAGTTTTCCTAATGGTTTTCAAAAGCAAAAAAGCCAATTTTTAGTGGGAGGGCTGTACAGGATGTATATAACAGGCAAACTCCACTGGAGTCTGGATGTACCTGGGCTCTGTTGTGCTGATGTAGCAGTGCAGGAGTTTTCTCACTGTTGCCCTTCTGGTGCCCTCGCCCAGCTGCTGTGGGGGAGTGAGCCAGGGTCTGTGTGAGGCTGAGCTACCTACCAAGGTCAAACTAAAACCACTCATTCCACATTTTTTTCTGTCCTAGTCAGTCTTGACTTCATGTTACAGAGCTTAAGAACCCCCAGCTTATTGTTTGTTGACCTCATAAGACCTTCAGTACACAGAAATAAAGTAAAACTCACTCACACAGTTAGGTAAGAGATATTTGCTTGACTAAAGGTTTCCAGTGTGGGGAACAAGAGCCAGTTTAACTGGTATGGTTTGCTGCAGGGATGGCTCCTCTGCTGGTTTGATGCTTGCCACGTGCTTGTCGTGGTCCTCTGCTCCTGCAACACCAGCAGCTGCTTCAGCTCTTTCCCCCAGTGCTCTCAGGCAATTTGCTGCCCCTTGCACATCTGCTGGCATCCTGAATCCTTCTGACCTGAGTAAGCAAGTCTCCATCACCACCCTGACTTCTGCTAGACAAGAATTACAGGTGCCCACAGCCACCTGCTACTCTTCCATCCTTCACTGAGTCACACTGCTCTTGTTTGTTAGGGGCCAGAGTGCTTTGAACACAAGACAAAGATGTTATCAGCATTATTTCTGTGTACATATCCTGTCTCAGTCCTTTTTTCTCTTAGGTCCTGCCCTCCTTGTGACTTCTCCATGACCTTACCACTTGCTCTGTGAGAGTGCCTCTGGTTATTGTGCTTCTAAGCTTAGATGCTTTCCTGTTATTGCTTTACCTTGATCTGCTGCATGCCTTCCCAGCAGACAAACAAGTGGAAAAAGGCTGAAGCTGTAGTCAAAATGCATTAATTTGAGAGTATAGCATATCTACCTGAGGGACAGGGGAATGAAAAAGATCTCTAAAGGAAGGAAGTGGATTATATAATAGAAAATATATCCACAGCTTCCCATTTTTCTTCTGATGCAGTTTAACATGATAGTTCAGCTTACAGAGATGATCTGGATGCTGTCCTTCCCCACTGACCAGTGAGCACCAGCTCAGGAAAGAGGCTCAATATTACATGAACTATTACCAGAGACAGCTTTGTAAAATACACACCTACAGGGCTGCCCCGGTTTGAATTTTAACTCTCGACCTGAGGGATGCCTGTCAAAGCCTGTGCTCTGCTGAGGACAGGGTGTTCCTGGCTGGCTGCTGAAGCTGGAGCATCATCAGAGGAGGCAGAGCACAGCGAGGAGCCTGGAGGCAGCTGCCATCCCCTGCACTGATGCAGAGCACAGCCACCAGCTCAAATCCCTTCTCCAGCTCCTGTTCATCTCCTGATAATGTAATTACTTGATCAAGCCCCAAATTCATCAAAGACAAACTCGATCTCTGAATCATGATGTGATCTTGGGACAATGAAATTTTTACAGTTGGGATGAAATGCACAACAGGAGCTTTTACAGGAGCTGGGAACAGAACATTTTTGGATGCTGAGAATTGACACTCTTCCTCCTGAAAAAAGACAAGCCTCAAGTCTGATTCATAGAATAAAAATAAACATTATACATGAATATAAAATGGGTGACCATTTTCTATAAAGCTATTAATATAATTTAAAATAGGAATAGACCGCTATGATAATTTGTTTTGATTTCCTACAAGGTAATAACTATATAACTTCCCTGAATTCTAGATTTAAAAAAACAACTTGACAATATTTATTACAAGCCTGTTACTAATTATCCTCCTTACTAATAAATGGTACTTTTATCAGTGAAAATTAAAATAAAATACTGTCATTCTACAGTGAATGCAGTGTGGAAATACATTAGTTAATTTTCTTATAAAATGTTGAATTTACAGGTCAACATTCCTATCAAATTACTAATATGTAAATAGAGATATTCACTGTTCTGACAGCATTTAGAAATAATCAAATACACATAATACTGGCATCATTGAAAACCTATATAGAAACCTGGTTTGTATCCAAAGTAAATTAATCTCTTTCCAAAATGCATTCTAAATCAGAATTGATTTGGTAACATTTTAAAATTGTATTATCAAGAAAGCCAGGTCTAAACGTACCATTTTAACTTGATTTGCCATTTCTCATTATCATTTTACTATTTATTTTGTCCCATTTTTCAATTGAATGACTTAAGTATTGCCCTTGAGATGCTCCTATTTATAGCATATCTTGGAATTTATTAGGTTCACAAAAATTCAGTCAATGATGTTGACCTTTACAAGAAAGAATCACTCAGACTCCTTAATTCCATTTCACTGCATTGCAGTGGTAGCTATCTTTCTCCATTTTATCTAAATTTTACCTATTTATTTCACTATCCTAAGGTTCCTTCAAGCAGGAGGACATTTTCAAGCTTCAATTTTTCATAGCCTCTTTATTAAATGCAAATTTCCTCTTTTTGTACTTTTCATTTTCACTGAAAACGTAGGACAACACACAAAAAAATCTCTAAGAAAAAAAAATGTTGGTTAGTGAGGTATTGTAAGGTACATTCTGCAAAGACACAGAAGCCTTTCATTCCACAAAAGCATGGACAAGTCCAGACCAGGGTTAAAAATCAAACTGAAGGAGTGACCATGCAGGGCACCTTACAGTAATTGGTGGATTTTCTGCTTCAAATTAATAGTAAGACCATTAACTAAGACTAGGAATACCAGCACACAAGGGAAAGAAAGCCAAAACAACTCATGCAAATCTGAATTAACTCAGTAGATTACCAAGAGGTTAAATAGAATGTCTGCACAGGGAAGAACATACATCACTGAAAAGCTTCAGCGTACCAAGTAGATAATGGGACTGTGGATTCACGGAAAATAAGGTGATGGCAGGTTAATTAACCACATTTCATGTAGCCTAGAAAGATCACAAAAGGGGAAGAGTGTCAGAAATGATAGTAAAAAACCTTTATTTCAACTTTCAAAGTTGGAATTGGCATGGATGTTGTTAGCAGTAGCTGTCACTGCTGACTGTTTCATGGTGGGTTCAGGAGTATGTGCCCAGTGAGAAACGCCTCAGCACAAAAAAGACCTTTTAGAAACTCAAGAGGAGCCAGAAGAACGGCAAGCCCAGACAGAATAATGATATTTACTCAACCACAGCCAAAAGCAAAAGCACCAGCTCCAGTGCAATGTCACCCAGAGGAGGCAGGTATTTATCAGGGCCATAAAGTGACTTTGTCACACCTAAGGGTCAGCAAAGTTCATACTTCCAATCTTTCTTCTCACTTTCTTATGATTATGAAAAAAAGTGGCAAGGCATCTTCCTCTTTGCAAATTTAGGACCCCTTCTCCCTCACAAGCCATGTCTGCCACCCAAAGCCAGCCCAGGATCCTGGCTGCTGGGAGAGCCAGCAGAGCAGACGAGGACCCAGCCCCTCTGAGCCATCACAAGGCAAAGGAAGTGATGCCCAATCGAGCCTCTGAGAAACTCTCCTCCTCTTAATTTTGGAAAGTCAAACTTACCAGTTTACAGCATGCACTTGCAGACAAATGGGTGTTCCCTGACAGGCTCTGCAGGGATTTGAGCACCATGCAGTGCGTGGTGCTGAAGGAGAAATCCCACAGCTCCAGTGACTGCAGCTACAGTAAGTATCCAGTGTCTGCCTGGTAATAGCAGCTCAGTTCCATCCCTACAAGATGGGGATGAAAGATAAG
Source organism: Melospiza melodia melodia (assembly GCF_035770615.1). NCBI lineage: Eukaryota > Metazoa > Chordata > Aves > Passeriformes > Passerellidae > Melospiza > Melospiza melodia. The sequence goes on from NC_086194.1 coordinate 14,980,488, forward strand.
GACCATTTCATTTTGTAAGACACAGATTAAAACAGAGATCAATAATAAAATAAAACAGAGAGCAATAATAAAATTGTGACAGAAAACTACAAGGCAGGGTTTTTCCAGCAAGGCCAGCACCTTCTCAGCTGTTCTGGTGAGACATGTCTGTCCCTGTCTATCACCTTTGCCATGCTTGAAAAACCTCCTTCTTTTCTGTCAGGATTTTAGTGACTGTATTCTCTGCGACAAGTCACATGACAGTGTGAAAAACTAGATTATCCTTTCCATTCCTCCTTGATGTTTCCATGAATCACATATTCATTGGATCCCTCTGCTACTTTTCCCAGGAGAAGTATTTCAGTGTGGGGAGGGTGAAAATAAAAGGAGGGTGAGATTTGTCATCACACAGACAAAAAACTCAGGAGTGTGCTATTTATGGGGCACATCTACCTTCTCACTGACCTTACTCTCTCTGCACATTTATACATCCATTAGAATTTATTAACTATGAATACATTAGGCTCCAGGTGCATAACATAGTGTCTAGAAAATGTATTTTAATAAAATATCCCAACAGCATGTCCAGATAATGCCTGCAATGTCCCCATATGTCTCACTACACAGATCACACAACTTAGTATGTCCTGGTAATATATGAGCTGCAATGGTATCATCAGCTACACTCATTACCATTTAAGATAGGACAAAAAGGCAAGCTCCTATTAAGTGGTTTTGGGTTTCTAACTGTTCTATTTGATACTTAAGAGCATAATATTTTAATTAAGGGGGTTGTTTTCCCATTATGGAAATAATTTTGAAGCAACTTTCCTCCTGGTTGCTTAAGCAGGTTCATTACAATGCAATGCAATTTACCCAGCTGGACAGGTCTGCAGGTGGCCAGAAACACATTAGAGAGGTATCTACCTACTACAGGGGAAACTAATATTCAGGAGACAGGAAATCTCACAGGGACTTCGATTTTGCCAGGCATTAACACAGTTGACTGGGTAGCAGGTGGCTGGAAGCATAAATTTCCCTGTAACTTATTTATTAGGTCTCCCTTGCCTCCCTTCTTCTAGAATTATGATATGCTCTTGGCATTGATAAACCCCAGCAAGGGCACACTGTAAAGACACAAGTGGAAAAGTCTTGATAAATATTTTTTATCTATTTGACCTGAGCTATTTGAACCAAACTTGAGTCTTTTTCTTTTCTTCTCTGAGGAGAAAATAAAATATTCCTATGATGCAAACCTCCCCATTTAGAAATAATTTATAACTGCCTGTCTTTCTGAATAGAATAAGAGTCAAAGTGGAATTAGATTCTTCTGTCACAGTTCCAAACCTCCTTTCAGCCAACTCTTTGCCTGGAAAGCTTTCCATCAGCTTTTTTTTTTTTTTCCCCTACACTATAATCTGGTTTTCATCTCTGTTTTTTCCCCTCTCCATATTTCCATGATGTTTTCTCTACCGCTAAAGTTTTAGTCCCTCTGCTCATTCCTGTGGAAATTATTTGAGGTGCAAAGTTTGGTTTTCACTTACCATATGCCTGTGTACTGTTTATATGTTTCAGTTACCTGGTGCCCCCAAGGAGCTCACCTGAAGCTCATGCTTGCGTGGAAGGCTCATCATCACACTCACCAGCTCTAAAGAGGTTTACTTCTGTGTAAACCAGAACACAGAAAAGAAGAACATTTTCCATTCATTCTGGCAGGAAAAGCATAGACAATTCTCTCATGAGTGTTTTGGGAGTAGTTACTCAAATTCCCTAGAATATTCTGAAAATTTCAGCATTAATCCACGAAAGCCAAGGTCTGTATGACTGCACTGCATCACTTAGAGAGCAGCACTCACGACACCTCCAGTTTCACAGCACACTCACCTGCTCTGCTACAGCACAGCACAAACTGGCATTTTGACTTTTTTTTCATGGTTCACTCAAGACAATCTCATATTCCCCTTCCAGCTCCATGACCACATGTGCCACTTGTGGATGGCTGTGGATTTGTGCAGATGTAATGGAGCTGCCTCAGTCCTCCCTGCTCCGTGTGCCACACATGTCCCATGTCACAGTCTGACACACCACTAACTCTTGTACCACACAAAGAGGCCCTGGAGGGGCATAGGAGTATATAGGGAGCTATGGTATGCATCTCTCAAGACCAAAAGTTTTTTAAAAAAGCATTGACTTATGCATGCTGAAGAAATAATTCTCCCTGCTAACACCCACACAGGTTTTCCTGGAACTCAGAGTCTCTGAGTAGGCAACAGATCCAGAAAGTTGATATAGTTACTGTAAGTGGTTTGGAGAATGGAAGAAGGTCTTACATCTGCTTCTAAGAAATTTCATTAATAAGTAAACATATCCATAAATATGGTGAATAAACCAGGGGCAAGAAAGACATACATTTCATCCACTTAGCAGCAGGAAAGCAAGAAAGGATTTCTTTTCATAGGCCTTTCCTGTAAATTATATGGGAGAGCTGCATAAATCTTCTTTGACCCAGTTTAGCCATACATTATGTTTTCCTGTTAAAATATTCACATACAATTAAGTATCCACTAGGCAGACAGACAGGAGCAGAGACCATGGAAGTGTAGAGAAGGCTGTCAGAGAAACAGACTGCTCCTCACAATACAAATTACAAAAATCTCTAAAGTGATCAATGTAAATTGAATCTCTTTAAAACTGGCTTTAACATATTGTCATTTCCTTTGTCCTTTCTCCCAAATCACTCCAACTTTCTCTGTTACAGCTGGCACAGAGGAAACAAATCATTACAGAACCACACATTGTTACTGGACAAATCCTGCTGGCTTCATTCACACACATCTCATCTCAATGACCGTCTAAGGCCTTTAAAATAAGGCTTTAAATAATAAACTCAACCACAAATATACCACCATTGCAATAAATTCATATAAGACATGCAGACACTATGGCAGTAAGAGGTTGGATGGCTAGGAAGACACACTCTTAAAGCCACTTAAAACACAATTACAAAGGAAAAGCTTTCAGCTGTTTTCCCTTTATAGAAAGCAATGCACTCTTCCTTCAACACCCTCCGTTCCTGCCTTCCTTCCAAGTGAAAGAGAAAAGGTCCACTATGCAATCTCTTGGCCTCAGAGAAAGGATCTGTATCAACCTCAGGAATTTCTGGGTTTGGCCCCAAAACATTTTCTTCTTTGGTGTCCTGGACTTTTATGGTAAAACCACTAGCCTGTGGGTGGATAAGCTGCTTAGGAATTACTCTTCTACCCACATACCTGCCTGTGATCAGCCCTGATCAGCTCCAAGGTAAGCAAATGCCATCACGTCCTCCACAGCAAGTGGGCACCTACCCTGGAAAAAAAAAATGCAGTTAACTCCAAATCATCAAGACACCAATTCCAAATGGAGCCAAGCCTCAGGCACACCAGATACACCCAAAGAAGTAGTGTTTGATGGTGGCTGGTCCCAGAGCACTTTGTTCCACATACAGGAGCCTTACATCAACCTACAAAAGAGAGCAAGCTCCCTACTTAAACAAAGGAAAAAGCATTTCATTCACGTTCTCTACAAAGGTTTGCAGAGGTTCTCAGTCCCTGCAAAGACTGCAGAATCTGTGCACCTAATTTCAGCAGTGTGAGCTCCCCCTGCCAAGACTAAACACTCACACGGTTTTTCACTGCCTAAGTAATGATGGTAGGTGATCAGAATCTGGCTTAATACCACATAAAAGTCCTTGGAGGTGAATCATTCCCGACAATGTATTCAGTTTAATTTCCTGGTAGGAAAAGTGACTGTTCATGATGACCCTTTGTGAAGTGGTTGCAAGCAATACATTTTACTTGTTTCTTCTCTAATGTTTGGTCTTAATTTTTCTACGTCTTTCCATTCTTTCTCCTCCCCCGTCCCTGCTTTGTATTTAGGCAGAGAATATTGTATTGTACTGAATTTAGGCACAGATGTATTGTTTACTATCTCATTAAGCTCATCTGAGAACAATCACAAGCTCCATTAGACCACACTGGCAATATATGGCTTTAATTATTTTTTCATAGAAAATTCTCACAATGGAGTAGAGTAATAGAGTGGTTGTGACATCTTGCTACAAATTCTTACGTGGGAGTGTATGTGGTGGGAACGGGGCGATGGGAGGGCTAATGGAGAGGCAGGAGAAGGCAGAACTGTTCTTTGGGGGTTCTCTAAGGAGAAGGATCTTGGTGAAATATTTCCATATGCTACATATTCTAAAAGTACTTCCATCTTCAATGTCATATGGTCAGAATTAGAGATTTGTCATGCACTAAAATCAGGTCACTAGTCACTCATTGAGATGATAGTCATACTTTTAATAAAATTTTTAAGCAATTTTGATCTGATAGATTTTCATAATACTTGATCTCTAAGCCATATTCCACTATTCCTGTATTTGCTGTTCAGCCTACCTTATGGCACAGTAAAAAGTCCTACCATCTGGCAGAACAATCAAAAACTTGCAAATTAGAACATCATCCTAAGCTTTCTTGGTATGATTTTTTGGCAAAGCTTTTGTCCCAGAGTATGAATTCTCCTTACAAGGTAGAAAATATTTCCTAGGATATTTACAGCCAGAAAAACTTTGGTACAAAGTGTCTCTTTCTACCAACTCATGCTGCTTCTAAAAGCAGGGGAAAATAGGCCTCAACAGCTTTAATGCTCTTGGCTTTCACTTCATCAAGGCTTTTCTGTTGAAACATTCAATACTGTTGATAGGAGAATTTTTGTGCTGGCAAGACAGTTTTCCTCTTTCAAGGGATCATAAAATAGCATTATGCATTTATTCAAATCCTACACAGCAGAGGTTATTCCATTGCCAAGGTTGTCAAGGTCTAAATCTTGGCCTCCCTTTTCCATCTCCAGGATATTTGCCATTACTTCATCTCCAAAGAACTGTTTCTTTTTCTCCAACCTCCCCTAAACACACCTAAAGAAAAGCCTTGAATCCTCCAGTAAGTCAGATTAAGAGCAGACAAGCAGTCTGTGAATGCTCCCCAGAGCAGGCAGCAGGGTCTGTGTGCAGATTCCAGCTGGGATGAGGGCTGCCATCACTGGTTGTCCTGAAGACAAGAGGACAACCTGCTGCCCATAGAGGGGCAGGGCAGCTCTGCAGGGGCCTGAGAAAAGCTGCGTGGAAAGCTCTTCGGTCCTTCAGCTTCCTCACAGTTTCGTGATATTTTTCAAACCACATGGCTAGGGCCTGTGAATTGGCAGGCACTCCTGACCTTCTGGCAATTTAATGAGACCCATTGTTTCAGTTCCAGACTCCACTTCTTTAAAACAAATAGCTGGTGTACGGTGAGTGGATAAATACAGAACTCCAGAAATTTCCAGCCTCGCAATTCCATTGTTCTGCTGTGATCTCTGGTTCTCAGGGGCCTTTAGCCCTTGTCAGTAAAATCCTGATGGTGAGGAACAGATAACTTAATTACCTTGAAATTGAAGTTTCAGCCTCAGTGTTACCTAGCAATGCGTGCATCGAAAGCACTATGTTTTAAAAGCCATCTGAAAGCATGGGAAGGTTGCCAACTATTCAAGTATTGTCATAGTTCTGATTTTCTCCAGCTCCCCTGATAGCACTCAGAAATAGGACCAGCCTTCCAAGGAGGAAAGACAGCTGGAATAAAGACAACTCCATTTACGTATCCTGAAATCTCTCAAGGCAAAGAATTGTAGTTGGCTTCAGTGTCATTATGTGGGTGCCCTCACTTCTCACTGGGGAAGAAGTGCCTCCCTCCACTCTCTGCTGCCTGGAGGAGGCAGGTTCCTATTGAATCAGCTCATCAGGAGCCCTACAACCACAGCTTTTGTAAGAGGAAGCTTTGTCAAGGTGTCCCTGACAGGCCCACAAGATTGTCATAGTGACTGTTTTGGGTTTACTGTGGATTTCTGCCTCCTGGTCCTCACTGTGAAAGCTTGATTTCAGGGCAAAGGGAAGCCCAGAAAACCATGGTAGATCTTGGGAGATTCACCTTAACTCATCTTTTCACCATCACTTCCTAGATTACCTGTCTGTCCAGGCCTGTTACCTCTCTCCAGATGAACCCTGATGATGGACGAAGGACTGGCTGTCATCTTGGCTGAGGTGCTCTACCCACTGCTTGGCTGTTTAGGCTTTGCTGCTTTTGCAGACTTTGGGGCAGGACCTGTCATTTCTTGCTGGAGCTGCTCTGACAGGCACTGGTCCAAGATGAAGGCTGCTAAGCTCTACCATGATAAAAACAAATAAATGAGACTCTGGGCAGTCTTTGTTCCCCTTCACATTACAGAGCCCAGAAGATCTTCACTCTGCAATTTCATCTGTGTATGTTTGTCCAACAGAAAGTCTTGTCGCACAAATGTGACTGGTGACTATAACTCATTCTCAGAGAATCTGTGATTCTTTTCCTTGGAAAAGTTCTGCGTTTTAATATGGTGCACTGTCTTCTCTGGAACATCTTCAGAGCTACACAGAATAAAATAGGAAATGATGGAACACTAAGTTCAAACAATGTGTAAGGTCAGAGGAGAGTGTAAATAACCTCATAAGCATTTACCTCTCCCAACCCTGCCCAGGATGGAGCAGCTCCCCTCTTCAAAGTAATGACAAAGCTCCTCTGCACAACCCTCTTGTCATTCTCCCTTCCTTCCACTGCTGCTAACAATCCTATAGATGCTGTCTTAAAGAATCTGCTGATTTGAGCTAATGCCCTGTGTTTGTACTGAAACACAGAAGTAGCTCATTAAACTCCTCTTAGATAAATTGTTTAGACTTAGTAATTCTCTCCTTTCCTCCCCTTACGTATCCAGCCTATTGTTTATAGCTAACATTCCAGGCTGTGTGTGATGAAAATGCTGATGTGTTTCCTGAGTTACAGACTCAGGCTTTATCTCATCTGTCATTTAGGAAACTGGCTGCATTATCATTTTATACTGCTGTGTGCAATGTTTATTTTTACCCCATTATTAACATTGTATAGGAGGAAGTGCCCAGCCCCATCAGCTGGTAGCTGTATTGTGCATACCATACAGAAACACACACAAAATAAAAAGGAATACATAGTGTAAATGTTTGGAGAAACTTGTGAACACACGTAGTTTACAAGGTCTCTGTGATATTGGGGACAGCCTCTGGGTGACAGTGTCCATGTGTATTTATATCCTCCACACACTATCTTGATGCAGAGTTTGATGGTATCCTCTGCTGTCTTTAAGTTCCATTTTCCAATCAAAATCCACAGGATGTGATAAAAAAAAACTCCTGACCTTTGTACAGACCTAAAAATGATCACCTATGCATCTGGAATCCTCCTAGAAATAACTCCTTCCCAGGTTTTCCTCTGTCTGAATTCCAGGGGCGACATCACTAAGCAGTGACTCACCCAGGCCCATGAAAGCAGCAAAGCCAACCCGGGTTGTATGTGAATCTCTGACCAGATATTCTGGTCAATAACAAACTAATTGAAAAAGTCAAATGATTTAGAGAAGGTATGTTTAAGACAAAAAGAATCCTGAATTTCCGATCGGATTTTGACTTAAATCCAAAGAATGCACAAGTGGTTAGTAAAAAGAGGCACATGCTTGTTCATTTGTCTACAAGAGATATCTCTTGGGCTAGTTCATGTGCATTGATTTTTTTAATCAATTTTTGCAAAGCTTGTTTACCTTTTTGCTTTGACTACTGAAAGCAGTAAGTATTGGGAGAAAAAAAGTGTTTATTCAAGTATTAAAAAGAGGAAGAAAGAGCAGAGGTTGCAGGGGCCAGAAGCAATTGAATTAAAAGATAACATCACTGTGAAGGTGTAAAATTGCCTGTTTTGGGCTTTGTACTGAGTATGAGGACAGCTTCTAAATCTGCAACATTCTCACATGTGGTCGTCACCACAATTATTTTGAGTTGCTGTTTTTATCAAGTGGGTTCATTGCATGCACACAGTGGATTGCCCTGGATTTCTGAAGAATCCCAAAAATAAGATTATCGTACTCTCTTAATGTCAAACAATTCAAATCTTCCTAGAGATTCTATAAGTGCTCTTCTTGAACCAATTTTCTTTTCATAATAATAAGCATGCTAATAATAAGCATTCTACTAAAAAGCATATGCCTTCCAAATTTCACCTACAACCATACAATACTCAGAGAATTACTTACAAGTTCAATCTTTCTTTCAACATGGTTTATCTACAGTTGCTTACACTGACCTTTGTTTGTAATGAACTATGTCTCCAAAATACTTTACATTTACCTAAACTGGAACAAAGAGTTCTGACAAAAATATGTCCTGTCAAAATCCAGCTTGAACTTAGACTTGCTGCTCAGGTCTGCTTCCTTCCCTCTCCACACCCAGTAGTATTTTTTCTGTAATTCAAATGGTTTCAATTCCATTTAATATTCTCTTTCTTAACACCTCACTTCCTCATTAATTCCCAGAACAATGTGTGGTTTCAAATCTTTACCCTGTGGCCACCCACAAAACTCACATTAGCAGTGCCAGAGCTACATAACAATCTCCATGGCTTAGTTGTCAGAGACTTGGGCTGGGTGGATTCAATTTTCTGAATTTTCACAAACTTTTCATAATAACCTTGGAAAACTTCAAACCACCTTGGAGTTGCTGACTTTCCAGCAAGTTTTTCAACTCGCCAGACATATTATTTTTACACCACTTAAAATTAGTCACTTACTAGAACACCCATCTCAAGGTATTTGGTGTAGTTATTTTGGGATCAGTGAAAACAGACATACTGGAAGAGCTACAGACTAAACCAAAATAGTTTAGAGATGAAGTGTGTAAACTGCTCTTCTTGTTCTGAGCATGGCATCTCCTGCAGGGGCCCTGGAGGCAAAGCCTGTGCAGTACCAAAACAGGATCTGAGTCTATATTGGACTTACACTATATCCAGCAGAGGACATTTATATTAGACTTACTCTATATCCAGCTGCAGCACAGGGACATTCAGTCCATTTGCCTTAAGCCAAATTTCTCTTCTTCCCATTCAGGGACCGTCACAGCATTGACGTGCTGTATCCCAGTGCACTGTGGTTGTGATGTGATCTAGTGGTTGTAATACCCTCGTGCAAGCCACAGGTGATGTTTAAACTGGGATAACTATCTATAACCTGAAGGAGCTGTTTCAGTGCTCTCCCCTCCCATGGCTCTCCTTCGTCCATCCCTTTTCCAGCCCTGGAGCCGGCAGCACCAGGGTCCGCCTCCCGCCGGCCGGCACGGAAGGCAGGACTGCAATGGTCCTGCAGGGGCAGGATGTGGGATGTGGGATGTGGGATGTGGGACGGGAAACGCAGGCGGAGCTGCTCAGCAATCCGCTCCATATGGGGAACACTAGATGGCACACAACAACCGCTGTATTGCTGCTTTTTTGGTTCGGAAGCCAAAAATTTGCTTCAATGCATCAGCCCGGAATGAGCTAAAAGGACCAAGCAAAACATGAGCCAAAGTACACTATTAAACCCCACTGGGCAGATAACCTTTCCAATAAAATTTCACCCCTCTTACTCTGTCAGAGTTATTTTTCTATTTATAGCTCTGCCTAGCTTGGCAGCCTCGGGAAGTAAACAGATACTTTATTTAGTGGCTTGTTGACAGGCAAGGGGATGCTCTTTTTGGTGCAATGTGAAATAACAGAGTGGCATGCAAAGTAAAGCCCACTTGGCCCAGCAACCTCCACAGTTCAAAATACAACTGCTGGGACAAGACCCAAGTGATAAAATTACCTGTCACAGGGATTCTGTAAAGGACCTGTGCTTCACTTTGCAAGTAAAAGCAAGTACTCACTTTCACTCTGTACATAGGTATAAGCATTTTTTTTCCTGTCCCAAGAGACCTAGAAGCCCAGAAAGAGAAATTTACTATTACAAATTTATACACTTTATTGGATCTGTGCTTACTGTGGGTCTGTTTTAATTGTTTTAATTCTGGGGTGGGGGGCAGTGGAAAACCAAAGGAAAACATTTACAGGAGGAACCTCCACACTTCATTTCCAAAATATTGAAGCAGTCAGTTCCTGATGTCACTTCACAGGTTCCACAAGCATAAAGTGATGAAGGGCCTGGAGCACTAATGGAGTGGCTGAGGGAGCTGGGGATGTTTAGCCTGGAGAAAAGGAAGCTCATAGGGGACCTCACCAATCTCTGCAAATGCCCTAAAAGAGGGTGTAGCCAGGTTGGGGTTGACTCTTCTTCCAAGTAACAAGTGACAGGACAAGAGGAAATGGCCTCAATTTGCACCAATGACCTCAATTTGAATTTGAGGTTCAAATTGGATATTAGGAAAAATACCTTGAAAAGAACTGTCAAGCATTGGAACAGGCTGCTGAGGCAACTGGTTGAGTCACCATCCCTGGAGGTATTTACAAAAGATGTGGCACTTAGAGACATGGTTTTGTGGTGGAGTTTGCAGTGCTGGGTTAATGGCTGGATTTGTTGATCTTAGAGGTCTTTCCTGACCTAAATGATTCTATGATTCTCTGACTCTAACTTCTGTGAATGTGTGACATTACAATTTAACTGAAAAAATGTGAACTTTCAATTTCCTGCCTACTGCTACTAATTGGCATGGCTTCTTTGGAAAAGAGAACCACGTCCATGATTAAATGATTGAGGTTTCATCCTAAACTCACCAAAGCAGAAGCTGCAAACACCAGTTTACTGGCAGGAGGGTGCAAATCCTTCCTTGCCCGTATTAACTAGCTGACATGGGGGTGGGGAGGGGAGCCTTGGCTCTGAATGTGGCTAGGAAGAAACCCAGGGGCCCCCAAGGTGGGGACTTTTCTGAGAAAGCAACCTCAAGCTGTAGAACCAAGACCAGTGTAAAGCACCCACCAGGTTGAGAGATGACTAGTCCAGGGAGAGAGGACATTCAGTGCTAACCAGAGCCTCTGCCAGATATGACTGTTGGGGTTTTTTCTACTTTCATTTCCGTTCATGTATTTTGCATGTTCTGCATTTCATGGTGGTTTTTTTCCAACTATATAAATACGTAGTTTTATTTGTTTTTAGCTTGCTCCTGTTTGTGTCAAGAATAACTTTTGAGTAACTGGCTGAACTTTGTGGTATCCCAGTCCTCCATGATGGCCATTCTGAAAAAACAGAGTTCTGGATACTTTCCCCTGCTTCCCCTCTTTGCCACACATAACAAGGAATATTTCCACGTAGTTTCAGAGGCCAGTTTGAGGTGGAAAAAATAGATGACTTGGAAGAAGAATTTATGCCTGGAAGTATCATTAACCTAGAAAATTCTTCAGCATTAAGTAAAAAAGAGGAGAGGAAGAACAGATAAATTCATGAGCTTTGTAAGGGACATGTAATAGTAGTTACTGGTATCTTATTTTTCAGTTTCAAGTTAAATTCTTGTCCTACCAAACATTCCAGCCAGTTTGAGTTAAGTGATATCTCTTTCAAAGATGCCATGGTAAGCAAACTGATGAAAAAACTGTGAACTGCGTAAATCCACATTCTGGCTTACAGGAAACACTCTTCTAAAAATACTGTTGCAAAGTTGTGAGTGTGTGCTGACAGTGTGCAGTAAGAGCTGCATATAATTAATGGAAATATATAAAAAATTCTTCCTTTTTTTTTTAAGATAGACTCATATTTTTTTATGCTACTTGGAACTGTAGCTGCTAATTTTGTATTTGTTGCTTGAAATGCTTTTTTAACATCACCACATCATTAATCACATCAAATTAATGAAGAGGGATTGCAAGTTTCCCAACAGCATGGGAATGCTTGCAGACACCTGTCTCTTACACAAGGACAGAGAGTGAGAAGCAACTTCAGGCACAGGAATCCTCTGCCTGGGACCAGCTAAATGCTGATCCACCTCCATCACTTTCAGAGCCACACTAATGCCTGCACCTGAGGTTGACCTGTTCCAGTTGTACAGAATCAATGGGAAGTGACTGAGATGTTACTTTCCAAAGGCATTCCTTTACAGACATTGAGGTGTCTCAGCCAAATTTCTACCAGACTGTCTGAAAATGCCCTTGGGATTTACCTGCATCTGTAACACATACACACCTAAAGATTTCTCACTAGCATTCTATGGTAAATCTTGGAAATTGATAGTAGGAACTTAGTAGCATATATTTTAATAAAACTACAGAGAAATTGAATGTTAATATTTTAACTAACATTTTTTCTCTAAACATATGGTATTATTCTATTCTACATTTTGTTCTATCTACTGTGCAAGAAAAAGTAAAAAATTTGAGTTGGTCACAGTCCAGAGGAAAAAAGAGCAGATTGGAAACAGAAGCAGTGTGATCTAGGCTGCACACTGGCAACAGACTCCAGGCTGTAAATTGCAAACAGTAAAAGAACATGCAAAAGCTGGTTGTGGTGGATTCCTCATCAGCTGAGGCGTTCAAGCAAAAAGAGAAAAGCTCTCTGAAAGATATGCTTTATTCAAATAGGCATTTATGCAAGGCTTGTGTTATGTAGGAGATCATCTAGTTTGATCTCAAGGATCCCTTATGGCTTTACAGTCTATGAATAAAGAGCCTCTTTCACTATAAGAGACTCAGTATTTCAGCTACTTTGGACCCAACGTGGTGAAGCAGGACTGCTACAAAGCAGGAATTGTGTCAGATACTCCTAATGCTGTGAAGGCCCCTGCGGAACACAACGGGGGACAAGTGTGTGAAAGAAGCCCTTTCAGTGCCCCATCAGGTCAGTTGTTTGAGCACAAAGCTGGGCTGAGTAAAGAATTACAGTATCTTGCTTCTCACATTATGCATCTCTTTCACTGACATATCCACGGACCCATTAAATTTGATATTATGGCCACACAAACACGAAGTCTTCGGTGATTGGTGAGAGGGAAACAGGTCTTCTGCGTTGCCTTTTTATGTGATCATTACTGTTTGGAGGGAAAAAGAGCAATTCAGAATAGAATTAAACATGGTTTATGAGGGAATCTTTCACACTCAAAAGCTGATAGAAAAGTGACTTGTTTTTTAAAGGGTAAAATAGAGATACTGACAGCTTGTCCACTCTGAATTCCAAATTAGAGACAATTTACTCCACTAATAGAAGCTATCAGTAATAGGGTCTAGACAATGGAAGAACTGGGTTATAAAAAGGGGTTACATCTGACAAACAAAGACACTTTGTTTCTTACTTATAAAAAAGAAAACAATTTCATGGATATAATCAGCAATAACTTGGTTTTAGGAAGCACTTGAAACAGTAACTGTCATATCTTAACTGGTATTTGGCTTGAAGAAACCCCCGAAGCTGGACTGTAGCTTTGGAGCGATGTGCACTGCAGTAATTTTGGCTGATGTGCAGAAATGCATAAACCAGCTCTTCCCCAGCTACTTCAGATATTACAAGGAACATAACCATGACACCACAGAGCTCATCTCCAGTTAACCACAGAGCCTTCCCAGCCTTCCTAGACACCCACTGCAAACCTTTCCATGTTGCATTTGGCCATTGCTAGAGAGCCATCAGTAACCAAGCTAATTTCTACTGGAAGACAGTTCAGATCATTTTTCATATAACACCAGTTACAGCAGCAAGCAAAAGACAGGCCTACTCAGAGTAGCTGGTGATGAAAACCAAAATAATTCTGAGTAAAATAATAATGAGCTGAAAGAAAGAACAGTACATGTCCAACAGGAAAATTGTTATAAGTCTTATTTAAAATATTTGTTAAAGATTTAGAAGAGAGATAAACACTACATTTTGAAAGGAAAATTATACTGATTTAGAACGGGTTGCATATCTACAGCTCATATAAAACACCAGCTATTTCTGGAATGTAAAAAACATTTCAAGCAGAAATATTTACTCTCACAATCCACTCTCAGAACTGAAGTTCTTGTCTTGTTTACTGGAGTAAACTTCAGTTCAAAGATTACTACTTGATGTCCCCCAAAAATAAGCATATAGTACACATCCTTTTTGGTTTAGGCTAGCTTCATGGGGGTTTGTGTTTCTCCTGCTCATTAACTAGGGATAAAGGCCAAAGTCCTCAGTTCAGCAAGGCAGAAGTTAGGAAGAAGCAGAAGAGGAATGGCCCCAGTTCAGGCTGGACTTTAAGCATGTACATTCTTTCCCCCTTCACCACATTTTTCCCCTCTACCAAGAGTGCCACACCATTCAATGTGCAAGAGCTTCCTTTTTGTTCCTGCACCCTCATTTCCTGCTGCTTCCATCCTGTAAGCCTCCTTCGGGATTTTCAAAATTTTTCCACTCAAGCTGGGAGAATGCACTGAACTGAACACATGATGGAGGAACTGATGTGCAAGAAAAATAGAAAGGAAAACTAAAAAAGAAATGTGAAGATATGGAAACAGGGAAGAAAGTATGTCCTTCTGTATGCACAGGCTCTAAGGTAGGTTTAATGAGTAACTGAGGACTACAACTGTGAGTGCAGGTCTTGAGAAGGCTTCATTAGATACAATTTCATCTCTTAAAAATAGATAATTTCATGGGGTGGCTGCATTTCCAACACTGCATGCATTTCTGATCCCTCAGTGAAAAAAATCGAATGCCTAATGTACTAGAAGTCACGTAACACTGCCTCAGAAAGCAGTACAGAGATTGCCACTGGTCTCATACCTTCATCTCAACAGTGCAGACTTTGTATAATTTCAACTACATTCCCTAAGTAAGTTACAGGGTTGATATATTCCTGTTACAATTTTTTTAAAATAGAAAGCCAATGTTCTTTGTACATGAGAAAATAAATGTCCAAAACTAAAATAAAGTGCCCCCAAGCAGTTTTCTGTACAGTTTCTGTACATAAGTCCCAAAACAAGACAACAAACATAGGTTTGGGGCTTGTTTTGCATTGTCCTGTAATCATCTGGTTTGCAAAAGCTTCTCATTTTCCTAGAAAGGGACTTGGAGGCCAACCACAAACACATTCAAGAGCCAACCATTTTCAGACAAGTTACTTGAAAAAATTAAGGGGAAGGGCAGTTTCTTCTCTACTCACAGATCAGATTAGTCAGGCAGACAAGTCCATTCTAGTATCATGTAAGGATGTCTGAACACACACCAGCAGCTTGTGTAGCTGATCCTGGGCTGGGGAGCACTCTCTGGAACTGCTGGGATTCCCTTTTACCAGCAAAGAGGCATCTCTGCCACTTTTTGGAACAGAACAGAGACATTGAATAGGAAAGATGAAGCAGATGGGTGATTTTCATCAGCAATTAAGTTCCCTAGAGCTCCAGATCAAACAGCTGAGCACCCAGGATGGTGCTGCCTGCACACTCAGGGCATACAAGCTGAAGCTGGGTGTCTAGGCACAGATCCTAATCTGCAGCCAGATAAGTGGCTATGCAGAGCCCTCCAGGTACTGCAATTCCACAGTCCTATGTCTCCAGGGTTCATCTCTACAGACCCAACAGCAGATCAGATCCTTAGTCTACAATTCTCTCAGGGCACGGGTGAGCCTTTCCTTTCAGTCTTATTTTCTGTCTGTAGACTGTCATCATATCAATGACACCAATAACAAATTTGTTTCTTCCTAGAGAACTTCAGTCATGACTCTTGGGTCACCTTTTCCATCCTTCTACTGCATGCTTCTATCCGCAGAATTCCAGAGAACTTTATTAATGATGAGACAAGAGCTTTATTTCTGGAGTCTCGTCCACAAAGCAGTAAACCTTGGAGGTTTTTTCCTTGTACTTGTCCAAAAATACATTTTTGCTCTGGTTTTAGTTATTCTTGAGTCTAGAATAAAGTCTTGGATACTCCTAATAAATTCCTCTCCTTCCCTGATGTCAGTGTCCTTTGAATACTTGTAGAGGTTAATCCTCCTCTGTCCTTTTGCCAATGAAATTCTGAATATTTAGATTGTTTAATTTTCTTACATAGATTGAAAAAAAACTCAGCAGAGAGATAGAAATTTCTTCAGAAAATTAAGTGCAGATGAGAGAAATCTGTCAAATGCCCTCACAGACACAAAGGCTCCAAAATCAGCTGAGGTTGTGGTAAGCAGCAGAAAATGTATCTGGAAGCAGGTCTACAGGAAGAGGGAATACTTTATTGCTCAATAGCAGAAGAGGCTTCAGTAAGGCTTGCACACCTTGTACACTAAAAAAGAATGGTCATAGCACAGCCACTTGATCAATTTTGTGTGTCCAGCAATGACCAATAGCCTTGGGAAGAGCCACAGCAAGAGCAGGCACTGTCACTTCCCTCAAAGTCCTGCTCCAGAGCCATCTGGCCCGGGGACACAGTTCCTGCTCCTACTCCTGCCAGGGAAAGGATGCTAGCGAGTTCCAGCAAGCTGATACCTGCTTCACAAATTTTATGAAGGGTCAGAAAAGTGAAACTCTGCTTAAAAGCTCCATTAAAATTATTATTTAAGCTAAAACTAGTCCAAGGTCACACTACAAGGTAGTATCTCCTATCTCCATGCTTGGTGCCATAGCCAAAGATAAGACAGAGCTATTTATAAGATCACTTCTGCAACCAAGTTTTGCCAAAAAATAAAAAAACCTGCATTATTGAATGTGAAATGGTCTGTCTGGAATATCTCTTACTTGGCAGGAGTTTCTGAGGAAGCCCAGCAGATGTGGGCTGGACAACACCAGAGGCAGCAGAACTTTACAGCCCTGAGATCAGGTACGGCTCTGAGCTGGGAGACAGGCAGGTCCAGCAACTTCTGGCTCACAAAAATGTTTTTAGCTGAGGGAACTGAGGGGAAAAAAAGCTGGTTTTTTTATTAATTTGTTTGGGTTTTTTTGGTTTGTTTTGTTGTTTTGTTTTTTTTTTTTTTTTTTAATACAGATGCATTGCAAATGGAAAGTCTTCTTTTTAATAAGTTGCAGTAAACTCAGTTGATGCTCAGCCCTGAAGCACATTTCTCCATTACTGGACTCGATTTAATGCAGCAATGATGAAAAATACTAGAGTTTCAGGTCTGTTGGTACTATTTCAATTTTCTTTCATGGTTTTATTAGAAAACTATGGAAGAAACATAATTCCTTTCTTCTTGCTCAAGAAAACAACAGACTGAGGACAGTCCATGCCAGCCATGCCTTTTCCCTATTCTTCAGTGGAAGATTAGCATTTTTGTATACTAAACTCAAGCGTTTTAATTTCTTTTCAAAAAGTTCCTGCCCTTTTTCCTTAATTATTTGTGTGTGACAAAGTCTGACCTGTTTTAATGAAATCCTGTTTTAAAAATATTTTGGCAATATTTAGTGGGAAAAGAGATCATAATGTAGCCACTCTTTTAACAGTCTTAAAATGAGACAATCCCACATGAAGCAATGCTGCCCTGCCTTGCAGAATCATTACCCAGAGGAAAAGCACACCACACCTATTGTACAGTTTATATCTTCAGAAGACTCTGCCTGGACCTTCAGGGTGTTATTTTCTCTCACTGTCTATAGAACTGAGGAACACAAAAAATAAGAAACTAGTTCTATGTTATGAAAATAGAAACTCAAAACAAAATATAACACAGAATAATGTATTTAAGGTAGTAGAAAAAAATCGGGTTTTCATGTGAAATAGAATGGTTCTAAAGTACTCACATTTATCTTCTTTTTTCTTTATATTGGTATTATATTAATACATACTCTGACTAAGACACCAAACCTCACAGTGGACTCTAGGTTTAGGAGCTCAGAATAAAATGAGCCCATCATTTGCAAAAAGAGCTGCACAGGATATCTTGAAAACATCAAAACCATTCTTGATTTTGACTAATTTCCCTTTCTAGTATTGCAATTTTAGTGAGTCTGTGAGGCCAATGGACTCTAGATTAACCAAACTATTACAACCAAATTGGTAATTACTAATGGTCATCCCTTCTGGATAAAGTTTGTGGACTTGTAAAAGAGCTAATGAAAACTGTCCACACAGTAGAAATGTGAAGGGAAAAGCTTGGAAGTCTGTCAGGGAGGAAACCACAAGATTTACACTTTAATAGATCCACTGGTTACAATGGAGAAGTGGATGAGGACAACAGCTGGAATCAGAGCTGACAACCTCGCAGTTTCCATGGAGTTTCCACCACATCCTATTATTTATTCAGAAGCTATTTTCCAGGAAAACAGCCAGCCAGCTCATGAAAGTGTTTTCAACAAAATAATTTTCAAAGGATGGTGGAACAATAGAATAAGGAGGCCACAGAGAACAGGTGGCCAGGCTTTTCTTTTGGGTTACCCATATTTGCATGTTTGAATAATAATTTCAAGTGGGTGGTAGTATACTAGAATGTGGTAAATATGAAGTATCTCAATTTCGCACAGCCAAATTACATTTTTACACTACTGGCTCATTTCATAGCCCAGTTAACATGGAAACATGAAAGGTTTTTCATCTCATCACTACCAACTGGTGTATCTATGTGTGCCTCATAGTGTTTGGACCACATTAGTGGATCTCTAGCAAATGCAGAAGGAGATGAGACATGAATATTTTTGGTTGCCTGAGAAATATTTTTAACAGAGGAATGTATTTTGAAGTGGAGTTGGCCAGCAGCACCAGTAGCCAAAAGCACAGCAGCAGCTGAGCATCTGGAAAAACACTCAAGGACAGGCACCAAGTTTAGAGCAGCAGCAAGGCTGACAGCAGCAGCCTGGGATGAGGTTTGTGGGGAGACTGACTGGGGTGGGGACTTGGGGCACCAGTAGAAACGGGGTTGTGAAACAAAAAGCTTTGGCAGTTAGCATGGGACAGTTCCTCGCTGAGATATCTCAAGCCAGGGGCCCAATATGAAGCAAATGGCACAAGGCCAGGGCTGCTGAGCCACGCCAGCAGCACAGCACCATCCTTCGTGCTCTCAGGAACAAGGTGCAGCCACCACAAGCACTGCAGTCTGCATGCTGCTGCCCAAACACACCACAGGAGAAGGGAAGAACAGTTTGGTTGCACAATGAATTTTGATATCAAACTGAAATGTTGCCATAGCTCATCTAAAAAGCAAACAAACCATAAAGATACAAGCACTAAGCAGAAGAGGCTTCACTGGTTTCTCATGAACTCACGTGCTCACTAAGGTTCACGTATTCCCTGGAAAAGTCACGAACAGCAGTGGCATCTCAGGGTCATATAGCAGCATAGTTCCAAAATAAAGAGTGACAAAATCCAAAATATCCAAAATAAAGGGTGACAAATTTTACTTATTCCTAGAACAAACACCAGTGGGGGTATGAAACATGGGAACTTAAATGCTAATAAGAAATTTCTTACTCTTCTCAGACAATATTGCAATAACACTGCTAAAGAAAAAGCAGATATATTTTTGTCCTGAATTTAGCCCATACAATTTGGCCTATAAAGTTTTAAGAAATAAGTAAATAGCTACTTCATCTAGAAGAGTTATTCAAATGTTCTCAACAAGTATTAAAACCAGAGAGTATAGAGAATTACCACTCTGATACAGTTTAAAAAAAGATTTTTAGTGCAGAAGAGAAAAACCTTTATAAATCAGATACATACACACATATGTATTTGCATCTATGGGTATGCATATATATGTACAGACATAAATAGATCAAGATTCAGATTCCACTTACACAGTAATTAATCTTTTTTTCCCTCACTTCAATAAATGAAATAAATTTCAATAAATTATATAAATTTTTTTACTTTTATTTACCGGTACTGGAAAGAAAAGAAGATGCCAGTGGGTGACATCTAAAATTTAAGGAGCCAGACACCAGAATTCACATTCCTTGCTCAGCCAGGAAAGCACTCTGTATCATTGAGGGGACACTCCACCACTATACGTGATAGATATAAGTGTAAGAATATGAAACCCTAAATATATTCTACAAGAGAGTGCCATGTGAGCAAACTGGCAATGAACTCCTATATGAAATTAACTGCATATTTTGTAGTTGGTGGATGACTTCTCCTCTGTCATACAGCAAGACATTTAATACAAGCACTCTGGGTTTTTCTTTTAGACATAAATTATCTCATAACTGACTATTTCTTTTACTAAGTGATTCAATGACTTCTGTGAGAAGAAAAATTATAAAAATTACCTAGTGGAAAAAAAAAACTCTTTTAAATTTTAAATTAAATTTTTTGTATTCCAGGAAAAACTTATTTCCAGAAGTACCACAGTGCTCTGAAGACAGTAAGTCCAGTAAGATAAAGAAAGTAGAGTGATACAAGTAGTTCAGTTTATGGATTTATCAGTGCTGTGTCATTTGGTTTTACTTCAACAACTGAATAAGAGCAAAGGGCAAACCTTCTCCTGCAGGTGAAGTGTCGCAAACAAGTCTGCACCTTTTCCCACAAGTGACTCAAGTTCCTGTTCGCACTTAGAAGTCAAGGCTGAGAGTATGACTAAAGCAAAAATGTCCAGACAACAAGAATGACAACCTTCATTTTCACTTCAGTCCCTTCCTTTCCCAACAGAAAATAAAAATAAAAAAAAACAAAAATTTCAGCACTTGTATTCAGTTTACCTCCAGTAAAAGGATGAGGTGCAGCAGATAAAATTGTTACATAAATACCTAAAGCTTGCCTGGTATAAAATTAAATTTTAAATAAGGAAGAACAAGCAAGTCACTTGAAAGCCTTAAGCCTGTTGTATAAATAACCTGCGATGCTATCCAGAATCAGCTGAGCTGTAAGCATCATCTGCCCCGACCATGAGTCAGCTTGAGTCAGTTCACTGTACTTTTATGGTACTTTCAAAGGTACTTTTATGGTACTTTCAAAATGCATCTCCCAGCAGCATGAAAGAACTCTCTGAAATGTGAAATGAGTATTTGGTGGGAAGGTGTTCTCTACTATAAGATGGCAGTGAAATTAGTGGAATAAATAAAATGCCAGTATACTTAACATTTCTGTCTCCTTATTTTTAGCCCAAAGAGAGGGCTGAAATCAAAGCATGAAATGAAAAGCAAATCATGTGGTCTTAAGGCCAAGAATTTTAAACTCTTTGTGAACTGCTCCTTCTGCACAGCAATTCTCCAACTGTGCAAAGCAGCACTGTGGCAATATGGATTCAGCAAACAGGGAATGCTTCCAGCTGTTTGCATCCCTCCCACTCCCAGTATGCATAACATCCTGCCTGGTAGAAGTTTTATTTGTGTTTAAACATGATAAGGCTGATTTACATTAGAGGAATGTTTCTGATCAATCATTTGTGCTGAACAGCCAGTGACTAAGTGGAAATGTTTCACAGAGAAGAACTGAGTAAGAAGTTTAAAAAACTTCAGGACGTGGTTTCTAATCTATTTAGCAGAGAGCTCACAACTTCCTGTGGCCGCCTGCACAGGACTCTCACACACTTCTGCCAGTGCTCAGATCCATTATCCACAACCGTGGGACATAAAAGGAGAGAGGGAGGGCTCTCCACACCCCACTTTGTCCATGGAAAGTGAAGTGCCAAGTTCAAACTGGTTGTTACAGTCAAGGAAGAGAGATGCAAAATTTTCAGGCACTAATCTTCAGGCAGCATGAATCGGTGTCCACTGTTTGGGGTCAGCCTGGAATCTAAGGAGCTGCCCCTGGCTGGGATGGATCTCAGGGAGGTTTGGTGCTGGTTGCTTGCAGGATGGATCATGGGCTGGGCTCCTTTGTCAAACCTGGGAAGGTTTGGTGCTGGTTGCTTGCAGGATGGATCATGGGCTGGGCTCCTTTGTCAAACCTGGGAAGGTTTGGTGCTGACTTTTGCAGGATGGATCATGGGCTGGGCTCCTTTGTCAAACCTGGGAAGGTTTGGTGCTGGCTGCTTGCAGGATGGATCACGGGCTGAGCTCTTTTTTAAGCTGTCAATAGTGATGAGGCCAGTGCAGGTGTGGAAACCAGCAGAGGTGAAGAGCTGCTCTTATTTTAGAAAGCTGAGAACCCACTGGCCTGAGTACAGCAGATGTGTTCTTGAGGGCGCCTTGCAGAATAGTTTCATAGTCCACAAATAGATATTTACACTAGTAAAACATTTTTGCTTTGATGTTTGAAAAATAATTAAAGTAAATTAACTTAAAATAAGGTGTTAGGCTTTTATGATGCTTTCATAAAGGAAAAAACTAAAAGGAGGAGGTTTTGGACAAAAATGCCAAAATTTTTTTTTTTTTTTAAATACTTATGCTGTCAAAGGAGAAACTATCAAAATGGATATATTTCAAAGCTAATTTAATATATACTATTAATCATAGCTTTTAAACTTAGTCTGTCAGATCTGCTTAAACAATGAAATTACACAGCACAGACCAATTCTAATTTAGGATTTACATGTTATCTCACAACTATGTCACTTAAGATAATTATTTAAATTGAACACCATCTGCTTTTCATTTTACAGCTTTTTACAAATCTCAGTTCTGGGAGATTTGTAATATGTAAATTTATAATACGACTTCAGCAAGGTCCCCGTAAACCTACAAAACTAGTAGTTACTGTCTTCAGTTAAGTCTAAATTTCTGTTTATAACCCCATTTTACCTATTATAGCTTTGCTATATTAATGCATCAGGATGAAGGTATCTAAGGAAATAATTTTCCTGAAGTTGTGTGTTTTGCTCTGGAAAGTAAAAACAGACCTGCAATTTTCAATGGTGTAAAACAAAGATAACAAAAAATGAAGTTAAAATAATTCCTGCAACCTCCCATCCTCAGGGCAAAGGTCTTAAAGCCAAAGGCATCCCTGGCCTTTCTTATGACTGTAGGGGCTTGAGTTAACTTATGTATTGTAAATATATGTATGGCAGTGAAAGATCTTTGTATTGTATTAGTGACCCTGCCCTGATTCTAGTTATTGTAAATGGGCTGCAGCTGTGATGTCCTTGCTTGGGCAGCAGCTGTAGCCCATGGAGGTAGCTGAGATAAAAGGGGGTGGGGTGGTCAGGGAGAGCCTTGGAAAGGAGCCCTGACTGAGAAGCAACAACAACACTGCTGTGAAGATCTGCTGTGAGAAAACCACCCAGAAGGTATGAGACTCAGGAAATATAATTATACAACAATATGAATACAACATATGACTGCTTTGTAAATCAAGTTACTTGATGAGACTGGACATGTATATTTGATAGAAACTAGAATTTGACATTTTCCAAAACTTTGTTTATAGCGTGCTGACTCCAATGTGGAAAGTAGCTTGGTGGAGTTTCCTTGGAGCCTGCAGGTTCATTTTCAGAGGACATTGTGTGCCTCAACAGCTCTCAGAATTAATTTTTCTGAATGGGAACTGGGGACCGATCAGTGCAGCAGGAATGCAAGCATGAGGGTGTATGTGCCACTGGCAAAAGGAACAGCCCAGAGCCCACACTGCAGACCAGAGAAAGAGGACTGTACAAAACAGGTCAGGAAATCTGAAGGATCACAGATGAAAATGGGGAGATTAAAAGGGAAGGATAGGGTAAGATGGAGGATGGATCATACATGGTACAAGATTTTTTTGTGATACAGACACCAGACAAGCAAAGAGAATTAAGATTTATGTTTACTAGTCTGAAGACAGTTTAATTTTAGCTAAACCTCAGATACAGCAGAAAGCCAATGCCACATACTCAAGTATGTGGTTACAGAAAATACCACAGATCTCGGGTAAGCTGCAAGGCAAAAGGCTGAAAGCCAAATGCCTTCCTACCATCTGAGTAATGGGACATCCAGGATGGCCTACCTGTGCATTAGAATCATACTAACTTTAAAATACATTTTTAACCTGTACTAGAGTGATCAATTCACCTCCTTACAATGTTCAACCTTGTTCTTTTTGAGCTTTTCTCAAAATTGTTTGTGAATCTCTCTGTTGTATGTAAGTTCATCAACAATTATCTTTTCACTTTCATTCCTTGTTGGTTCATTACACCCAGCTAAAATCAGAATTTTGTGTTTTTAAATTCTGTGGCCAGAATATCCTACTGCCAAGGATATTAGCAAACTACAATTCTCCCTACCTGAGGATGAATTTCATTTAAGAGCCTGAACCTGTAAACTGAGAAACTCAGTTTTTGCTTGATGAGTCCTGTGAGTTACACAGCTTACTGCTGCAAAATAACGGCAACTGCTGCCAGAATCGTAAAGAAGGCAAGAAAAGCTGGCTGAATAGACAACAGAAAGTCAGAATTGCTTTGTATTAGACTCTGCTTAGATGGCAAGGTAGTGGGACAAATCAATACTAAGCAAAACTGTTATTAACGTCCAGACATAAGCTCTTAAGAAAAAGAATATTGATGGCACTTGTTCTAGAAAAATGACATCATATGGGGATCATTGAGAGTGCACAAGCAAAAGGTTCTGACTGTAAATCTCTGGCATCTTCATCCAAACATCATTACTGCCAAAGCATTTTAGATATGAGCCTTTAAAAAATAAGTTTTAAAAAAAGTCAATGAAATTATTTGATGAAACACAATCATGAAAATAACTTGAGGTGTTTAATAGTGGGGAGGATAAATTGAGGGTTTCAGAACAATCTCAACATAGGACTCTACTATTTGACAGAATTAGTATTAGAAAAAATATTCTGTTCTGCCCTTTTTTGCTATTGTTTTCCACTAGAACAGCCAATCACCTCATACAATAGTCATTCCATTTGCCCACATGTCTTTTCCCAGTGGTACCATTACTACTTATTTCCTTCAGACTATTTTTGCCTTTTTTTCTTGCCTACTAGTCTTGCTTGAAATATTCTGTTTTCCACATAGCTCCTCTTTCCCCTATATATCAATGAACATTAAATCTGTCCTTATTCCTGCTCTCATGACAGACTCAGTACTAGCAGACTTTTTCTACAGCTGAATACCAAAATCCTCCTTTCTCATTTCTATCCTTCCTCTCCTCTGCACAAGTCTAAATTTAAGTAATTTTATGCACTAATAACTACTGCATTGAGCTTAGAATGTTGCAGGATGTCCCTCTGGGCAAAACCGAAGCAGAAGAATTCTTCAAGGAAACTCTTGCAGTCCTCCTTGCTCATTTCTTTGGGGGCAGTGGAATTCATTTTTCCCCTGAATGAGCATGAGCTGCTTGTCTAAACAGTGGGAATCCCCTGAGAAGGATGGAACAGAATATGCAGGCACGTGATCTCAGAGTCTCACAGGAAAAAAGCAGCACATGGTAAGAATTAACTAACTGCTGAATCTCAGAAATTTACTGTGCATTCAGAATTATCATCCTTTGGGGATATTTTTAATCTCCCAAAGGCATTTTTTCTTGGGTAATTAAACACTAAAATATCTTCAAGCCTGAAGTTTTTAAATCTAGTTCTCTAGAAAACATGATTCATTTCAAGCAACAGAAGGAGCTGCAGAAGTTCTCTGCCCTGTGTTACCATGAGTATGAGTGTTTGAACATAAATCTCAAAGACTTTAGTCTCTTCACTTAATTCCTGCTCACTTTACTTTGGAACACAGGGGGCAACCTGTAGTTCATGCCTAACCATGAAAAAGGATTCCTGCCTTGCTTATTGAGGATCAAAATGTCTTATAGAATTTCTGCATGAAACAAACTCTCTTCACAATGACAGAGGAGTTCCACAAAAGTGCTTTCAAAGACAAACAATAAGGAATGTGTATGCTAATGGCAGCAGGGACTGTAACAGCAACAGCACAGCCTACCCTACCCAAACATATGCACAGAGGGGAGAGCAGCTCTTCAGCTGAAGCAAGTGCAGAAAAGGAGTCAGAGGAAGCATGGAAGGCACAATGCAGCTGGAACAAAGCTGTCCCCCAGCCCCTCTATTCCAACAGCCAGAAGGGCACAGTCCCACCAGAAGGGCCATGTGCTCTGGTGACCTCTCCTTTCTTCTTGCCTGACAGCCACAAGTTGCTTTTTAAATGCTGGCGAGCTGAAGGAAGGGCTTGGTGGACTCTGACCTTTCCAGGCTCATGTTAAACACAGGACTGTCAATTGAACAAAGCAGAGATCTCAGCACTGATCATAAACCAGGTGTGAATACATCAGCTTTATTGCACCTAAGCGCTGAACATTGCTCCCGTGAACAGCAGGCAGACAATCTTGCAGGGCAAAACTTTGCCCACAGGATACAATCTGTGGCAACCTCCTGGCTGAACATTTGTGACTCACTTCACTGTTTGTGTGGGGCAGGAGAACCAGGCTCTAGTGTAAACACAGCATTCCATATCCTGGGCACACTATACATGTCTGACAGGCTGCCTCCAGAGAAGTGCTGCTCACTCCTCAAGAGCAGCCAAATAGGGGCTGTTATCAAAAGCAATGACCACAACCATTTAGCACCATCACTTCCTGTACCAAGTGACCCTTCTAATAATACTTTCTCTGTGAATCTTCTGTCCAAGCCCCAACATCTCCTCCATCCTCCACTCTGGAAGGCAGAGCCCAGTGCTGACCAGCTGCCAGTGAGGTCTCAGTGCTCGCTGTGCCCCTTGGTGACTGCACAGCTGCTGCTGGAATAAAACAGCGGCTGCTGCTGCTCTCTGCTCCAAGGTCAGGCCAGGAAAACTGGGCACTCCCACAGCCAGTTCAACCCAGGTGGCTGCAGTCTGATGTATTCCCAGGAGAATATTCCCTGCTTTCTTCTCCTGGCTTCATTGGCTGCAGTTTGATCTGTTCCCAGAAGACCTGCTTTCTTTTCCCGGCTTCATTCCTATCCTTGGGAAAATGACTTTGACTTCCTCTTTTCTCTCCCATCCTTTATCTATCTTTTGTGATCAGACCATGATTTTTTATCTCAGCTTTATAATTTGGTTTTCTTTAGTTTGGAAAAAAAGATACCTTAAGTAGGGTAGGATCATTTTGAAGAGGCAGGGAAGGAAAAGAAGTGGAGTGGAAAGGGAAAGTACTTGCTGCCAGTAACAACGTTTGTTGGGAAAGTGGGGCAGTGCAGATAAATTATCGCTCCCTGGGGCAGAGGTGAGAGAGATAACTGGTACAGTATGACATAGTAAAGGTGCAAGTGTAAGTGGCTGGTGAAATTATGAAGTTGCCTAATGGTTGCCCTGATGGGAGGCATTTGCATTTGAGTATTAATGTGCAAACTATGCACATTAAAACACATCCTGTGTTTGTTATTACTGAGGCCCCAGTTGAAAAATATCTCAACCCTTTGCAAGCTGCAGGAGTGGAGAAGATGCTGGAGAACAGGGAGACAGCTCCCTGGCTGTGTGGGCTTTGGGAAGTCAGAGTTCAGCAGCCTGGCAGCAACATGTGGCAAACGGGAAACTGCAGCCAAGGAAATACCCTGATAACTGGTTAGGAGATGCTGCAGCTGTTCCTGCCAACCAGTTCCTGCTTCTCTGGAGGCACCCAAGTGACCCCTGACTCCAGAGGTTCCCAGCCTGACACTGGGAGGGATTGCAGTAGAGCTGCCTGGCACAGGGACTGCACAGGGACTGCCTGGCACACTCAGCCCCAGCCCTGGATCTGCAGCTGGGCACCCCTGATTTACACAGCTGGCTTCTTTACAAAGGCAGCACTGGACACAGCAAAACCTGCTTTGGGATTGGTGTTTGTGTAAAAGTTATAATAAAATCTGTATCTGCAAGGTAAGTTAATATAGTAGGAGTCCTAGTAAATATATGTATTGTATAAGTGGCCTTGCCCCAGTCCTAGTTGTTCTAAATGGGCTGCAGCTGTGATGTCCTTAATTGGGTGGCAGCTGTGGCTAATGAAGATAGCTGGGATAAAAGGGGGTGAGTTGGCTGGTCAGGGGGAGCCTTGGAGGAGCCCTGATGAAGAAGCAGGAATAGCACTGTTGTGAATAGCTGCTTGTGAGAAAATCACTGGGAAGGTAGGGGACTCTAGAAATAATATAACAATATGAATAGAACAAGTGGTGACCCCGACGTGATAGAAGATAGGACAGCCAAGAGTTGTGGCAGCCTGAGAGCTGGGACTCTAGAAACATAACAACAAGATATGATAGAAGATAGGACAGCCAAGAGCTGTAGAAGAACATGGTCTTTGAGTTGAGGAGCTGTGACAGCCAGGAGCTGTGAGAATATGGCCTTTGAGCAAGGAGCTGTGTGTGCTGTAAATGGCCTTTGAGTCATGGGGAAATATGTGTGTTGTACATGGCCTTTGAGTCATGGGGAAATGTATGTATTGTACTTGAATATCTATATTGTATTTGAATATCTGTAAGTAAAAGAAAAGGGGAAATATAATATGAGTCTCAGTAAAATATGTACTGTATAAGTGGCCTTGCCCCGATCCTAGTTGTTCTAAATGGGCTGCAGCTGTGATGTCCTTAATTGGGTGGCAGCTGTGGCTAATAAAGATAACTGAGATAAAAAGGGGTGGGTTGGCTGGTCAGGGAGAGCCTTGGAGGAGCCCTGACAAAGAAGCAGGAGCAGCACTGTTGTGAAGAGCTGATTGTGAGAAAACCACCTGGAAGGTATGGGACTCTAGAAATATTAATTCAACAAGTTAACAGTGAACAAAACAATTCCCAGGTTCCCACTCAATCCATGAAAACCCATCTTTTCTTGAGCCCTCCTGTGCAAAACTGTTCATTCACTCTCCCAGATGCCATGTACACTGCAGTATAGAGATGCTGCATTAAACATTTTGACATCACCTACAATTGTGTCTACTGGCTCAGACACCTCCAGCACTTGTTTTTTTCCCCTGACATCTTTAGTACTTCACAAATGTTGGAAAATAACTCATGATTTTCATACCCATCTGTGCTCTCCAAAGGAGTCCAGAAAGCAGCCAAACAATTCAGTGATTTTATTTTTCAGCCATTTGTGAGACTTTATCCTCTTGATTTCCTACTGCTCAGCACAGCCAGCCACTGGCCACTTGACACAATAAGATCTGAGCAGAGCCTTGGGTAGCACTTGAACCAGTCTGTTGAGCAGTTTTATTTACTCCTCAGAGCCCCAGTGATCTCAGTAGCACATTTTTGCCACCAGTTCTTTGCAGTATACTACAGTGGACAGCTGCTCACTATTTGCATATTCTGGCAAAATCACAGAATATTCTGAGTTAGAAGAAACCCGTAAGGATCATCAAGTCCATCTTTTAAGTGAATGGCCCACACAAGGATCAAAATCCACAATTTTGTCATAATTAGCACCAGATGTGATTTTTTTTTTTTTCCCCTGAAATAAAGAATCAGAGAAGAATACCACGGATAAAACTAATTTTTTATCTTCCAATCCCTAAATTTCACACATTTTTGGCAGATCACGACCCCTCTGCATTTGCTTTTACTTTGCATGGTGTTAATTTTTTAGCATTTTTAAAGCTTTGGCTTTCTGGTGGCTTTCTTCTTTCCTGGCAGTATTAATATTATATCTTGATTTGCCTGTTGAAACATATAGTCCCTGCTGTCCTTATCTGGATGTCAAAATTATTTAGCCACCATTTCATTTGTCCTGTGCTTGCTTTTGATGGAGCTGCTTGAAGCAGTAGTCTGTCATTTCAATCTCATTTTCCAACAACACTAAAAAAGTTTTGCAATTACAGCTGTGCCAGCATTAAAAGCTTCTGCTAAAACAGCTGTTATGAGACTGCACCCTAAGCCACTGCACTGCCCAAGTGGAACACGGGG
Organism: Melospiza melodia melodia; assembly: GCF_035770615.1. Lineage (NCBI taxonomy): Eukaryota > Metazoa > Chordata > Aves > Passeriformes > Passerellidae > Melospiza > Melospiza melodia. The sequence continues at coordinate 15,009,903 of NC_086194.1, forward strand.
TTGAATCACAGGCCACACGAGTAAACTAGAATCATTCCTTTCTTATTCCAAAATGCAGCTAGAAAGCAAGCAGAAGGAAAGTGATCGAAATTATAAACAAGTTGCAGCATTGCTGGTTAAGTTAACCATACAAAAACAAGAACTGGCACAAGCTCCAGTAGCCACACATAAAGGCACAATGCTTAGAGCTCTGAGCCGCGAGTTGATTGATAGCTTGTGTTTCCCAACACCTTACCTTCAGAAAGGTGTCGAATGGCACGCTTTTTCATTTTTTTTTTAATCGGTAATTTCCCAAGTACCTATTTTAAGGGGCACTCTGAAATACCAAGAGCATGCTCCGAACACCAGCAGGCTCCGGCCGAGGGATTTGGGGAAAGCTACTTTTTAGCTCGGAGAGTGTGTTAGCACCAGACAAGCCCACTCATCACTTAGTGACTTCCACTGCTCTTGGCAAAGCTGCCAACAAGAGGGATAGGAATCTCTGTCTGCCCAGATTCCCCGCTGTCCCCACGCGTGGAACCAGGCAGAGAGGGGATCAGGAGAAGAGCTCTGGACAAGGGCTGGGGTCGAGCAGCCTTTCGCCACCGCCGGGAGCGAGGGGGCCGCGGGGCAGCCCCAGCCCCGTCCGCACCCACCGGCCCAGCCCGGCAGCGGCCGGCCCGCGGGCAAACCCCGCCAAATAAGGCGCTGGCGGGCGGCAAGGAGGGAAGCGGGAGGGAAGCGGGCACCGAGCCCTGCCTCAGGAACGGCTCTCCCGTCCTTGCCCGCCGCGCCGGAGACGCCTCCCCGGCCCGCTTGACGGCAGCGGGGAGGAATGTGTTTCCGGGGCGGGTAGAGCGGAGCGCGGACCTCCCCTCCCCTCCCCCGCGGGCCGGGCTCCCGCAGCAGCTCGGAGCAGGCGGCGGCGGGCAGCCAGCGAGGAGCGAGCCCGGGCGTCCCGCCGCGCCCAGCCCAGCCCTGCCCAGCCCAGGACGCCGCCGCCGCCGCAGCGAGCCGGGCGGGCCGGAGCGCGCCCGCTGCCCGGAGCCATGGCCGAGGTAAAGGGAGGACGGGCGGAGGTCGCAGCCGGCCGGGAGCGGGATGAGCGGTGCCTGTGGCCGCCCCGGGGCTCAGCGCCTCGGGCGGGCTCCGGCGGGCGGCGCGGGACTGCGAGCGCCGCTTCCCGCGCCGGGAGCCGCCGCCGCCCCGAGTGCGGGTCCCTCGGCGCCGGTCCCCGGCGGAGGAGGGGGCGCCGCCTCCCGCCGTGCCTGCCCGGCGCTGTGGGCGGGAAGGTGTCGGGCCCAGCCTGCGGCTTCCTGTGGCGGCGGGACGGCGGCCTCGGGCCTCCCGTGCCGCCGGGGCCGGCCGGGCCTTTGTCCGGCCTTGGCCCTACCAGCGGAGTAGCGGCCGCCCCGGGCAGCGCCCCGAGCCCTCCTCTCCGAGAGGCACTGAAGCCGTGCGGGTGCTCTGCCCTGTGCCCGCCGCCGCCTCCCGCCGGCGGTGCCCGGGACGGGGGCAGCACTCGGCTGGGAAAGTTTCGGGCTTCTTCCCCGGAGTGTGGGCGAGGGCGGGCGGCCGGAGGGGGACGGTTCCTTCTACGGGAAGCGGGCTATGGAGTTACAAGAATGGGAACGAAAAGAGTGAGGCAGTGCTGGAACTGAGTACCCCGGGTTTTGACCTGCACAAATCTGCAGAAAGCGAGCCCTGAGAGCGGGGTCTGTGCACTTTGAATGACGGGATGGTCGCAGTGCAGCGTTTGCCTGCTCGATCCGTCCAAACTGGCTCTGAGCCTCTGTAGTTGCTAAAACTTGTGTCGGGATGGAGTGGGAATGCGAGGCCGCTGTACCGTGTCCCACATGGGGATTTCTGAAAAATCTTACAGCAATACCGCACTGCTTTGTCTCCTCTTATTGCCTTCAGTTACTGGTGGTTGGAAGGAAACATGGAGCGATGGGAAATTCATTCTGACTCACTGTTCAGGCCCATGTCAGATGTCTTTATGTTATGGAATAAGGATCTGACTGCCTGTTAAACTCATTAGGTAGTCTGTGACTGTTTATGAAAAGAAGCTGATCAGCGTTCATGTTTGCTTCTTCATTTGTCCTTGATAGAATACAGCAGTCCATTCATGCCAGCACATGTGCACATAGCTGTTGGGTGAAAAATGTTGATTTTTCTGGTAGATTTGCCATTGCTGCTACAGTCCTATTCATGCCAAGGTACACAAACTTTCAGGAGTAACGATTGTCTCCATTTAGATTAGTGGAACCACTCACGGCTAATGCATCTTGTGTGCTAAAGCGTTGAAATTAAGCAGGACCCTACGTATGTGGAAAAAGATTTAAATAACTTGTACTCCTGGCACGCAGATCATTTGGTAGGTGATGGTAGCAGTGTGAGGAAAATTAGTTTTGAGAAATGAGGCAGCTTGGTGGCAGTGAGGGGATTTTGTTGTTCTTGGTTGTTTGTATGGGCCTTTTTAAAGTAGTATTATACTACTAGAAGGATGTAAATTAGACGAAATTAAGCAAGATTAAGAGCAAAGACATTCATTGTCCACATCCATCGCAGCGATGAAACCGACAAAACCGATGATTCATTCTCCTGTCACAAAAAGTATTACTTGCCTCTGGGTAATGATTAAGTAGCATTTTGCAAGCTTGCCTAAGGCTCTATTTATAAGGGTTGCAGAAACAGTGAGCCATTGGCAATAGATTGGCAAGACAAGACAAGTTTAAGATGTGAACACCTTCAACTTTTGTCCTTTTCAAAGATGTCTCAGCTGAAAGGTGAAAAGCTGACAGGCATGCATAATCTTACCTTAATCAGAGTTGGAGCTGCTAAGTGCTGTATCTGTTTGCCAGCCACATGATAAATGAACCATATTTATTTCAAAATGAAATGTCAGCAGTTAAAACTCTGTTGTTGTCTGTGGGTGCAGCCAGGGAGCTCATTCTGCTGTCTCTCTTCAGGCACCTGATCTGTGCCGTGTCTCCAGTGAGGCCCACCCTTGTGAAGGACTGATTTGGAGGGATGCTTGTTTCTCTAAGAACGTGCATGAATTTCTGATGGGAGTGCAGAATTTTAGTGTCTTGTCCTGAGTATTTTAAGTGACTCAAGTGGTTAGCCTAACACCACTTCCTTTGGGAAGTGAGTCCCAAAGCTGAAAAAAAAACTGTCTGAGAACTTTTCCTGCTGTTCTTTCTTCCTGATTCATGATTCCATTCCCCTCTCTAAACCATTCTCTGTATACCTCTCATTGGGTAGCTCTGCTGTAGTTCAGATTTGAAAAAAAGCTTGTTTGCTGTAGCAATACTCAGGAATTAGATATAACTTGGGTGGCAGAAAGGTGAACTTGGGGAGAGCCGTGGCCTCCCTTGCCCTGAATACAATTCCCTTGCTGCTGCTGGTATGAGTGCCCGTCAGTTGTTTGTAAATAGTTGTCATGCCTGCCTTTCCACCCAGTCTCGATTTAGTTGGGTGATGTGATGCACGCTTTGCTTGTGGTTCTCCCAGCTTCTCATGGTCTGCTACAGGCCTCGTGCTGGGCTGTGGCTCTTGGTGCTGAAACAAGGTGCTGATTGCTCCACAGGCTGTTAACTACCTTGTCTTGGTGGGACCCTTTGTAAGCAAAGGCTCTAGTTCTGCATCAGGCTCCCTTTCCTTTTAGTGGACAGCCGTGCAGGGTCCCTGGTGTTCCTCTCCTGCTCGTGGTCCGAGGGCCTGGGTTTCTTCAGTGTGGACCCGCTCATGATGCCTCCTGCAGCCTTTGCTGGTGTCCCTGTTGAAATAAACAGGGCCAGGAGACTTCTTCTCCTTTTTAATGCCTTTATTAAAAGTGATCAGCTCAGGATTGGGCGGCTCGACGGGTCTGCAGCATCCCGCCGTCTCCTAGGGCGACTCGGAGGAGGAGGATATGCACAGCTCTGTCCACCAGGGGCAGGGCTGGGGGGATCCGGTCCTCCTGGGAGCCTTTAGGGCGTGGTATCCCCGTCAGATGTTAGGTCGGTCGGAGTCTCGCTCCCCTCCCAGACCTGGCCCGGCGGATCTCTAAGACAGGGTGAGGAACGATGAAGGTTTCCAGCATCTCTGCAGGCCTAGCGCTCCGCTCCTCACATCCAGACATCACTCCAGTCTCTCAACTCTTATTTGGCTCGTTGTTTTTGGGGTTTCTTCGTGGGTTTGGAGTCGGGGGTCCCACAAAGCATTCTGGTCCTTGGAGTCACTTTGCCTAACCCCCCCCTCCAGGTCTCTTCTCCTCACCGTTCTCGGGAAGGTCCCTACCCTTCACTAGCCAGGGCTTTTACTAATACAGAAACAACCATTAACGACAACGACCCGTAATTACCATAACACAGGCAGCAGCCCAGCAGTAGTGGAACTTTTTCTCACAAAAAAAATATTAACTGAATTTTTGTTCATAACACCTGTCACTGCTGCACAGGAGGTTTAGGGGTTTAATTCTGTGCTACTTTCTCTGGTAGTTCTGCCATGGTGTAGGAAGTGGGTTTTGTGGAGGAGGTCTGGATGAAGCTTGCTGGCCATTGGTATACCTGACCTTCCTCTTCCTCCTCATTCCTTTCCAAATGTGTCTTGCACCCCTTCCACGTAGAGACTGTTGTAATCAGTGAGGCATTGCTCAAATTAAGTTAAATCAGTATTAATCACTAGCTTTAAGATTGCTCATGCCACCTCATGAGGCACTTGGAAAAGACATTGATTAGATAGATCCAGAAAAGACAGAACCCATACTTAACAATAGCAGAACCTATTCTGCCTCCTTTGCTTTTCTAGAATGTCAAGTGATTTATTTTTTCCAACTTTTTTTTAGGATGGCCAATCCCCTTGGCATCCTTTTAATTCTTAGGGGCTGCCGTCAGCCCTCTGAGAGGGAATCCTTGTTGGGAGTGCCTTTTTTTCTTTTTTCCTTTGCCTTTTAAGCTGCATCTATTGGTAGAGCTCATAAAGCAATTACATAAATTTAATCAATCTTAAAAATGTAATTAAGGCAATATGCAGTTAGATTTATTTTGGAAGTGTCATTAAAAAGTACTTGCCAGTATGTGTACTATTCCCCTATGACTAGATTTTTAAGTCAGCTGCTATATTCTGTGCCTGGTAGAAAATTTCCGGTCTCCCAGCAGCAGAAAACTCCGAGTTCAGTCTGTGTTTTCCTGCCTCTCATCTCCCATCTGTCTTTATATTGCTGATTCTTCAAATTGTTTCACTCGTCCCACTCGCCTTACTTTGAAGTCACCTTCTAATAGCAGCATTCTCACTGCCACTTCTACTCCAGGTTTTTCAGCCTTCTGCTCTGGTGTAGGTGTGCAGGGATGTTTTTTAGACAAACACATCTCAGACCTGTACATGACAATAAGTTGTTGTTGTAGGGGAGAGTTAGCTGTTTTTTTCTGAAGAGGATGTTTGTTTGCTTTTCAAAAGGGAGGGAGTATCACAGATTTGAGAACAGATGAATAGATGAACAAATTCAGTGGCTCTGTCACCTGGACAGATACTAGCAATATCTGTGTGTGATTTAATGCTCCTTTTATGTCAGAAAATTAAAATCTGTTGGATAGTTCTAGTGCTGCTGACTATTGTCATTTATGGTGACAAATATGTTCTCCTTTTTACTGTCTAGTTCCTCCTTGCTCTGCTCTGTGGTGTTTTGTGTTGACAACTTTCTATAAAGGATGATGTTTCTTGTCATGTGGTCACCAGAGGGGACCACAATATTGACCAGTATCTGTCAGTTGTTGTGGTTATGGCGTTTTTGGGGTAGCCTACAAAGCCATTTTTGTGTTTACCCACAAATGGGAAGACATATTCTATTTCTTTTTTTTTTTTTTTTTTTTCCTAATTTGTCCTGCATAGGCGTGGTCCAATAACCTGAACTCCTAAAACTGTAAGTCAGAATAAATTTATGAGAAGACTTTTTCTCTGAACTTTTTTCTTTCCCAATATGTGGATTATTAGGGTAAGAGCCAGTAAAAATATATATGGCGTCATTGAAAGAAGTGGTTGTGTGAGTTTCTAGCCCAATGTATCTAAGCAGCAATTGTTGGGAATGTTATGCAGGAAATGAAGATTTTAACTTCTGTGAATGAAAAATGGGACCCTAGGCACCTTGTTATACATCACTAAATAATATTGCTTTTTTCACTACTAAAGGTGCTCTCTTTAGCAGAATGTTGCTATTAAACATCCTGTGTTTTTGTGATAACCACCTTCTATTATTTTTCTAGTCTTAAAGTAATCAGAGTGGTTAGTGGACTTCGTAGGCTATTGTATTTTCTCCTTAATGGATTGGATATGTTCAGAAAGATGTTAACAAAATTTGCACTTAACCAAGCACATGGTAGGGGAATTAGCCTGATGAGACTATAATATTAATGTTTTCTTTTGCAAAAGGTCATAGAATTCCTACTTGGAATCATCTTTGGGGTGTCACTGAGCAGAGGCTCTTTAATATTTTAGTGATTTTTTTTTTGTGCTATATCTTTTTCATTTCTCTTTACAGTCAGATGCAAAGTGGCTTATGAAACATGCTTTCTGTCTTAAAAGCAGTTTCATGTATTTCATTTGTTTCTTTTTCAACAGCAGCAACGAAATGCCATTAGTATTCTTGTGGTTTTATTAGAGGGGAAGTTTTGAGTAACAGAACTGAGTCTGGAATCTTAACTTTGTTGTTGCTCATAAGAGCTGAGAAGATATCAGTCTTTTCTTACCATCCTATTCATTCCTTTCTGTCACAGAAAAATGTTTTGCAAATATTTGTTTAATTAATGCAGTTCTCACATTTTGTCAGCAAATCATTAGACTATAAAAGTCACTTTCTCAAAAATTCTAATCTGTAAGACCATGTTTAAGTGCAGATTCCTCTTTATAATGCTCATAAACTGCAGCATATACAATACCTAATGCCAGAATTTCCTCACTCAAGTGATTGGCATCATATTTGTAGTTCTCCTATTTCTGCTCTGGGTTTTGTATGAGATCACATACTTAACTTAGTCCTAGTTTTTACTCACTTAGTTTTAACTTCTGCTCTTGGTACGTTCTAGTGTAAAAGCAGGAAGGGCTGTTGTTTGTATGAATTCTTGTTGTTTTAAACTACAAATTTCTCTGTAGTATTTTTACTACAAAGAAGTACCTGCATTTAATTTTCTATTATAGCTATTAACAATATATTTTAAATTGTGTAGATATAGAAGTAAAAGCATTTTTGATGTGGAAGCTGAATAGAAGAAGAGAAATATTTCTTCTTTTCTCATCCTTTGTGGTAGAATGAATTATAATTATATATTGGGCTGAACTGAAACACTGAACTTACCCTCATTCAAAGATGACTGATCTGTGGTTATTTAAAAGAGAAGAAAAATAATTGTGTCAGATTAATTTAGAAGGAGTCAGTATTTCACTTAGGAAATGGTGATGAGTCAAGGTGGTATCTTGGATATCAGTGGTCTCAGGAAAACAATTCTGATACTGGGATGGGTAGTTTGGCATAATCTTGCCCTTGAGGTAAATATTGAAATACGGATGTGTCCATTTGGAAAGGAGGATAAGGTGTTATTCTGGTGTTTCTTAATTTTCTTTGGTGGAATTGTAATTTAATGTGTCTTAACATGTGCTTACCTTGGGCAGTGGCACCAAGAGCCACATCTTCCCCTGGTGCAGGAAGCTGCATCTGATCTGTCCTCATCTGCTCTGGGTCCTTGCAGGCTGGCAAGACCTGCTGGGAGTGATGTTCCACAAAGCAGAGGGTGCTCTTCCAGTGAGCACTGGGGTAACCAGAGTGTCCAGGAGCATCCTGGGGACCATAGGAGGTCATTTGAAGGACCTGGCATTCCAGTAGCTTGGCCAGCATCCTCCAGTTCAGCTGCTTAAGTATTGAATTGGCAACATCCAGCTCCACCTTGATCCTCAGGTGTTCCAAATCTTGGGTAAAGAGGTTTTGGATAAAGATGAGTACAACTAAAAGGAAGGCCTGTAGTGGAGACAGATATGAAAGAACGTCATCTTTTTGATGTTAAATCAAAGCACTCTCCCAGGTGTCAAAAGATGACACATTTTAGTATCTGGTTATCAATAAATTTGGAATGAATTTTGTATCAGGATGACTTCTGATACTGCTGACACATCTTTGAGAATGGAGTGGTGGCTGAAGGTTTTATGCTTGTCCAGTCAGCAAGTGAAATGCTCCCTCTTCTGCTAATGAAAAGGAGATATGAGGAAATCTTTGCTATCACCATCCACAAGGTTGGCTAGGGTAAGCACGGTTGATGTGCTGCCAGTGAATTCTGGCTGGGCTTTTTTCTTATTACACTGATGTTTTATTTTCTTGTGTATTAGGAAATTAGTTTTAGTGGGCTTAGGAGAAAGTCAATAATTACTTTCTCAGAGCTTCCTTCTGTGCTTTTGCAAGGTTGTATTTAGTGTGTGTTACTGTGCTGACTTTGTGATGCCGGGTGGAGATTGTCCCACAGCTGAAAGGCACGCTGTAGCCCATCTGCATAGAATACAAGGCTTGACAGTTTTTTAATTGTCAATTTGCTGATTTTGGGGCAGAATAGATTAAAAATCTGTCTTTCAGTGACATATGAATATAACTTATGTGCATTTCCAAAACATTTGAAAGTGTAACGTTTTAGAAGGTAACACTTGTTCTGTGTAGTTCAAAAATGGGGATGATTTTTTGTGTTGTTTTTGTCACTTATATGCAAATACAAATCAGTGTGAGAAATTAATGTACAAGAAGTTCAGTGTAATTTTTCCTGGGTGTGGACTTCAGCATAAAAAAGGAAACGGCAAATTTCCTTTTTTGGAAGAACATGCTGTACATACCAGCTATAGGTTGTTAAAAACCACTTAATAAAATCAATAAACAGCAACAAACATTTTTTCCTGTTTATGTGTTATCTCTCTCCGCTACATGTTGTTTACACAAGTTTTCAAAAACTAGACTAAAACGTTACACAGCTATGTTACAGATATCTCCTTTCAGTGAAAAACTCAACTCCAGCTTTAAGGAGTAACTATACTGTGTGAGATTGCTGCCAGCATTTTTGCCATTGCCAGCTGTCTGGTTTGGATAGTAATGAAAGAGTTGCACAAATACTGCCTCTTCTTGGTGCATAATTCACAATACAGTTTCACTTTCTAAATGAAGAATATCTGTATTTAATATGATTAACATTTGTTGTAGCTGGAAGCAATTTTAATGCTATGTTGCTGCAGAGTTTAAAAAAAACTCACTAGTGATAACTCAAAACTCTGCAGCAGACAACTGCTTTTCAAATTTATCTGAATTTTATGTTTTGTAAAATGTTCCATTGGCTTTTGAGCCATGAATTCAACTAAAATTGTGTTTAATTTTCATAGGGATGTGGTTCTGCAGCAGTTGATACCAGTGCTAGGTCTCAACTGTCCCTCCTGCCAGTAGCTGTGCAATTTTGCCATCCTGCTTGCATCAGCTGTGGAAGTTATAGGGCTGTGCATTGAGTTATTGAAATAAGTGTTCTGGCTGAAAAATAGCTTGGCCAAAAATTAATTTTCAGCTAGGTCAGTTGTTGCAGCCGGGAAATCACATGCAAGGGACGTGCTTCAGAGCCAGGGAGGAAGGGGAAAACGTGCAACTCATAGAGAAAGTGTGTGCCACTGTGGCAGTCCAGAGATAAGTTGGCATAAACTGCTGTGGAACCTCACAGCATCTGCTCGTGCCTGCTTCAGTGCTCTTCTGACTTGAGTAAACCATCTTAACTTGCTAGATCAGGTGAGAAATCACTCAGCAAGGTGTTATTGCTCAGCTTGTTCCGCTGGCTCAGCTAAGGGGCAAAAGCGTTTTCCATAGTTGGCACCAGAGAAATGAAGGGTGCAAAGTGAGCAATTTTAGGGTCTGGAGAAGTTGAGCTGTCTCCTGGGTTCTCTAGTAGCAAACAGGTAGATGTACTTGGCTACTATGAGAAACCTCACCTTTTATTATCTTTTGCAGTGCTCTTAGAAGCAGCTTGTGGACTCCAGGCTTGAAATCTGCTCTGGAAAGCAGCAGAAGTGTATGAATAGGCAGATTGTTCTGGCCAGAACTGCTTTTTATGAAGTACTTTGTGATGAGCTGGGTAGTTTTGGTTTTGATTTTTTTATTAAAAAGTCTTTTAAGGTTGAAGTTATTTTTTTTCCCTGAGATTGATGAGCTTTTTGCAAGTGCTCAAATTTGCATCAAAATCTGGATAAAGTTCACTATTTGTTTCAGTTTGTGTTTCTGCCTAGTCTTTTATCACTGCCATTGAATTAAAAATCATCATCAATTATGTACACAAAAATATATAGCATACATATGAAAAATTAAATATATATAGAATTAAATTCTGTTCAAAATCTCATAGATACAGATTTATAAGGCTGTATGTACTTCTGTGGGATGACCAGTTTTTTATTGTTTCTACATGATCACTTTTGTAGACACTGGCATTAACAATGTTGAGGACAAGGGTTGTTCCAGTACAAGTCTCATTCTAATTGTGTTTGAATAGTGAATCTTTTTAAAAACTTGATGTTAAATATATTTGAATATTATCTGTAAACATTATTTTATGTGCTTGCTATTCAAATCCTGAACTAAAATATGAACAAACAACAACAAACCTAAAATCCTTCAGTATTTTGTTCTTTGCTTCTGTTAATTTTTTCTGCCAACTAATTTATTCTGATAACCTGTAAAAATAAAATCAGAATAGTTCCTCAAATTGGCTGGGTGTGTTGCAGAGCATTTCTAAATAATTCATCCAAGATCAGCTTAGGGTGGTTGGCCTGACTGCCTGAATTTAGGCTGGTTCAGCAGCAGAGAGCCTTCAGTGTAATTTTGGAGGGCAGTCAGTCTGACAGCCACCTGCCCCTTCTTAGGAGCTGTTTGCTCAGCACTCCTCTGTCCATGTGGAGGTCTGGTTTTCACTGAGCCTTACAGAAAGTGCCATTTGACACAGAGGGGAAAGGGATGGCCCAAGGTCCAAGTGGAGCTGGCTGGGATAGAGGTGAGGGAGGTCCCTGAGTTGTTAGCACAGGGGCAGAGGGTGCTGTTGTGGAGATGCTGCAGCACTGCTGGTTCTTTCAGCTGCAGTTTGCTTTCATCTGGGTTTTGGCTGCTGAAACCGTGCCCTGGGTGTTAATGATAGCTCCTGGTGGGTGAACTCTGCCATGTAACGACAGACGAGTTTCCGCTGAGCGGTCTCTTTGTGGCGTGCCAGCTGCCGGCTTCCTGCAGTACCTGCAGCAATTGTCAGCAGCACGTTTGCAATTGTTTTTTCTTAAAGAAATAGATACATGAGACACTGCATTTACTGAAACTCTCTAGCTTTTTACTTAAGAACATACTTGCCTCTGTTCTGCTTTTACTTTAACAGAGAAGCTTGGATTAAAGTAAGTTTAGCCAGATGTTGTGATAGTCATGGAGGCAGCACAGCCTCGGAAGCATCAGTTACAGTCAGCTGTGCAAGAGCTGTATTTATATGCTTAACTAAACTTTTCATTTCCCTGTGTGGATAAATGTGAGGTTTAAGTTGCACAAAATTAAATAGTGTCTTTATGGGAGTAGTAAGTGGTGCAGAGTTTGCAGGAATTTAATACACATGGAACAGACCCCCATGTTTTCTACTAGAATGGCTTGAATTGTGGCATTCTTGATTGTAATCTGTCTGTGATGGAAATGCTAAATGTAGCCAAGAAGTCTTGTAGGCTGGAAAAAGCTATGTAAACAAGTTAAGTATCCAGTTCACACTTTCTCCCACCAAAAAATGGTGTTATATTTAGACTAGAGCAGAGATTAAGTTGTTATGGCAAAAACAACTCATGGTTCTAAAAGCATGTAAAAAGTATTGAAACAACAGATTTTTAAAATTCTGTTTTAATCACAGTTGTGTGAAGAGATGCTTATAATAATGAAAATCCTGAGATATTTGTTATGGAAAAATGCCTGCTGATAACAGCAAGATTGAGTGCAGTAATAATTCTTATAAATTTCTGGAGACAACATGCTTTGAGTCAGTAAAGTTGTGATGAACTGTTGGAAGCTTATGTTTGGAAGAGCATGGAAAAGGGATATCTTTGACAGTGACAGTTTTAATGGGAAAAAAATGACATACATTTGTTATTGGTGTATATTGTTGTATATTTATCCTTAAAGAGGAAAGTTTCTAGCTCTGCATGTATAGAGGTGCTGTAGGTGTAGCAAACACTTTCAACCGCAGCAATAAAAAACAAAAAAAAGTAGCAATAGGCCTGTTGTGTTTCAGTGGTTTAAGCTTGGAGAGGTGCTGCCTTTGCAAGGTGCTTGCACACCAGCATAAGCAGCACAGGACATTGTTTTGTACTTTCGTGAAATTCAAATAGTTTCATTGTATCCTTGTATGAATCCTCGGGTTCTGTGGGTGGGATGCAATGACATAGGGTTTCATAGGCACAACAGTTTGAGAAATGTAGAGCAAGTTGTAGTTGCAGACTGGATTGTCAGGGATGTAAATGTTATTATAGCTTAAACAATGTATAAGCCATAGGTAATCAACACGTAAAGCACATTGATGTTTTAATGAGGTGTAGCTGCAAGTCTGAGTGCTCTGCTGGACAGCATGCAGAGTTGTGTTTCTCTCCTAATTTAGTGTTGAACTTTAAGCACAATTCACCTGCTTTGTTAGTCTAATTTTCCAAAATATAGCTGTCAGAGTTCATGCTGTAAATTGCAATGTGTGGATAACTGCCTGGTAAAAAAAATTAAATAAAAAGGAACATTTTTGTGAGAAAGAGCACCTGACTTGGCTCTTGAACTGTTTCATATATGTGGTCATCATGCACAGGTTGCTTGTTCTTGTGAGCTGTGTCAAAGTACTACCTGTCTTTCAAGCATTGAGATGCTTCCCAGAGTAACTCCTGAACTGTGGAATCCTGGCCTCAAATTATGATGCAACAGGTCAAGAAAGTGTTATACAAATCATCTCGTCATGTGCATACAAACCAAGCCAGGGACAAGGATGGTTAATACAGCAAAGCAGTGTTCTTAAATTGGTAATGATTTATGGTATGGTAGTACTGTGAAGATCTAGTCACGAGTTACAAGCTGTCTGTGCATGGCAGTGTGCACACACACTGTTTGAAGAAAGGTACTCCTTTCAAAAGTGGTGCTGACTAACCAGTGTTAATCCTGCCTGCACTACAGCGCTCTCCAAAAAGCCTGAGAACAAGGGGAAGAGATCAAGGTTGCACTTGGGGTTTGCTGACTAGAAAGATGAAGGCTCTTTGTCAGTAGCTGCATCTTCAAGTTGCCTCTGTGAATCGTTTTTCTGTTCTTCTACCTTCTCTCATCATTGTCAGCATGACATTCTGACATGTGTGGGTTCTGAAATAGAGATAGTTAATGAAAAGACAAATCGTGGTGTGATTCCTGGGACTGTCCTGTACAGGGCCAGGAGTTGGACTTCAGTGATCCTTGTGAGTTGGACTTCAGTGATCCTTCCAGCTCAGAGTATTCTGAGAATAAATTGAATGGGCTTTAGTAGCAGTGTTCTTTTTTACAATTTGCTATGGCACTTGTTTTTCTTGTGATGAGTATTACTTAGGTGTGCAGCCAATTGCAGGAGTTTGTCATTGAGAGAAGTTGTCAATAGATTTTGCTAGTGAAAACACAGAAATACAGTGAAACACATACAGAAATGCAGTGAAATCAGGCATGGTATGTAATTTACCCTGCTTTATAGGTTTGCTATGTTCCATAAAATTCTACATTCTGTAGGTTTTTCTGGCTTTCTAGAAGTTCCCTGGCTGTCTTTCGTTCCTTGTATTTGGATCCTTATATTCACTTTTAATGTAAGTTCCTAGAGAAGTCCATATAATTTGGATTGGTCAGGTCTGCAAGTAAAGAGGGATTTCAGTCCAGCGTGCACAGGTCAGAGTGATCATCCATGACACAGGAGGTTTGCAGTTGAGACTCTCTTATGTGTCTGAGTGTGAACATACATCTGTTTTACCTCAGGGTAGAGCATTTGGTGAGAAAGAAATATTAATTTCATACTCCAGATTATGAACCCAAGTGTCTGTTTTTTCTCATGTACAATATGCTGTAAGTCTGTAAATATTACAGGGAAAGTAACTGGAACCCCATTTACACCTTTTTATCTAGCTCTGCTATCTCTACTGCCCTTCAGTAAGTAAGCTAGAGACAAAACTATCATTTTTTCTGTCTCTGTGCACAACAAAAGGTTTAATTAAAGCTCATAGTAGTATATCCTGTAGGATGATAGAGCATTCCCAGGAAATGGGAATGCAAACCCTTTGGGGCTGAGGAGGGACTGGAGCCCATTTACCTTACTTACTGTGAATGCCACAATACTGTAAAATATCTGGGATCCATTACCACCTTCTGTCATGTCCCAACTGGATCTACAGCATTTTATCTTTCTCATTGTGCAGAGATGTCAGATACCCGAAAACTTTATCATCTACAGTTGTTCTGAAACCTCTACCTGTATTTTTTCTGATTATAGATTAAATTTATGTCTTCCATCAAGAAAAACCTTCCCCACAATTCCCTGCAGTCAGGCACCTAACTTGGGCAGATTTGTTTGCATTCCATAATTCAAATCAAAACCAAAAAGTAGTCTGCATAAAAATACCAGTTGCTTTTCATTCCATTATTTAGAACTGTCAGAAAATTGAGAGCTCCTGTGAAACCCAGAAACAAACATGAGCAAATTCTATGTAAAAGCAATAACTGGTCAAACCATGTGAGTGCTTGTGAAGTTACTGGTTCAGTCTTGAAGCAGCTGTGTCCTATATAAACTAACAAACACCCCATACTCTGGGGACACAAGATGATACCATGAACAGCCCTCCAGCTCTGTTCTCATGAGCTGTGGCCTCAGCCTGCTCCTACTTGTACATGAACATTTTCATTTATTCTGCTGAAGAGGCCATGTGTTGTAGGTGCCCATGCTGGGATTTCAGCAAAAGACACAAGGGTATTTTAGAACCCAACACCTACTGATTTTTCCCACTGCATTCTGTCCTTTTTGGTGAATTTTAAGCTACTTGATCTTGTGGGAAATTTTTTAGAGCTGTATGAATCAACTGTGGGTAGTAATGTAGTGTAACTCAGAGTCTTAGCAGTCGCATTACTATTGGAGTTTGCCTGCCTTACTGGGCATGGGGCACGGCACAGGAGTTTCGGTGTCAAACTGGTACAATTGTGGTATTTCTTCTCATGGTCTGGGCATGCACAAATGTGTATTCTCATCTCTTTTGGGACTCCCAACCCTGCAGGGGAATCTTCTGAACTAGCAGTGACATACACTAATTGTGGCAGGTAACCTTACAGAACCATACTGGAATGGAGAAGCCAGTCTCCCTAACCTAAGCAGAAAATCAGCTTTTTGTAGATTTTAACTCTTGTAATTGAAAGTTAAGTCTTAACTAGTTTATTATATATTATTTAAATATATAATGCCCTGCTAAAACAGTGTTTAGAAAAGTGATTTGGAGACATGTTTTATTCCATTAACTTAGAAATAACTGACAGAAGTTAAGTCCAATGTGAAATACTGTTGTTTCTTTTATGCTGTAGCATCACAGTAGCTGAAGTGTGTATGCCTTAAAGTTTTCTCAGGAAATGCTTTGAGTAAGCAGTCTTGATGTGCTGAACTTTTTGTGTAGAAGTTATTTCAGTGCTAAGGAATTTTTTATTTTGCACTTCAGTCTGTGATAACATCCCATTCTTTCCATATTACTGCAAGCAGTTCAAAAACTTCTGCGTTCGTGTCTGTAAAGTTACCAGGGGCAGAAGGAGCATTGTGGTCTTGAGCCGTGGTGTGAGGCTGGTAGATAGACAGGCTGTTGTAGGAAGGCTTACTTGTAGAATTCCCATTTGGATTGGTGTGTTGCAAAGCCCTCCTCTGGGGACTGCACTTCTGTTGTCCATCTTGACTTGTCCCATCAAATTTACTTTTCCTACGTGGGGATGCTCTGCTAGTTCATCCATCATGATGCAAGGTCAGGAGCTGGACCTCTGTGAACAGCAACCATCACAAGGCTCGTCTGCATCCAGGGAACAAATAGTTCTGTAGGCTGAGTTTAGGATTGGGTTCTTTGATTAAAATTGCTGGCGATTCAAGCAGCAGTGTTTATCCCAAATATCTGCTTGTTTATTGAAGAATGCATCACATAGTTTCTTAATGGTGATCTTGGAATTTACTGTGTGGGGTATTCTGACTATACTTCAGTATCACAGTAACACTGATTAAGTAAATAAGATAGCTGTGAAGGTCATAAATGAAGAATTACCAATTTAAGATTTGTGGGAAAATCTATTCCTCGGACTTGAAAACTGTAATCAAAAGTAATTCCTTAGTGTAAAACTTTTTTTTTTTTTTTGGTACTGGTGCCTTAGTAATGTGCCTCTCTCAAAACAGAAAAGAAAGGTACCACTTTAGTGCTTTCTTTTATAGTGAATTGCTTCTTTAGAGTGAATAGTTGTATAAGCAGATATGTTTAGAGTTGTTTCATATGCAGGCAATTTGGGGATTGTAATTGATTAACTCCCTCTGTTGAGGGAGTTCTGCTGTCAAGAGTATTTGCAGGTCATTGCTAGGGGTTTGTAGTCTCTGTGTCATTGTGTCCCATGTCACTAAGGTTGTTTGCTTCTTCAGGCCCTTCTTTTCCACCCACTTTTTTTTTCAGAGATATCAATGGGATTCATTCTGCCAGTCAATAAAATTCACACTGAAAAGCATGGCCCTCAGCTACTGCTAGGAAACCTTCTGGAGAGAGGGAAGAAGGAACTGTTTTAGCAGGGTAGCCACCGAGTTCTGAACCAGGCATCTCCAGAGACTGTTTCATTCTGCTTATTTTAGAAACTTGTCCCTTCCTGCTCCTTTTTTAACCAGAGCCTTCATGCCTGGGGGTGGGGGCTTGGCTGTGTGACCAGTGTAGTCCAGCACAACCACTGGCTCTGGCTGAGCAGCAGGAGCTTTTGCTTCCCATCCCCTCCAAGTTCTCTTTTTCTCCATCATCACCACTTGTCCCACACCAGGAGAAGTGATTTTGTAGCCAGGTGGAAGGAACAAGGCACTTTCTCTGTTGGATTAGTTTCTTGTTCCAGCCCTCCTGGTGGCCACAGTAATGCTGGCATTGATCAAAAAGGATAGCAGTGAGAGTAATCAGCCAGGAGGTTGACTAACAAGAGGGAATAATCAGCAAGGAGAATGGGGCAGCTCTCTTCAGTGACTTTCCATCCTTGCCCTACATGAAAGTGGCTGTAAAGGTAACATCAGCTCCAGGAGGAATCAATTCTGTGCCGCATTTCTGAACCGAGATTGAGACCCATGAAAGTACAGCTCATGCTAAGAGGTGTCAGGCCGAGGGAAGCACGAGTATGAGTCCAAAAGTGTGAGTGGTGTATTCATTTCTAGGTTTGTAAGTGCAATTAGAGTGGCGTGTGGGGCTGTGAGTCAGTTGGCTGTCTGGATCCTGCTTCAAAAAGGTGCAGGATCGGCTCTTACTGCACACTGACAGCTCGGCTCTTACTGCACACTGAAATGTTTCCCCCGTGCTCTGGTTGCATGTTTCAGTGGCAAGCTTTGCACTAAGGCAGAGTTCAGAATGCAGTAGGGGCAGATGCCATGGAGTGTTTTCCTGCGCTTGCCATCAGCTTGGTGCATTCTGCATTACTGGGGGGGATGAGCAGCTCCGCTGAAGGGAATAATACTGCATGAACCCAACACGTCATTGTTAATATTACCTTAATATCTGTATAAACTGTGGCCTGTGGCAGTGCTGAGCTGAGGAGTGATGGGAGGAGAGCATCATAGCCATCAGTGTTTAATTTCAGAGGATTAAATGTGTGTATAACTATAACCTTTCTTCCTTGATCCTATTTGTCCAGTTAATTTTCTGTAGGGATGATATTTCCATTCTGATAAATAAATTTTAAAAGGCTTTGGTACTGTGGAGTAGTCAGTTGATGATTAGCAGAATGTGAAGGTTCTAAATACTTAATTTGCAAATTGAAAATTCTATGGAGAAATAATGCTTCCTTCTGTTGTCACTTAATGAGTCTCTCATTTCAAATTAAAAACTCCAGAAATTTCCATTGAAGCTGATTTTATAAATAAAAAATTTTCTTCAAGCATTACTGTTTGTCAAGACAGTAAAAAAAAAAAAAAAAAAACTTGGAAAGCATTGAATCTAAACATTTAAGGTCATGTCCATGTTTGTTTTCCTAAAATATTTAACAAAAATAGAGTATGGTTCACAAATGTGCAGAAATAATTTTAAAATCAGTTTTTCAACAGCACACCATTTGCAGCCTTTTAGAAAGGATCCAAGTGGCGATACAGTATTAAAGAGATTTCAGTCTCTTGGCTTTGAGTTGCTTTTTTTCAAGGAGAAAAAAACCCACTTTTTCAAGGATTCTGGAATCTTTTTCAAGGTGTGAAAAATGCATATTTTATGATTGGCTTTTTGCAAATATTAAAATGAATATTATATGTGTGGTTTTAGAAAGTAATGCTGTATTAATTCTCTTAAGTAGTGTGTTAAATATAGTTTTAGGTTATAAAAAATGTTAAAATAGAAACTGTGCTATGTAGGATACTTTTTTTAAAGAAAGGACTTGCAGCGAGATAGCAGCCACAGGACACCTAAATCTTTCAGAGAAAAAGAATTTATTGCCCTCTTATCGGAAGAAACGAACTTCTTCCAGTCTCGAAGGCACTGTCAGGATTCAGAGGAAGAAGCTGACGATGACCAGACAGAATCCTGTATTTGAGTGGAATTTATGCATCATGTATGAAGTGTATGAATATGCAACAGGCTATTGCTTTTAAGGGTTAATCCTTTGTTAATGGGGGTCCTTTTTAAGAAAAAGGTACCCAGACTCTTTGTTTCTGTTGTCTCATATTGTCCTAATTCAAATTGTCCGTATTATTATTACTCTAATTGTATTACTATTTTTATAACCATTTTATTACTATTAAACTTTTAAAATTTTAAAAATACAAGTGATTGGCATTTTTCACAAAGGCTTTAGAAAGGGCGGATCAAGTATAATAGCAAATAGTTAAATGTGGCATAAAAATATTAATTCATTGTAACAACTGGGGTTTTATTCAGTTGCAGTCATCTCTGGTTGAATACTGACATTTAGTTGTAGCTTCACCAAGGGTTTCCAAAGGTTTCCTTTGCCCAGCCGGTGTACTGGGAGTGATTTGTTTGGGTTTATTCCCTCGATGGAAGAATCTGCTGGGACTTGCAGGGAGTGCATTCGGCGCTGCGGCGGCCGCAGGAGGGTGGGAGGACGAGGGCGTGCATGGCTTCGCTGGCACGGGGCAGCAGGCAGAGCCGAGTCCCAGCAGAGCAGATCTGTGCTCGCATTTCCCAGCAGAGCAGATCTGTGCTCGCATTTCCCAGCAGAGCAGATCTGTGCTCGCATTTCCCTGCGCCCGGCAGCTGGAAAAGCTGTTCGGCTGGGGAGGCAGAGGAAGAGAGCTGGAAAAGCTGTTCGGCTGGGGAGGCAGAGGAAGAGAGCTGGAAAAGCTGTTCGGCTGGGGAGGCAGAGGAAGAGAGCTGGAAAAGCTGTTCGGCTGGGAGGCAGAGGAAGAGAGCTGGAAAAGCTGTTCGGCTGGGGGGCAGAGGAAGCGAGCCCTGGGAGAGGCATTGGCGCGGCCATATATGGGAAAGGACATTTTCCTTGTTAGCCGTGCCGGGACTCTGTGCCCAGAGCTGCGTTCATCACGCGGATGCGCTTCCACTGGAACGTTTCTCTTCCAAACGGTCTTAATCATAGCTTTAGCACTGTGTCACATCTTTGCTGACTTATTTATATAGTCTGTGTGGACTTGCTGTGCATCCACTCTTAGTCTGCCCTAAAAAGGTGAGCTGTTTGTAATTTTTCTTGTCTAGGCTGACAGAAAAGATGGTGCTCACCTGGTGCCAGCAGCTTGGCTTTTTTCTTACTGAAAAGTCCACCCCATTCTGGGCTTTTCGTACTAAGAGCAAAACTGCTTCTCGAGTAACAAAATCACTTGAGGGAAGTGAGGTTTGCTGAACACAGCATACCTACCATAAAACCAGGAAAGAAGAACCTGAAAGTTGAGTGACCTGGTAAGGACTTGCTGTCCAGACTCCTGGTCTGGTAGGTGAGATCCCAACCATGTAACCACTGTCCTTCCAAGCCTTGTTTCAGTCCCTTCATCTGTCCTCCACCTGCTCGAATTCCTGGGGTCACCATTCTCTCTGATCGAGGTTTGTGGTTGCACAGGTTGAATTTAGGTGATTACTTATAAAGGGACTTAATAAAAGTGTTCTGAAAGAGAGTTTTTGTGAATGAAGGACTGGTCACTTGCAACAGTGTGCAGAGAGAAATTCAAGTTGTGTCTATGCAGAAAGTAGCATTCAAAAGTTAAGTAGGATATAATTCATGCTTCAATTTTTCCTCTTTTTTAACCACTAATTTCTTTTGTGTTTATGTACAACATCTGTCAAAGTAGTTCAACAGGATATTCTCCTAATTCTGCTGTGTCTAAACTCCACTGCCTGTCCTCTCACCATAGCATCCACTGAAAAGTGAGCCAAAATGATTTATCAGAAAAATATGAGCCATCTAATACTGTTGTTGGATACAATTTGTTAGCAAAGGGTTGGCTTCTGTTTGAAATTTTCCCCATTGGATTTTGGAGCAGCCATCCCTTCTCTGATAGGTCTGGCTGGATGCACAAATTAAAAACTGTGTTTCAGTGTGCAAAAACCAAAGCTCAACTGCTGTACTAATTGAGCACTGCTTACTTTGTTGCTAATTTATACAAAAAACAGTATGGCTTCTAGAAAAATGACATATTCTGTTTAGGAGATTCTGCCAAATTCACTTTTCTTTAGCTATACTGCAAGATATTTTTTAGGACAAAAAGTTATTAAGAATACTTTTGTTTCCAGGATGACTGGAGAGGCTTTAATTAGCAGCAATATTTTAGGGTGTTCAAGGAAACTGGCCATTATCATCTAAATTCTCAGAACTCTTATAATGAATAAAAGAGAAATATAATTTAAAATAGTATCAAAATTAAAAAATCAGCTGACCCTGCCTGACTACCTGCTATTAAGGTAGGAAACAATTTAGAAAAATTTAGCCTTTCATTAATACTTATAGTACTGAACATTTTTTTTTCTTTTATATGGGTTGTATCCATTAATTTTCTGTTCTCTAAAGAAAAAACGGGTGGATTTTTATGTCAGGAATGCTTTATGGTGCATATTTTGAGATGAAATTTCTATTTTGTTTTATAAAGTGCAAATCTGTAAAATGTCTTTTGAAGATTACGAAGAAAATGTTTTGTAAAAAACATGTTTTGGTGTTTATCTTAAAACAGAGGTGTGAGTGTAGAAACTCTGTTTCCGTCCTGTATTGCTGTGGTAGCTTTATTTAGAAGTCTCTCTCTGATAACATTCAGAGCATAAATATTTTTTATAAGGTGTTAAAAATTTGGTCTGGGTTCTTCCTCCCAAGTCAACAACGTTTCCAAATTTCCCATAGCTTGCTGGTTTACCTAGCAGAAGAGCATTTCAAAATAATTTAAGAAGCTACCCCTTCTAAATACAGTGTAGCCCACACACACGGTTTGTATTAGGGCAAAACTGTCCAGTGGTACAACTAAGAGAATTAGATTTGTGTTTGTTCTGTGTTCCTTGTCTCCTCTGAAACACTGTTGTATGTCCACAGCTTCGTGAAATTATCATTTTGCACTTACTCATTAGAGTAAATCACCCAGTTTGGTTTCTGTTTTGTCTTCCAGACTAATTTCAAATGGCTCACATGTGCTGGCGTCCTCTGTTGCTTGATATGGAATGGATTTGCCCAGCAGGGTAAGGCACTCGATTGCACTGCAGTAGTTAATAAAACTGTAGCTGTTTAGCAGTTATTTATGTGGATAAATACATCCTCACTAGACAAATGCTAATGGCAGAGATTAACATATCTCATATTAATAACCTGTAGTTGGAACTTAGTCTACAAAACCAGAGCGAGCCGAAGTGAAATGCTGGTTTGTTGTTGTAAAAGACCTTTTTATACCTGAAGTGATGGATTACGTTCTTCTCTAGGTGGAAGCGACTGCATAAAAGCAAATGCTAAGTCATGTGGGGAGTGTATACAAGCAGGACCAAACTGTGGCTGGTGTAAAAAAACTGTAAGTGCTGCAAACATCTTTTTATGGTTTGGTTTTTCCCCTTGGTTTCAAACTTTACTAAATACTTTACCCATATAGAAATGACTGTTTTCATTAATAGTAATTTCCTGTAGTTCTTCAATTCGATACTTATTTGTACTTTACCAATCAAATGCTGTGATTTTTCTGATTTGAGTATAAACATTTTTCACAATGTGTTTACTTCTCCTTTTCTAAATTCTAAGTGTATACAGACCCTATAAGCCGTCTCATAGTTATTTAAAATCACTCCAATGTGGAATCTGTCTGAGTATGCTTAATTATAGTCTTCCAGTGACATTAGAGTTAGAGCTAATTTTAGACAGATGTAAGTGGAGTAGGGAAAGAGATTGAAGGGGATTTTTCTTCTAAAAGAAAGATTTTCAAATTTTACTTTTCTGTTGATAGACCTGAGGAGTAAGAGATAGGTTTGTGTGGGTGGCTAGTTTGTTTCATTATGAAACAAAAAGGGTATGTTAAGAAAAATTAAGTTTAGGAAACTGCAAAATATAAGATATAACCACCGTCTGCTGACATATCTTATTCAGGTTAGGAACAGAAGAAAATATTTTCTATACCTCTTCTTTGGTTTGTTATTGAAACTGAGAAATTTTCTCTTTTCTTGCTAGGAGATGATAATTTATTTTTATTTCTATATATTGCCTACTTACTCTTCCCCATACCAGCTTATAAACTCTCAATATTTAATTAAACTGACTGATTTTATAATGTCTCCTTGAGCTATTAGATTTCCTGGAGGCCTGTGTCACCAAAAACTGACAAGCTTTAGTATACATTTATTTATATGCATATTTTAGGGGAGGGAGCAGAATCAGAATTGCCAAGTTTCTCAGTTAGAAGCCATATTTATTTATATTTGAGGTTAGAGCTTTTTAAAGTTTGATGTAATGATAATTTGTTGTTCAGAACAAAGTTAAAGGATTGTTTTTGCTTATGGGTGTTACTTTCAGATTGAATTTCCCCAAAATAAGAGTTGTCTGTCTTTGCCCTGCTCTGTCAGCTATTACTTTGTTGTGGAGTACCAAGGTATACTTTTATAATCTTAATTAAAAAGGAAAGAATGTTAAAAGCAGGCTGTATGAGTAGGTTCACATTATTGGTACTATGTGAAAATGAAAGATTTTTCTACTCGCAGTCACTTCTAGAGTAGCCAGTTTAAACAGATGTCCCACTTCTGGTGGAGTTGGCATTGGGCTTTAATTTTTTTTTTCCCTCTTGCATCTTATGCACAGATAAGTATAAGTAGATGCAAACTTCTGGAGTAAATATTAGCCATTGAATATATGTAGTATCATTTAATATATTTCAAGACCGTGTGTTTTATTACTGAACTTTGGAAAAAAATAGATGTGATCATTGTAGGAAGAGCAGTTGTGGGTAGAATATAACAACTTGCACATAGCTGTAAATGTGATTCTCTTTTGCTTTGTTTTCTAGGACTTTTTGCAAGAAGGAGAGCCAACATCTGCCCGCTGTGATGACTTGGCAGCACTGAAGAGTAAAGGCTGTCCCGTGGAAGATATAGAGAATCCCAGAGGCAGCAAACAGGTGCTCGAAAATAGAGAAGTAACAAATCGTAAGAAGGGTGCTGCAGAGAAGCTGAAACCAGAAGCCATTACACAGATCCAGCCACAGAAATTATCACTGCATCTTAGAGTTGGTAAGGACAGTTTCGTTCCAGTTTTGGGATGATTCTCTGTCACCACCACGCCTGCATTTTTTGATTTGTGTCTGTAACCATTTTGTTACAGAAATGACTATTTTTCGGATAACAAGAATGATAGCAGAGCCATTCAGTTCAGCTCCAGGTGTTTAGGTACTCCAAATACTGTTTGATTTTTGAGAAAGATTAGATACTATCACTTGTTCTATTTTCCCAATAGAATTTAGGAGAAAATTGATACAACATGGATTGTTAGATATATCAGAAAGGTAAAATTGTTTTGTTTTCAGTATTTTGTAGTTGATTTTCTACAGTGTGCCTGTAGGATGAAAGTAGGGGAGTCAGCAAAAACTTCAAGTTAGTGGAGCATTTCCTTTTGCTTGAAGTTCTGCTGTTTCCTGAAGTCTGCATGTCTGAACAAAGTGGTTTTGCAGTTATGCAGCACAGTTTTTGGATTGCTACGTAAAATACCTTCCAGAGGCTAAAGATGTGGGCACAGAACCACAGCAGTGAAAACACAAAGTAGTTATATATAATTTCTAGCCCCTAAAGAGAATTTTATCTAGTTCAAATGAGGGGAGTGGGGAGAAGCAGGACTATTGGCTCACTTGGACACGATGAAGATTGTCCTCAGGGAGAGTTCTTAGATGCTGTAGGCACATGGAGCAGCTGCCTTGTGTTTTCCTGGAAGATGAGCTTGTACTTGGGGTCAGCTGCTTTCTGGTAGTTGCAGTAATAATTGGAAGGTGACGTGAAGCAGGCTCGGCATGATGTAGAGAGAAAAGAAATGAAAATTATTTTGCAATTTTGGTATGGCTCCTATTTATTTCTAATGTGAACTTTTTTGCTTCAAACCAAATTATTGTTCCTCTGCTGACACAGAAGTTTCTTCATCAGAACATAGCAGGGACCTGGACAACCAGAATCTAATTACCCAAAAGATGTTTGTAAGCACTTCCATTGGTATTAGTTCTCTGAGGGACTGAGAACTGCAGAGAGAGATACTTGCTTTCTGTGCAGGCTTTTTGAAATATTAGCTAAGGAAAATGTAAACAGATTTTTGTGCTGGCTTTTTTCCCCCTTTGTTGTTTGGGGATTTTTTGGTGAAAACCATGTTACAATGGCTGTGTGACTTAGCCATTTTAATGTTTTTCTTACATTACTAATTTTGCTGATGTTTAGCAAATGTTTCCTAATTATTAAGCAAACTTAAGTAGCAGCAATACTGCCATTTAAGCTCAATGACTGAGGGGAGGGGGCAATCCTATTGATTTAATTCCATATTTCATATAAAATAGGCAAAAGAATACTGTTCCAGTTTCTGGGAAGAAGGGGTATGTGGTATGTATGTGCAGTCCTTCTGCACTGTCTTTCAGCATCAGAGTGAGACTACATTCTTCTGTAGGTAAAATGCAGGGTCTGGCCTTACAATCACAACAAATACTGACTTGCTGTTCTCTCACTGCCATTTCTGTGCTCTGAGCTTGGTAGATGCAAAGTAACTTGCAGTATTCAATCCAGAATTAATTTTTCTTTTATAAATCTATTAAAACAATGTGGTTTTTTAACTTTTGAGAATTACTGAAGTCATCTTGGATGAAAATAGATGTCAAAAATTTGTGCCATTAGGTGTTACAGGAACCTTGTTAGAATGACTACAACTATGAAGATTTGAAATTGCAGCAATTATAAGAAGCTTGGGTTTTGGCATGCTAATTTTTCTGTGGGGAGATAAAGCACCTCAGAAATACAAAGTTGAACGTTTGAAAGAAAGACTTGTTGAAATTTTTTTAAAATCATAATTTGTTGTTAAGCATTTCAGTCAACAGGAGGAAAAAATAACTCACCTTAATAACATAACTCACCTTTAGCAATTCAAAACCTTCATAAGGATTTACAAGCCTTTCCTTAGAAAGGCATTTTTCTTGCCAGTGCAGTTATGGAATTTTTAATGGTTTCTGTTTGTTGTTTAATCTGCAAAACAGGGGAACCCCAGACATTTTCATTAAAATTCAAGAGAGCTGAAGACTACCCCATTGACCTTTATTATCTTATGGACCTCTCCTATTCTATGAAAGATGATTTAGAGAATGTGAAAAGTCTCGGAACAGCTCTGATGTTTGAGATGGAAAAAATAACTTCAGACTTTCGGATTGGTAAGAAAGATTTGCCTATTCTAAAAATACAATAATTTTCTTCTAAGTTTCCTTCCTGATGTTTTTTACATTATTGTAAATGAAGAGTATTTTTTTTCAGTTTAGCAGTATTATGGCAGATGTTTTAATACATAGGACCCATTGAACAGTGTAAAAGTATTTGGCACTGGTGGAGATGGTGAGACATAAACAAGTATAAGAGCTATTTCTGATGTCAGTACAGCTATAATGCATTTGAATTCTGTTGTGTGATAATAGAAATGAGACTTCCACTCTTCAGCTTACAGGGATTTTGTTGTTCTTGTCTTAGGCTTTGGCTCTTTTGTGGAGAAAACTGTGATGCCTTATATAAGTACAACACCAGCCAAACTCAGAAATCCTTGTACAGGGGACCAGAACTGTACAAGTCCATTTAGCTATAAAAATGTCCTCAGCCTTACCAGTGAAGGAAACAAGTTCAATGAACTTGTAGGTAAACAGCACATTTCTGGGAACTTAGATTCTCCTGAAGGTGGATTTGATGCAATAATGCAGGTTGCAGTTTGTGGGGTAAGTGTGTATTATCTTTTTTTACTATTCTATTAGATGAAATTGTTTGAATGCAGCCATTGTGTTTTATGGTGGCTGATTTTTGAATATGTCACCTCCTGTGAGCAAGACAGGGTAGGTGAGGAAGAATTCAGTGAGTGAATGAAACTGGGAAATGTGAAGGTGCCAAACAGAGGTTGTGATCACAGCACATAGGGACAAAGCTTTTAAAGTTTGCTATAGAAGAAGACTCAGGTTCTGCTTAAAAGTGTATGAGATCCTGAGGTAGCAATTATTCTCAGATTATTTTAAAGGTCTTTAAGCTTCTTGTGGTTGCAGAAATTTGGTGTGTTGTGACTTTTACTAGTTTCTCAAAGTAGATGGAAAACAGGTTTTTTACTTACTTTTGAAGGCCTAAAGATTACTTGTGTCTGACATTTTTTCAGACTGTTCTATGCACCTGTACCAAATGGATTTCCAAAAAAAGCAATACCCAAGCTTATTGCTCTGTTTCCATATTATTTTTGCTGTTGATCAATGGATTGAAGACTTTCTGAAATTATCTGGAGTCTTGATTTGAAAGTGCAGTGTTTATCATAAGCCTTATAGGTTTTTTTTGGTAGTAACTTAGTATATGACATTTCTGCATGGTCATCTTTCATTAAATTAGCTAGAGCTTCAGCTCCATGGATAAATTTTTAAAATTAGAAAAGGGCAATTTATGTAATTAAACAGTTGTGAGCCAGGATGCTGATGGGCCAGTCCTCTGGCAGGCACTGTGCTGGTGCAGATCTGCACTAGGTTGGCAAAGCCTGATGGTTCTCCAGAGTGTGATGCTGGGCAGCTCAGAACTGCAGCAGTGCTGCACACCAGTGTCCTGGGCTGCCTGCTCATGGCAGGGGAGTGGGACTGGCACTGAAGAGCCTGATTTCTAAACCCTGTCACTTTTCAGATACTCCACTGAGAACTGAGCAGGGTCTATCTCAAAAAGAATCTTTTTTGCCTTTGATGAAAAACCTGCAGCCAATATTTTGGAGCAGACATTAAATGAAACACAAGTGTTTCCAAGGTTTACATGAATTAATGTTTTCCAGGGTGACACTTCTGCAATGTGACTTCTCCTGAGTCTCTAACTTTCCATGCACTTCTGTCTCGAGTGTTGGTTCCCAATGCATTAAAATAAATTGGTACAAAGTACCAGAAATATGTTTGTGTTTTTCCCAAGGAACAAATTGGCTGGAGGAATGTTACAAGACTATTAGTATTTTCCACGGATGCTGGTTTCCACTTTGCAGGAGATGGTAAACTTGGTGGAATTGTTCTGCCAAATGATGGGAAATGTCATCTGGAAAATAATGTGTACACAATGAGCCACTATTACGTAAGTCATTATATCATCTTCTAGGGAAATGAATATTTTATGATGCTAAAGCTCAAAAGAACTCATTGGGTCATCTGATATGGTGTCAGACCACTATGTCTTAGAAAATTTATCTGTTTACACTAAGTGATTTTAGTTAAACTAAAGCAAATGTGCAAGAATTAATCTAGCCTTAATTGGAAAATTTCAAGAAATGGCAGCTTTCATGCTATGACTATATGTTGCTGGATTTTAACCTTTCTGATGACTAATAGTCCTGTATGCTACACTGAATCACAGAATATTCTGAGTTGGAAGGGGTGCACAAGGGTCATAGAGTCCAACTCCTAAGCTGGACTTGTATGTCCACTGGAAAACTGATGATTGTGTCATTAGTTTATCATTTCACCAGTCTTCATTTTCAGAATAGTTTACTAGTGAAAAATACTGTAAAATATCTGCTTGAATGGTTTTTTAAGACTGAAGTCTTCTGATGCAAAGTTTATGGTAAGAGTATGGTTAACATTGTCTTCGTGGTTTATTGGGAGGGAGATCAGACAAAAAATGCAAAGAGAAAAAATTACCAGATGGGGTAACCACAATAAACTTCACCAAGTTTGCGTGTTCATATATTCATAACTTGGAGTGAAAATACCACAATAAAAACCTAAAATTAATTCAGTTTTATTTTATCATTTCTTTGTGAAACAGTACAAAAAGTAGTGGTTTTGAGGGACCGAGGATAATTTTCTGAGGACATTGAGATTAAGGATTTAACCTTTTGTATGGCATGGAATGTGATAACATCCATGTGAAGGAACACCTATCTTCATGAGGCATATATGAAATCTTACCAATGCCTGTTTGTTTCCAGAGGTTGTTTTGCTTTAGAACTGTGACATGAAGAGTTAGGAGTTCTGTGTATGTTTCTAAAGATGGTTTGTATTTATGATGTCAGAGTCTTTTTTATTATTTTCTAGCAACGTGTCTCAAATTTGAGTTTAATTTTATGCTTGACATTTTTAGGATTATCCCTCTATTGCTCATCTGGTACAGAAACTTAGTGAGAACAATATTCAGACAATCTTTGCTGTTACTGAAGAGTTTCAGGCAGTCTATAAGGTAAAGAAATTACTCTGAAGTAATTAAAATTTACTAACTTTAAATTAATTTTGTGGAAGTAAGTGATCATGGAAGTAGTATTTTGCTACCCACATAATTTGTTATTAAGCTTTTTTTATTTCTTCAAATCAAAACTGACTCTCTGTGTAATTTCCAATAAGAAAGTGCCCCTTGTCCTAGCTACTCTTTATAGGTATGACTGAGTGGAGAACACATTTGCAGTTCTAATTTTTGTCAACCTTTTTACATCAAAATAGCTGAGGGGGGTGTGGACACTGAATCAGGGGACACACTTATGAAAGAACATATTTTGTCTCTTTTGTTCTATTTATGTGTCCCATGTTTAAAATTAACTAAACTGCTGGATGTGATTGTGCAATAGGAAATGACTTTGTAAAGGACATGCATATTTTTCCTTCTTTTAACCTGTTTTTTTGGTTTTGGGGTTCTTTCTTAAACTGTATTCAAATTTTTGTTGGAAAATGATGCCTGCCTATTTTTAATGTATTCTAAGTGTGGTTGAAGAGAGATTGTGGTCAGCTTGTACAAGGCTTAGTATTCTCTTACCAAATGCAGAGTTTGTGCCAGAAAGGCTGTGTATAACCTCAAAAATTGTGTTCATCACTGGCAACACAGCTTTATTTTCTGAAGTACTTGACTAGTTAATCCACTAATGCATTGTATCACCATTTTTATTGCGAATTATACTCTGTTTGTTAGTAAGACTGTACTTTTCCTTCTTTTTTGTCAATATTGAAAGGAACTGAAAAATCTGATACCAAAATCAGCAGTGGGAACATTGTCTTCAAATTCCAGCAATGTGATCCAGCTGATCATTGATGCATACAATGTAAGTTCAGATTTTATGTATTAATTTTTCTTGCTCGTAAGTTTTTCAAGCAGAGACTCTAAGGTGGATTAGTTAGTGTTCTACACTATAAATACACTCCTTTGCTGTAAAACCATACTAAACATTAAACCTCTGTGGCAGTAAGAGATTAGATGAGTAAAAAGATGCACTCTTAAAGTCATTTAAAATGGCATTACAAGGAAAACTTATCATCAGCGTTTTCCCTTTCAGAAAATAAAATTCATAGCCAAATCCTACACTGTTTCTTCAGCTTCTTCACTTTTACCTTCCTTCCAATTGTTAGCAAAAGAGGCCATTTTGCTGGGTTTGGCCCCACAATATTTTCTTCATTGCTGCATTGTGTGTAAATGAGGCTCACTTCTGGTGTGGAGGATGTGGGGTAAACGAGTGCCTGGGGGAACCTGTCCTGACCTTGTAACAAGCTCAGACATGGGAAGGAGTCACCACAGAGTGACTTTGGGCAGCCCTGGGCTGGTGTTTCTCAGCACATTGGAACTTAAATAATTCCAGTGTGCCTCTGGGGTTGGTGCTTAGACTGGGCATAGTTGTATAATGTCTGCTCTTCAACAGAACACTTCTGCAATTCAGCTTGAAGTTAGGTAATAACTGCTGTTTCAGTCCCTTTCTTCAGAGGTTATCCTGGAAAATACTAAGCTACCAAAAGGAGTGACAATCAGTTACAAGTCTTTCTGCAAGAATGGAGTGAATGACACACAAGAAGATGGAAGGAAGTGTTCTAACATTTCAATTGGAGATGAGGTAACTCAGAGCAGTGCTGCTGCTCAAATACAAAATGCATTTAAAATGTCCAACACAGCATTTCTTTTAAATAGTACAGACAAAACTCCTTGTAGTAACATGACACTGCTTTTTTTTAGGTTAGATTCGAGATTAATATAACAGCTAATGAATGTCCAAAGAAAGAACAAAATGAAACAATTAAAATTAAACCCCTGGGATTCACTGAAGAAGTTGAAATTAATCTTCAGTTCATCTGTGAGTGTCAGTGTCAGAGTGAAGGAGAACCTAATAGTCCAGCCTGCCATGCAGGAAATGGAACATTTGAATGTGGTGCCTGCAGGTAAATAAATACACATTTTCTTTATTTTTGCAAAAGAGAAATACGAGCAAGATCTTTGTTTCCTTAATTAGGGTTTACTTGAGTTCACTAATTTTTTTTTTTAAAGAACAAGAATTGCTGTTAGAGGCCTGTTTCTTTTAGGATACTCTGAAATACTGCCATATCTCTGCAAATAGTCCCTATGCTTAAATATTGATCATTAGATCAGCATTGTTTTATGAGTCAGAATTCAAATTTGGCCTTGTGTCAGTACTTTAAAGGATACAGATCAGTTTTTGGTGTTCCTTTTTAAAATCAAGAGAACAGATTTTCCCATCTATGTGTGGAAGAACTTCTTGTACTTGGTGTCACTGTCACTTGGTGTCCACTTGGTTTCACATGGGTGAGAACAGGCCTGTGGGTAAGCACAGACTTTCCCAATGATCTGTTGTCTCTGATGGACACCATGTATCAGTCTGTTGATCACTGATGGGAGCAAGAGCAGCCTCCATTTGCTCATCTGTATCTTACCCTTGATGATGAGAAGTGCTGATCCCTGAAGTTCTCAGTTTGGCAGCTCTGAAGATCATCTACTCTCCTTCTTAATTGATGTTCATAAGAGCCTTTTCATTGAAATACCACAGCAGCTACAGGGAACAGTTGATGTCACTTGAGAAATAATTACTGTTCTGTCACATGAGAGAATAATGATTATGTGACAGGTTAGTTAGAGGGAGTGACACATAGTCTCTCACCTGGAATATCAGATAATCAGCATAAAAGCAGCTTAGTCCAGTTTGCTCCACTGCCTTCAAGAACTGGTGCATAGGTGTCTGCTGGAAACCTCATTTGAAGATTAAGTTGGAATATCCCTTGAGAGAGTAGTCACTTTTAGTGCTGTTCTTTGTGCTATTCTTGTGGTCTTTTTTTTTTTGTGTCTTTCAATGAAGGTTACATTTTCAGCCATGCTCTTACCTTGCAGATGTAATGAAGGACGAATCGGAAGACTATGTGAATGTAGCACAGATGAAGTAAATAGTGAGGATATGGATGCTTACTGCAGGAGGGAGAACAGCACAGAAATCTGCAGTAACAATGGAGAGTGCATTTGTGGACAATGTGTGTGCAAGAAAAGGGAGAACACCAATGAGGTGTATTCTGGCAAATACTGTGAATGTGACAACTTCAACTGTGATCGATCAAATGGTTTAATCTGTGGAGGTGAGAGATGCTTCAGCTTTCTGCAGGCAAAGCTGGTCAGCACTTCACAAGTCTGTCTTCTCTACCCAGCAGAGTAGGCATACTTAGCTAAAAGATCAAAGCCACTTGATAGCAGAGATGAGGATACTCACAGATTTAGTGATTACAAACACTTGTCTGTTAATAAAACAGCCCTCTGAACATGTAGTCTGTTAATGCACATTTCACCTTCCTTCAATCACAGCTCCAAGAAGGGTGTAAAGTGAACTTGACTCCTGCTGTTTATTACAGAATTACTCTCAGATATTTCAGTAAAGAAGGCTGACAGCTGTCCTGAGATTGTAATGTTGTACTGGCTCAGTGTAAGCACTGTGTCAATAGAAAGAGAGAATGGCCTCAGCCTACTTGTAATAGTGAATGCTTGGCTTTGGTGCTTGACAGGATACCAGTGAACTGCTTGACACTGTTCTGAAAGGTAAGTGAGGACCAGAATGTGCAAGATCCAGAAAAACACTTTAAGACTTCAGGCAAGACTTTGATGATAGTTAATTCCTGAAATCAAAAGCAATTTAAAAAGCCATTCAACAGCCACTGTCTAAATTATTTTGCTGCCTTGCATGTGGAAGTATTTAGTAGGAGTATAACTCAGTACTATCTCAGTGTTGTCTGTGCTGCAAAAATTAAACAGAGAAGCCACTAAGCTCTGAGTGATGAGAATACCTCATTTGTCTGATTTGCTCAGAATCCACTATTGCTCTGCAGATGATGGGAGCAATGGTGGTGATGTTCCAGAATACACGGTGACAGGAAAGTGTTGACTGAAACACTTCATTCATTGGAGAAGGAGGGGTGTAGCCAAAGACCTTTCTTGTCATCCAGATCAGTATAAAGGCATCTTGTTGCTTGTGCAGAGAGTGGAAGGAGCATGAAGTTGGGTTGGGTGTGTGAGGTCAGAAGTAGAGCAGCTGAACATTGGTGTCCTGTGGAGCCAAAGCTGTTTCATTTTTCTGTGTTTTGAATACTCAGTGCACTCCTTATCTTTTTCAGTCTTGCTTTATACGTTTGTATAGTGATAGATAAGAGGTCAGGAGCAGTGAATTTATCTGTAGTGGTCTATATCTATCTATATTTTCGTATAGCAGTCAGTGCATGCCAGATTGAGAACTGAAGCAGTGCTGTCATGCTTCTACACTCAGGGGAGATATGGTCATCACATTATGCTATTCTTGATCTGATATTCCTGAGTCTTGTTATTTTGTTTATGAAAAGAAATCCAGATGTATGGGAGAATGGGAAAAGGGGACAAATGCCTGCAGGTAGTCTTTCAAGGAGCTAAAATGTATTTTGTACCTTTTAATTCATTCTTCATTGTCTTGCCATGGTTTCTTTTTCTTTTATCTACCCTGAGGTGGTGAACATTTATTTCTCACAGTCACAGATGTTTTTGTATTAGACTTGATCTCATTGCAATACCTTTCACTGCACAGGAAACGGGATCTGCAAGTGCAGAGTGTGCGAGTGTTTCCCCAACTTCACTGGCAGCGCCTGCGATTGTTCCTTGGATACTACACCGTGTATGGCATCGAATGGGCAGATTTGCAATGGAAGAGGAACCTGTGAATGTGGCACCTGTAACTGTACAGATCCCAAATTCCAAGGCCCCACCTGTGAAATGTGTCAGACTTGCCTCGGTGTCTGTGCAGAGCACAAGTATGTACCCAGAAAACCAAGTCCCAGCTTCTGTGTGTTTTGAGTTTGTGATATGTGAGGATTTTTAAAACAAAGCTTTTGATATTTAAAACTTCAGCTAAGATTTTTGCTTAAATGAAATACTGAAATTACTAACTTGACAGTCAATAACTAAACCTAGACCTGTGTAGGCCAGTGAAATTTGCATCCTTCCCTTTGGAAATCGAGGTTTTTAGAAACCTAGCATTTTCTGCGTGAAAACTTTGAAATATGTTTAGGATTAGTGGCTAAGAGGATTCCTGTGCAACTCACTTTGTGCTGAGAAAAAAACTTGGTATTTTTAGTAAAAAAATCCTGTTCAATTGCATTTTTCAATGAATTATTCAGTGATACCCCACTGTAAAGCTCATCACTGAGTTTGTTCTTTTTAACCTGTGTGTGTTCCACTGTAAGTACCCTGTTCTTACAGTGCCTTCTCTGAGAGTATTCATTTCCCAGGCAGAGGTGTTGAAAAACTTTGGGGTTTTTTCTGTCCTTCAAACCTGTGGAACATTCAGGGAAAGAGGATTTTATGAAAAGGACTTTTGTTAATCTCAAGGTGTATAAATGTTTTGACTGGTACAACTTTATTTTTTTCCTAACCTTTATGGCAAAATGGTTGGGGTTTTTTGGGCTTTTTGCCCTGTGTTTTCTCCATAACATTTCTTGAGATTAAATGCTAGAAATCTCCCATGCACACATTCAGAAGCACTTTTCTGTTTTGTTCTTGCCCAGGGACTGTGTTCAGTGCAGAGCTTTTGACAAGGGCGAGAAGAAGGAGACGTGTTCGCAGGAGTGCATGCACTTCAACATGACGCGCGTGGAGAGCCGCGACAAGCTGCCGCAGCCCGGCCAGCCCGACCCCCTGTCCCACTGCAAAGAGAAGGACGTGGATGACTGCTGGTTCTACTTCACTTACTCTGTCAACTCCAATGGTGAAGCCAATGTCCACGTGGTGGAGACCCCAGGTAGGATCATGATGTTGCCTGTCCCTCCTTTGTTGTTGATTTGTGCAGTTGTTGGCTGCCTCTGGTTGGTTTGGGTGAGTTAAATGCATTCAGAAACCAGTGCCTGTTACCTGAGTGACAGTTGTGCATGTCCAAGTGGAAAAAAAAGTAGAAAAAAGGTTTAGAAAAACATGTGTCTCCTTAGATCTAGATTTTTCAAACCCTTAGGCTGATAGAAACAGATTCTTTTTTTTTAAAACAAAAGGTAAATCAGATATGCAAATTTGTTGAAACATTTCCTGTCTGCACTTGATGTACTCTGACTTACTTTATCTCTCCTGTAGCAAGTCCTATTTAGATAAATTGGATAATTTTTTTAACTACGCTTCTGTCATAAACCATGGTGTCTGTGGGGTTTTGTTCCTTCTTTTCTTTTCCTTTTCTTGATAATTTGGGATCAGTCTGCATGAAATTGTGTACTATGCTGCAAACTGCTTGAATTTTTTTATGCTGAGAACCTTTACTTTGACTTGACTGTGGTACCTTCAGTAATAGATCCCAAAATAATTTTGTTTAGTTAATCCCAAATAGATCAATCTTATGATAGGAAAAAAAAGTGAGAACAATTCTATAGCTCCATCAGTAATTTATCTTTTCTTTACCAAGAGTATTGTTAGTTTGAATCACTGCATATTGCATCTAACAGTGCAGAATTTATGGTTCTGTGCATTAGCAGTTTGTGGTCTCCTGATTTTTAAAAGCCTGATAGAAAATGCACACCTTAGAGATTTAGTGCTGTATTATATACTTGTGGAATTTTCAGAATTGATCATTTTGATGATCATTTCTTAACACAGTCCAGTGGCTAGTGGCTCTTAGAAATAAATACTGCTTCAATTCAGAATGTTTTAAATTCTCTACAAAAGTAGTCCAAGTATAGAGGAGGAACTTGAGCTCTCTCCTAAAACAAGCTGTATATGCCCTATGCTTTTAGGGCCTGACCTTTTCATGTTCAAACTTCTGTTGCCTTAGCTCAAAGGTGAATCAAGCCCATTGTGCACGAGGAGGCACCTTAATTTGTGCCATGCAAGTGCTGAAGGAACAAGCTCTGGCCAGTAGAGCTGTGTTCTGTGGAGCAGACACTTGTTCCTTACTGTCTCCCAAGGAATTCCTGTTGTGTCCCTTCCCACTTCCCTGACTCTTGCAGAGGCAGCTATGAAGACAGGGAGTGTGGGGGAAGCTGTGTTCTATCCACAGTTGTTCTGTTGCACAGGACTTGCATTCATTTGCTTCTGACTCCTTCAGTCTGTGCACTCAGCTCTGCAAAAGCCTTTCTTCAGTTTGTGATTATTGGGAATTTTACGTTAATAGTGGAGTTGGATTTTAATTTGGAGGATTATTATTTCTGTGTCAGCCACTTTAAATCACCTTGCACCTCATCACAGTCTACAGCTTCCTCATGAGGGGAAGAGGAGGGGCACACACTGATCTCTGTGGTGACCATGGCAGGACCCAAGGGAATGGCCTGAGGTTGTGTCAGGGAAGGTTCAGGCTGGATATTAGAAAAGGTTCCTCACCCAGAGGGTGGCTGGGCACTGGAGCAGGCTCCCCAGGGAAGTGGTCACAGCACCGAGCCTGCCAGAGCTCAAGAAGTGTTTGCACAGTGTTCTCAGGCACAGGGTGTGACCCTTGGGACTTCCTGTGCAGGGAAGGAGTTGGACTCAATGATCCTTGTGGGTCCCTTCCAACTCGGGATATTCTGTTTCTGTGTGTGGGGCCTGTTCTGCTGGTTGGCATTTGTGCTGCCACAGCTTTGACTTGGAGCTCTTGCATGTTTAAATACAGTTGCTAGTTATTTTACTCTTAATATTGTAAATAATTAGCTTAAGGGGTAAGCAGTGGATAGACTTTATCTTCAGAACAGGTTGTTCTGTTGCTAAGATCAAACACAAATTAGAAGGATAAAAATAAGCTGGAATGTTACAGGATGTACATATTCCAAAAATTCTGTTATTTGAAAGAAAAGTAGTATTGGCATATCTGATATTTAAAATATTGGCTTCAGTACAAAATCAAAGATTAACAGCTTCTGGATATGCATTACCTTTACCATTTTGGAAAATCATGTTTCCCTTGCTTTGTTCCCCAGAGTGCCCCAGTGGTCCTGACATCATTCCCATTGTAGCTGGTGTGGTTGCTGGAATTGTTCTTATTGGACTTGCATTATTATTGATTTGGAAACTACTAATGATCATTCATGACAGAAGAGAATTTGCTAAATTTGAAAAGGAGAAGATGAATGCCAAGTGGGATACGGTGAGTCAAGAAGCTTTTCTATGCATAAAAGCTACAGTAGTGGAGGAAAAATAGAAGATTTTTGTTCATGTGCTTTAAAGTGTTTCAGATTATAACCAGTCCTCTTGGAGAGGTGTTTCTTGAGGCAGAAAAGAGAGTAGTTGCTCGGGTTTAAATAACATTTCAGAGAGGAAATGTGATGGTGACAGAACAGTTCAGCTTTGCAGTTCTATCACGCTTTACAGCCTATGATTAAAACATTTATTACAAGGATGAGTCACTTCTGTAGAAAGCGAAGAAGAAAATTTTGCACTGATTGAGGAAATCTTGTAAATGCTCACACAGGGTTAGTTGGGAGACTTCCATAAAGTCGCAAAATCGTGGCTGGTACTGGTTTGTTGAAATCTTCCCAGCTCTTTGTCATCAGAGAAATGTGCAAGGAAAGCAAGCCTGTGGTCTGTGGCTTCCATAGGCTACGGAGTCGCTGCCTCTGGGCAGGGTCTGGAGTCTCTAATCAAGAGCCCCTTCACCACAGTTCTCTAGAAGTCAACACCCCCATGGGCTTGATAAGAAAATATCTTTTTAAAAAATTGTCCTAGGAAGCCTTTTGGTTTTATTTAAGAAAATTGATTATTCTCACACTGGGGAAAAAATTACTAACATTTTATTTTATATATAGCATGATTCTTTTTCAGTGATATTTGAGAATGTTGCTTTTTTTTTCCTGTTGAATTATTCGACATTGACCATTTCTTTTACTTCAGCAAGAAAATCCAATATACAAGAGCCCTATTAACAATTTCAAGAATCCAAACTATGGACGTAAAGCTGGTCTCTAAGTCTCAGTTTGTATCTCCTTTCATTTTCTTTCCTTTTTTCCCCCTTTGCATGTACTTCA
Organism: Melospiza melodia melodia; assembly: GCF_035770615.1. Classification (NCBI taxonomy): domain Eukaryota; kingdom Metazoa; phylum Chordata; class Aves; order Passeriformes; family Passerellidae; genus Melospiza; species Melospiza melodia. The sequence goes on from NC_086194.1 coordinate 15,047,966, forward strand.
TACTCACTGTGTGTCACAGTCTGTTAATCACAGTTTGAGTCTTGCTCAGTGTATCTTACTTCTGCTTTGATTGTGGGGCTTTCAAGAATGCAGCTTGAAAATTTTTAACTGGTTTTGACAGTGAGATTGCTTACTTACTAATACTGCCAGTACTGGCTTAAACTATACTACAAGTGATTCTTAATTTTTTCTAGATGTGTGGATACATAATAGAGCAGCTCCTAGGATTGAAGAATATTTTTGGATTGTAGAGAGACACACAGGGGATGCTTTGTCTTCTAGTTCTTCAAATCAGCAGTCAGTTCGCTTAAAATCAATATTTTTGCTAAGCTAGATTAGATACTCCTAAAATATCCCAGCCTATAAATATCCCTGGTTTTATTGGAATAGTTCTGTGAACATGCAGAGTAGCATTACTTTTTTCTGTCAACTGCTTTGGCTTATTAACCTAGTGTAGATGTAGTCTGTAATTAAGGTATGAAATGCATATACTCTACTAATTTTATAATTAAATATGCACCTTATTTTTTTTCATCCTTATTTCTATTGAAACTGGCAATATCACAGTCCTTGTAACCTAGCCAGGTTTAGGGTGTCCATAGATATGGAACATTAATAGGACAGGAGGAATTATTCTTGTCCCTTCTAGATGCATTTTTCACTCAGTTTCTACTCCCTCCTAAACTCAGCCTGAGCACCTCATTTGGTTGGAGCTGCTGAGTTCAGTCCTCTTCACACCCAACACCCCAAAGTAACAGCAGTGTCCAGGAGAGGAAGTCAGGGAAGCACAAGGGATGAGCTGATGCCTTCTGCAGACTCAGATTGCCCTTCCATCAGTGCTGGAGGTGTTCTCCTCCCGGGGACCCCCAGCTGCTGGGGAAGGAGGGAGAGGGAGGCTGACATGGGGAATGGATGTCAGAAGAGCACTAAGAGAAAGTAATGCAGAGATGAGACTAGAGGGAGGGGAATTAAGAAGCTGTGAAGGCAGCACATCCATTAAACATCAATGGAGTTTTTCAGAAGCCAGTGGAAGGGAAGGATCCATTGTCTCTAATTTTATACTGTCTGCTGTCTCCCCTTTTCAGTGTTGCATTCAAAAGTTTTTTGTAAAGGAAAAATAAGGGGAGAAAGCAGAAACTGAGAATATTTAAGCTCTTACTGTGACAACAGTTCCAAATACTTTGTGTAGCATTCCAAGCCCTTCCTGATGAATACTTTCCTTTTCTCTTCACAATCATTTCACTTTGCAGTGTGTCTAAAATGGATTGTAAACAACATTCCTTTTGCGTGCTACGTCAACCACATTCACCTCCCTTTCATTTTTCTTCCCAGAGCCAATTATTCTGGGGAGGAGATTGAGTTTTTGGTCCTTTCTAACACTTGACATACTCCATCTGGTTAAGTCTCTGTTACCTGTTCTTCTGCCATTCTCTTAATTGTGTACTTTCTGTTGCATGCAGGACAAGCACCTAACAACCCATACGGTGTGTAACTTCCATTCTGTGCTCTTGTTCTCTACCCTGTGACTCTTCAGGATGTAATGTTTGGTGCTGCCATTTCTCCTCAAAATGTATTTCCTGCCAAAAGCTTTTCTCTGGTGTAAATGGAGAGATTGACTTCTGCCTTTTTGGCTCGCTCAGATACGAAGGTTAAAAGTGTGAAAGGGTGTGCTTTGGGTTTTTTAAGCATGACTTTGTAATTGTTAGTACTCATAGAAATATTAGAAGTCTGGGGAGAGAGGGAGGTGGGTTTATTCTTATGGAACACTGGAAAGGAGGAAGTCAGAATTGTCAAAGTAGGTGAGCCATGAGATGTAAAACAAGGTCCTGCTTTTCCCTGTAGATAAGATTTTCTGGTGGTCTTAGATTATTGTCATAGCCTCTCATTTAGATGAAGAGTTGCCTTGTAATATCAAGGCAGGAAAGTCATCTGAAATCCCATTATATGAAAATCACGCTGTAGTAGATTCCCTCCAGGTGTGTGCATCCACAGATTAACTTTGTGCAGTTTGTGTGACCCTTCTCCTGTCCCACAGCCATCATCCACACACGGGCTGGGGCTGTGTGGTGAGGGAACTGCAGCACCTGGAGTTTGCCATGGACCAGGCACTCAGGTATTTCCCTGGTGCTGCTCCATGGTGGTGCAGATGATGCCACAGCATCCCAGTGCTCAATGCTCAAACAGCTGGGTTTGCCCAGGTTCTACCCCAACCAGCCATAAAAAGCTTTGGTGCAATCATGCTTGTAACAAGTCTAAGGATAAATTTCTTCTGGACTAAAAAGCTGTGCTACAAATTTAAAATACGGAGCTGCTATCTGTAGTGAATGCCATTAGCACTCCTGCATGGGGATAGATTGTGCATTGCAAAGCATCTTCAGAAAGATTCCAAATTCAGTCATCTTGAATTTTACAAGTGATGAACACATTTGTATTAGACATTAATAATAAAATATGGGAAGTTTAAGAAATTTAGGTCTGTAGTAATTTGGTTAGCCTTATTAGCAGCTACTAGTTAAAATGAAAAAAAAAAAAACAGAAACAGTTCAAAGCGCTCAAAGTCGCAGAGACTTGTCCTTCTCCTGAGTTGGGTTTTATGCCTGTGACTTGCCTTGCTGCTGAGTGATGGAGGTGCTCTGGGTGTGGGAGCAGAGATACCGTGTTTTCAGTCCCTTTCCTGTGAGTTGTGTTCAGTGAGCGCTGGTTTGTGGCCCAGGGATGGAGGGGTGGACAGATGGAGGGATGGATGGACGGAGGGACGGACGGATGGGGCTGGCGGCGCCCTCTGGCGGCCGCCCGGGCACGGAGCCGGCCCCGCGCTCCTGGGAAGCAGCGCTGGGACAGCGGCGGGGGCTGGAACAGTCACAGGCAGCTCTTGAACAGCGTGTGCATGAGCTTTAACTCCTTTTCTTACAGTGGCTTAGGTCTTAAACCCACCATGGAGGTAATTCAGTGGCTGTTGAAACACTGAGCCCCTGCAGCAAAAGGAATAAGAAGGTTAATTCAACACAGAACTATTCTATGTGATAGTTTCATCTTTATGTAACACTGGACTGAACTGTTGTCCTTTGATCACTCCAGTCTTTTAAAGACTTTTAAAAAGTACCTCCATCTTTATTTTGCTCAGTATTTCGCTGAGTCTTGTATGTGGTTACTGTTTGTTAGTTTTAATTTTGGTTTAAGTGTGCATGGAGTTTTCATTTGTAGGGGTATGTGGCAAATGTGTTTTCCCTAACTCTGCATGCTTAAACCAGTGTATTCTCTGCAGTGCCATGAAGAAAAGGGAGCATTCCAAATCATACTATTAGTCTAAGACGTCAAGTTTGGAATCCCATGTTTTAGTGGCCAGTGAAAAGACTGGAATGCTTCTAATGTCTGAAAATACATACCCTCTGCCAGCTGTGAGAGGCCCTGAGTGAGGGGAGCATCATGTTGGATTAGTGGATATTTATTTTAATGAAGAGCTGTCTGCAGGAGACCCTGCTAAGGCAGGCCCAAGGCAGAGTGGTTGTGGTGGCTGGAGCAGCCAGGGCTTCACCAGAAGAGAGCAGGGAAGGAACCTGCAGATCCATCAGGTGCCTGTGTTGCAGTTATAGGCAGTAGAGCCTCAGGAGCCATTTAGCTGATCAAATGTCAGGTTGGGTTAAGCTGAAGAGTTGTGAATATTGACTAAATCTCCATTATTTGTAATGGGAACTGAGACACTGACCTGACATGGGGAGACAGCCAGTCGAGTGCTTTATCCAGTGACCTAAATCCCACTGTGTGCTTCTGAGAAGTGCAAGTACAAGGGGAGGCAGGACAGAGTTTCAATATCCTTAAAGGGCTTATGCTAAATCAACAGCATGAGAACTTCAATTCTGACTTCTCTTCAAAAAGCAGTGTAGTAGAAAACTTGCAATCTTGTTATTCAAATTGTATGTTAAGCCTGATTTCAGGTTCAAATTAGTTCTATGAGTAGCACCTAGCAAATTTTGAAGTTATAGTCCTTACCTTTAGACCCATTCCTAGGCTATCTGGTAGAATTTATCTCTCTTTTAGAAATTAGGAGATGTGAGTGTATAGCCCCTGTATGTGCTGGGGGGAGTCTGTTCTGTAAAATGTTGGAGGCTAAGCATTACACACAGCACAACTATTACATAATGCCTTGCCATGGAGGAGCTGCACAATAACTTCTACTCTGCATATGATACAGCCTCTCATGCTTACAGACTTCCTCTGCATCATAAACTTTATTGGTTTATATTTGTATTTTTAAGAATTCTCTGTTAAAACTTGTCAAGGAAATAAGCAATGTACATTGCCAAGAACTTTGAGGCATAAAGAGATACTTCAGTACCAGATTAAATCCCCCATCCCTACGTGTTTTTCCCGTTTTGTTTGCATGTTACTATTGCAAACCTTTTGCTAAAAATATTAGGGAAGGTCATAATTTTGCACATATTGTGTGAGAACTGGCGACATCACATGATTGTCCATGATTTAAAATTGAAACAAACCCAACCAAATGTTGCTTCTCATCCCTTCCCAGACCAGTAGGTGAAACACTTCTAATCTAGACAGCATTTGCCTGGGAGCTGATAGAAGGGGGAAGGGACTTCTGCTGTTCCACTGTATTTGTGAAGCACAGCCAGCACTGAACACCCAGCTCCTCCTTCAGGTGACACCTCTGTCCAGGTGACATTGAGTCAGATCTTGAGAAGACTGAACAGAGAGCTTTGACTTCCATTGTCTGGCAGTCCAGGTTCTGGCTGGACAGGTCTCTTGGATCTAGGCAAGATTGGATGTGTCTTCTTGCTCTTTGCATGCTAGAGAAGCTGGCTGTGGGGAGAAAAACCCTTTTTCTGTGAAAGGAACCATGAGAGCAGCTGCAGCCTCTGGTGTTGGGGTAGAGCAGTTACTCATCCTGCGCTTGCAAACAGAAGGCAGCAAACTTCCCAGGAGCCATGATGAAAAGATCTCACACCAAGTGAGGTTCTTGCTTGCCTTTGGCACATTCTGTGGTATTCCAAGCTGTTTTTCCAGGTTTATGACCCTGAAAAATAGACACCTGGTGTTTGTGCATCGTTTAATTGAGTGTAGGAAAAATTGGTTTAACCTGAAATATTGTAAATGGAGTTGAGTCAATATGGTTGTACAGCCCATCTCAGAGTGGGGTGGGGAGCTCTGGAGGGACAGAGATGCCCTCACTGTGCTGCAGGGCAGATCCAGCCCTGGCCAGGCAGCCCTGGAGCTCACATCCTCGCTGAGCTCAGTTTGCTCAGGAGGCAGCTGTGTGTGCCCAGAGAGCTCCGTGCTGGCACACAGCATTCACTCAGGCTGAGGTTCAGGCTGCAGCTCCAGGCCCTTCTAGCAGTGGTCCTTTCTCCTGTGAAGATTTATTTGTTAATTTTGAGTTCAAGCTGTTCATCTGAGGTGTGCAAGGATGTCATAAGTGAAGGAAGATGTACTGAGATAGAAGGAAACCTGGGGGAAAAGGAAGCTTAAAATAAGCTTCATTTAGGGGGTTTTAAATCTCAGCAAGAGAGATGTAAGCAATTGTTCTGTAGGCTTGCCTCATATCAGTAGAAATAATTGTTTTATTACAGCATCTGCACCAGTACAGAAGTTTCTTTGTTTTATCTCTACATTTTCCTCTTATGGGGGTTGGGGAGATCTGCAGGAATAAAATGAGAATGACAAGTACTGAATGTTCACTGTAAATATTGACTGTGTATTAGCAAAATACTAGCAGTCTTTCCAAGTTGTTTCTAGAATTCAATTACAATGAAAGATAAGCTGTTTAAATGTTTATTATAGCAGAATGTGGCCTGTGGTCAGTCCTGGTGTCAAACATTGGTGTTTACAATTCTGTTCTTCTCTATAAAATGCCCTGGGCTGCAGAGCCCTGGGTGATGCCTCAGCCCTGAGGTTCAGCTGCCTCCAAGGAATTCTGTGGTGCAAATGGAACAGGATCCTGCTAACCCTTTGCTTTATTTATTAGCTGTGCATGCCTTTGTTCAAGTTACTAGAAGGAAAACTAGTTTGACTTAAACTGTTTGTGTATACAAGCAAAGCATTAATGGGTAATTTTTATGCTGATTTTTATGCTTCTTGCAAACACAGATCTTTTTTCATATCTTTACATGTTAATATATTTTTTTTTCTTTTTCTAGGGTGAAAATCCTATTTACAAGAGTGCAGTGACGACTGTGGTCAATCCTAAATATGAGGGAAAATGAACGCTGCTTGTATACCTTCACAACACTGTATGCAGTATAGCAACTTTTGTAGTCACAATAAGATAGATTTAGGGCAAGCTGCAGTGATTTTACTAATGAATTGCATACAGGTTTGTTTTCCTGTGTGAAAATAGACCTTATGTAAATTTTTTTTTTCTTTCTTTTTTTTTTTTTTTTTTTTTTTTTTTTTTTTTTTTTTTTTGCAAATAAGAGTAATTGGTGCCAGAGGTGGGACAAAAAAAAAAAAAAAAAAAAACTTGAGACTGTGTAGCCTAGTCAGCCCAGGTCACATGGTGCCTTTTTGACCTTTCCCATTCCCGTGTTGTGAATCCAGGTCTTGTGCAGGGCATGGTGCTGCATGGCAGGACTGGGAGGGAAGGGGTTAAAGCAATCAGCATGAGGGCTCTGCCTAGCCATTTAGTATTAAACTTTTTAGCTTTACAGGGAAATCAGGGCTTGAGTTTGCAGATGTAATTAAACTCATGTAGCATGGAGCTGGTGGTTAATTGGTCTTTGACTTGCTAGATGAATGATTAAGTGTTTGGTAAGTTGAGTAAGCTGGAGGGGAGCAGTGTACAAGACTGAAAAGCGTGTGCATACTTATCTTTGATTTTCAAGTTGCATATTGCCAGGTTATGGTTAAAATGAAAAGTTTTGAGAAGAATGTTAAGAAGGAAAAAATAGCTTTAAAACATGTGCCATTACTGAAGAAGTTGCTGACTGGTAACTTACTTAGTTTTTCTTTGTAAATTCAAGCCCTGGGTGGCAGTATCATGAAGTACCTTACCAAGACATCCTCAGATCACCTAAGGGCCTTAGTGATGCTGTGTCTTTATTCTGTAATGTTTCTTTGCTTTCAAGCCTGGTGCTTTGTCACCTTCTAATCTTTTTAACGTATTTGGTTGCCATTATTTTTGTAATATTTTTGTATCAACACAGGCTTTTTTTCCTTTTTTTTTTTTTTTTTGAGCAGTCTTAGCTGTAAATTTGCCTCTACCCTGTAGCTAAGATTGCATAGTTTGTCATGTGAACAGTCACACATCATTCTTGACATGTGCCATGTATATTTGCCTTTGCAAGACCATTCAAACTGCATCATAGTCATATTCTTATTTTAAGTGCCTTTTTATTTTAACAGATGTTCACTTTTTACAGGGCTATTACTGAAGTTATTTATTAAATAAAAATACCTTAAAATACTTGATCTTGTCTCTTTATCTTGTAGAAGTTGTTACTATTCAAAAAACCAGAGCATTGCATCTCTGCAAGGTAGTAATTGTAATAATACCAAATATGCCCTGAAAGGAGTTAATGTCACACAGGAAGCTGACCTTTAGGAACACTGACCCCTATGCAGTATTACCAGTGCTGTCAAATTAGGCCAATATTTAATTACATGTGCATTAACCTGTCCTCATTATATTACATGTTCTCCAGTTTCCTTAACAAGTCTGGTTTCTAAATGCTTTTGTGGATTGATAGGCTGCTTTCCCACAGAGATGCTGAAGGCTTTGAATTTAAGTGTCCCATTAAAAGAGCTTTTCTAAACCCTTGTCTGAACTGGGTTTCCAGCAGAGGCTTCCAGGCAGATGGATGCTGCTTAATATCTCCAAGTGAGCAGTTCTTAAATGAGAGAGAGCAGCTGCCACCCTACAGGATCAGATTCAAGATAAGGGTCACAGATTGTGGGATTTGCTTTAACCAGGATTTTGGATGATGCAGCTAAGAGAGAAGATGTAGTTCAAATAGGATAAAATCTGGATGCTGGGAGCCAGGAGTAGTTGTGAATCCTCCTTGGTTTGTAAGCAGTGTCCTCAGGTGCTTACCTGAATTCTGCCAGTGGACAGAGCAGTGAACTCCTGCAGTCAGTAGCAGTGCATCAACCCAGAAGACTGATCCCACACAAGCCACATGTAAGGTCCCAGCAGTTTCTCTGTTTTAAAATAATTACAGTTATTATACCCATGGTCTCACTATCCTTAATCCATCCATCTCCTCAACTCCTGTCTAGTAACTAAAGAGCTAAGCTAGAATTGTTTTATGGCAGTTGTAATCATCAGAGTTTCTTACCCTGGATAGAAACTAAAGACAAAAATACAAGTCAGCTAAAGAAAATAATTCTCTGCAATCATGTGGTTCATTGATTAACTAATTTTGCAATGGTATGTTGAGCCTCCTACCTTAGAACTGCCTCTAAGTCTGCTTGGAAAGTAGCCTTAGCACAGCCTTGAGCACCTGCACATGAGGAATCTGGACTGATAAATTGATGCTCTGGGGATGCTGATGGGTTTGTTCCTTTTCTGCAAAAGCTACAATACGTTTTCTTTTCCATAACAAATAAAAATGCATTCTCAGAGGAACATAGAATGCAAGTAGAATAAAAAGGAGAAGCTTTTAGTTAAGTAAAGTACTGATGAAGTAGAGATGGTGAATATGTTCTAGCTACACACTTCTCTTTAGAGGGTGTTTTTGAAGCACTTCTGATTTTCTTTTTGAAAAGTCAGTTGCTGCCAAAGCATTTATCTAACAGAAAGAAAATATTTATTAGCAGCTGTGAATACAACTATCAGACACAGATTGCTGCAATGTAACTCCAGTGAATGTTCATTAATTATAATAAATACATTAACCCCATCTCAATAAAATGGATAAATTTCACATAGAAAAAAAACACTGTAGGACATAATTTCAACGTACTTTTGAATGTTTTTAATGAGGGCGCTGACATAGCATAGTATCAGAATAATAATACAATCAGAATAATATCAGAAACTCTAAAAATATGACAATTGCTAGTCAAACCATCTACTGTAGTAATGCCTAACTGCAGAATGGGAAAATAAAATTAATTCAAGGAGGTAGCTATAAGTATGTTTGAGTGGAGCCACCAAATTTTGCTTGGGCACCACAGAACCTGTTCAAGGAAGATTTTAGAAAGATTACACAAAGAGAAAGCTGGATTAAAAAGCCAGTAAAAGCAGCTGATCAAAGATGTCCTTGAAAAAGCTGAAAATATGAAAGAAATTTAAACATTAGAAGTATGCTAAAGAGGATTTAGTTCCTCATGAAAGGCACAAGAAATAATAAATAGACTGTAAAAAGAAGTCTGACACCGAGATTAAGAAGGACAGTTGGGGTAAAAAAATGACAGAATATGTAAACTCATTCTTTGCTTATATATTTCTTATGGAAAAGTTTCATGAGACAGCCAACCTAACATTCCCCAGCAGAGGGCAAATACCAGAGAAATTATTCAAAATATTCTAGAAAGGAATCAACAGAATGAATAGCAGCAAAGTGCCAAAAGCCAATGGTAATCATTTGAGAAGCCTTAAAGAACTCAAAGCTGAGTGCCTGGTCTCATTGCCATATGGATGGGAAATGTCTAACACACATAGTTTCAATTTTTAAGAGGCTTTCTGGGACTTAAAATTTTAAAAAGAGTTACCAAGATGTTTCTACCACTGTCTGGTAGGAATGATAAGTGCACACAGGGCAAGTGTGACAGGGTGGAAGAATCAGCATGGGAAGAGGGATGTCCCATCTCACAGATGTGCACTTTGAGGGAATCAGCAACATGCAAAGAGGTCATTTCATACAACTGGACTTCCAAAGCCTTCTAACAATGCTTTGCATCAAGGACTATTGCAGAAACTGCCAGGGGATGTGAAGAAAGTCTTCAAAAGAATAAACAGCTATTAAGGCAGAAGGTTAAAAACACAGCATAGGAAGTCAGTTACCAGTTCCCCAGCCTGGGAGGTGACATGGGTGAGTTTTCAACCTGCTGGCAGTTCCCCTCTCAGTGCAGTCCAGGACACCACTGCCACCTTTGCCTTGGGGGCACTGAGCCACTCCCTGGTCCTTGTGCAGTCACCAGGAACAGCAATGTCCTTCTGCAGGGCTGCCTTCCACACACTGAGCCCCAGGGTGTGCTGGGGCTTGGGTTTGTCCTCCCCAGGGAATGGCCTTGGCACTTCCCTTTATCGCATGTCCAAAGGTCTCTTCCATTCCCAGTTTCTCTCCATTCCCAGTGTGCCAGGTCCCCCTGCAGCCCCAGCCCTGCAGAGAGCCAGCCACTCCTCCCAGTTTTGTTCCTCTCTGGAGGTGCTGAGGAGGTGCCTCGTCCTTCAGGCCATTCCAGGGGATGCTGAGCTGGGAGGGGCCCAGTGTCCAGCCCTTGGATCCCCCACTGGTGGCTGCCTCCAGATTGGTGCCACCAATCTCTGCCCCCTCAGCCCTGGCATTTCAGGCAGCTTTCAACCCATCTCAGTGCCCTCCTGTCTGCCCTAAACTCCATCACCCTGTCTGCAATGGTGTTGTGGCAAACAGTGTCAAAAGCTTTACTGAGAGGGAGATAACATCCACTGCTGTGCCCTGGGAAAACCAAATCCATCCATTTAAACCAAGTTAAGGGTACAAATCTGTCATTACCCGTGTGTATTCAGGGACAGTCCCTGAACTACCTGGTGCCTACTCAGGAAATCTGATACAGACCATCACTTTAATGCTCAGTAACAGTCAATAAAACACACAGCATAAGTAGGGATTCCTAGAAAAAGTAAAAAGCAAAAGAGAAAACAGTATTTTTTTTTTTAAGAAAAGACTGATGTGACTGAATGTTGAGTATCACTTCAGTTTCAGCCTTCTCAACAAAGATAAAGTATAATGAGAAAAGATACAAAGGAGGATAATGTAACAAAAGTTGCACACCAGTTTCTGTACAGGGCATTAAAAAATACCAAGGGATTTTCAGCCTGGAAGAGACAACGAGGATACCATAGTGACTTACTGTGAGAGGCAGTGGAGAAGGTGAATAGGGGAAGACCAAAGAGTTATCAGACAAAGACAGCCCCAAGAAATAAATCTAAGGTACATCTTCCCATAACCCATAAGCTGTAAAAGATTCTGACATGCTGTGGGTAGTATGTATTTAAAATGAGCAGTTCAAGTCACAAAAGAGGAATTTATCATGGGATATTAGCTACAGAACCTAGCAAATATTGCTTACCTTGAAATTGGAGATTATGCTGGGAAGAATCAATTTTTTTCTCTACACATTTCCATGTGAGCACAGATGGAGAGAGGGCACTGGATTACATGAAGCCTTAAAGTGGCCCAGGAAGGTCAGAAACCTTTATGTTCTTTGGTATTTACCATTCATGTCCCTGACCAGCACTGACCAGCTGTAAGAGCCCCAGCTTCTCGCAGAGCTTTCCAGTTTGATTCCAATCTTGTAAGCAAAAGCTTTCAGTTACCTCCTGCATTTTCTTTTCCATCACAAGAGAAATACTTTGCAGCAATAAGTAGAAGTAAATTACATTTACTATTTTAAAATACGAATCAAAAGAAATAATGGACATATTTCAATAAGGCTGTCTGCCCTGCTCCTCTGTGTCATGCTAATGGGCTCATCCAAACATCCCTCCCAGAACAGAAAACAACAAATTCTTTAATTTCCAGGCTCTCCACTGAAGTACAGCTAGAGCACTTTCCCATAAATCTCTCAGACAGCAATGCATGTAGTGTGTATTAAGGGATCTGGGAGCTGTTGCAGAAGAGACTCCTGGCAGTAAGAGACTCTTCACTTTAGTCTGATACATCAGGAAAAAATATCCAGGCTGTTACCAGTACCTGATTAGGGAGACACCCCCAGCCCACTGCTCCACGTTCCATTTTTTCACATGATGCATGAATTCTCCCACCAGAACAGGAAGTGCAGCCATTTCAAGGCAGTTTACAGACTCTGGAGTTACCAAAGCCACCTCTAACTTGGAAGCATCCAAATGCATCTTACATTTCTGTAAGAAGTGGTGTTTCAGTGAAATGATCCAAGTGCCAATTCATTTAATCCCCAAACGGAATACAGTCATTCTCTGCTTGTGTTGGAAATATTGTCTACAGTGAGCAAACAGAAAATACTAGAAATGAAGTTTTATGGCCATTATTTCCTTTCACTGGCACCTTCATCCATACAGGACCCAGAGCCCTGAGCCCTCCCAAGTACGATACAGTTCAGTGGCTGGAGAACACCATGGAGTAAGAGTTTGGTGGGACTCCATTCCCTGTTGAAGCTGGACCACTGTGCAGTCAGAAGCCTGGAATTCTTTTGGACAGTTGAAAACCAGGAAGGCATGTTACTCTGTAAATAAGTAATTACTTAACACATTCAGCTTTTGCTGTACTGCTCTCTTGGGCACCTGTTTTCTATGGAACATTCTGCCTTAAGTGCCAAATTGGTAAGGTCTGACCTTGGCACTGATTTCAGGGTCCTGCCATCAGGTTTTCCTCAACTGATTCCTTTTGAGATGGAAAATTAAAATGAAGATAACCTATTTTCATTTTACACTGGTAAGGAACACACCACAGAGCTGACAAATATTCAGCTGGAATTACTTGGCAGAACAGTTAATTCCGTATTTATCTAATTTTGTAGTAAAAATATCTTTCTGCAAAACTCTACTAACTTGCAGATCTCAGCTCTGCCAGCATTATAACTGCTATTAATAAAAAGGGTACCTTCAGCAGTGCTCAAAAATAAAAATTCGGTTGGTTTGCATCTTGTCTTCATAAAACAAGAATGAGTGAGGTCAGCTATATTTTCTTCCCTTAGAATCTTTTAACAGGGCAATATTAACAGAAAACTATCTGATATAAAACTGATACTGTCCCCTATATTCTTTTAAAACACTAGCACAACCATTGGTTTTAAAACACCTGCACAACAGTTGCTCCATTAGAGCTTCATGGAAACTCTGCACAGTTTCAAGAACGACCATAAATTATCTGTCCAAGCAGCTCCTTGACCATTGTTCCCATTTGTTCAGCACCTTTCCAAGACAACCCTCAGCTCACAAACAAGCACTCTGCTCATGCCCCTGCAGACTGGGGCACTGCCTGTGCCCTTGTAGTAGAACATTTTGTAGTGTAACAAGGTTAATATTTCTTTCCTGTTATCTGAAACATCCCATCAGTTTCATTAGAGTTTAACAAAAATCAGAAAATTGGACCAAAAATAGTATAATTTTTTTTTTCTGAGCCAAGATTTTTCTGCTCTTGGAAAATCTTTCAAAGATTTATTATTTATTTTAGTAGTTCCCAAATAGATATTATCAGAATTTATAGTCCATCAACAGTTTTATACCGAAATGGTTTCTCATAACTACAACATTTTATCATCAAATTTTCATATTAAGTTCATATACTAAAATGTCACTGGCTACATAACAATTGCAGAGAGTAATTAGGAGTTATATTCAGATATAAAACATGTCCTAGCCAACACCTAAATCACAGTACAGTTTTTCAGGGGCTTGCAGAAGGAGGGCAGCTGCAGCTGAGCAGAGAAGATGAACACAGCCCATAAAAGGGTTCTGCATCTTCAGGAACTGCAAGAACACAGAACAGCAACAACTGCAGTGAACAGAACACAGAGGAAAAATCTACATAAATTAGCTCTGCCTCCTGAGCCTTAGAACACTGGTCTTCAAAGGCCAAACATCACAAAATTGTATTTCAAAACTCACTAAGAACTTCCAGGTAAATTTCATTAATATTAAAAATACCTCAGTACATATTTGGATCATTAACTTTATTTTTTCTGTTCTATTAATTAAGTTCTGAATTAGAAAGAAAGAGACTGAGGCCTCTATGAAAAAAAGAATTTAGAATCCCCTGACATCTTCCCATCTTGACAGGGCAAAAGACTGTTAAGGCTAATTATCTTTTATAGATAATTATCTACATAGATCAGTTTAGAATATTCACATTTCATCTGACGTATTCCAAATCACACCCACGTATCAATAATATGTATTTTCAGTTAAAATAAAAATGAAAAAATAAAAAATACTTTAAGTAACCATCTTAGGACTGTCTACCAAAGGCACAATTTTTACTGACTGTACACGCAGATGAATGCCCACTCTCTGACCCGTGTGCACTTGGCTGTTCTGCTGCAGAATTCCTCACTTGCTGCAGGTCTTTCCATTTTTCTTTCAGACTTGCTGCTAAAATTCTTTTCAGCTCATATCCTCTCTTCCCTATAGGAATTGAGAGAAATATTTTTCAATTTAAAGTTTTGCAAGCTCTTGTAATGTAAGATTTTAAGATAGAGTGCTTACTGTTGAAAAGTTGTCTTTGCATTCTCATAGTAAATACAGTAAACTGAAATTAGACACAAAAAATATTAATATTAAAAATATTTAAAGTGAAGGTTAAAAAGAGTCTATAAACTGAAATTTAATATGACAAAGATATAATGCAAGTGTGTAACACCCTCTCTCTGTACAGCTTAGGGAATAAAAGCACCTGACTCCTACCTCCTGAAATTTACACCTTTGATAACATTTTTCATTTATAGTGACAATCTAGTATTGCAGATATAGATCAGAAGTTTATTTTTATGCATCTTTAACTAATATGCCCCTCGCTTATCAGTCTTTTAATGGTTTTTATTTTAAAATGTTTAAGTAGCTCTTAGACAATATAAAATATCATTCCCCCATGTCAGAAGTTCAGTCAGTGTCCATTTTCACTTATGTCAAAACAGATATTCCCTTCAACTTCCTTTTCTTCACATCTCAAGGGAAAGAATTCGAAACATTAAAAATGGCTAAAAATAATTTCCATGTTTATAAAAAGCCAGACCTGCACTCCTAGTCCTGAGAGATATGAATGTCTCCATGATTCTGCTCCATGGACACACATGAATAAATAATCCAGCATCAGACTGCAGCTGTGTGCTGCCATTTGTGCTGCCTGCTTGGCTGCCTGCCAGACCCTCCCTTTCCTGCAGGTCCTTCAGATTTCATTCCAAAACTGCAAGAAGCCTTCACTGGTTTGATAGCTCCTTTAGATAGAAAACTATATTCATATTTTCTTTTAAAATTTAATCCTAACAGAAGGATTTTGAGCTTAAATTTTATGTTGGAAATAACATCCATGATAAATTATTAAGCCTGTACTGTGAGTGATGTTGAGAAAGAAATTTCTAAGCTGTGAAAAGAAAGCTCACATTTAAACAATTCCAAAATTTAAAAGTGCACAGGGACTGGCAAACAATAACATTTCTATTATCTTGTTAGCTCTTGCCTCCTGAATATGTTGTAGTTGATATTTATGCCCTTCAAAACACAGATTATCTTCCTGTTTTATCACAATGCAGCTGTGATTCTCATTCCAGCCTCTAGATCATAATAAATTATTTTCCCACCTTACACATTTCAGTAGCAAGAAGGAATAATGGTCAGACATAGGCCTAGGGTGAGTCCCTGACTCCAGTTAAACCAGTGACCACATTCCCATTACCGGTGCCTGAGTCCTGTTGTACTTTCAGGGATCCCCAATGAAGGGAGGAATGATGAATCTGACTCCATGTTCTTAGAAGGCTAATTTATTATTTTATTATCTATATTATATTAAAGAATACTGAAGTAAACTATACTAAAGAATACAGAAAGGATGCAGACAGAAGGCTAAAAAGATACTAATGAAAATTGGTGACTCCTTCCAGAGTCCCAATAAGCTTGGCCATGATGGGCCAATGAGTGAGAACACTCAGAGCAGAAACCAATGAAACAATCCCTGTTGGATAAACAATCTCCAAATACATTCCAAAGCAGCAAAACACAGGAGAAGCAAATGAGATAATATTGCTTTCCCTTTTCCCTGAGGCTTCTCAGCTTCCTAGGAGAGGAATCCTGGGCAGAGAGATTTTTCAGAAAATGTGACAGTGCCCGAGCCCAGCCCCAGGCCCTGAGTGCAGGGAGTTACTGAGCCCTGCCTGGTCCCCTGCCAGGGGCTGAGCTGCCCTGCCCAAGGCTGGCCCTGGAGTGGTGCAGCTGGCACAAAGCTGAGCCCAGAGCTGTGCCAGACCAGCCCCTTCTCCCCAGGCTGGGCCCTGGCAGTGCCAGGGAGTGCCCAGCCCCTGCTGGGCTCTGCTGTGGGTTTGGTGTGCCTGGCCATGGCCTCACTGTGCTGTCCCCTGCCATGGCCTTGGGCCTGCCTGGTCACTGCACCCCTGCCCGAGTCTCTGTGCTGGGATTGGGCTGGGCTGCTGCTGCTGGCCACATTCTGACCTTGACATCAGGTTATGTCTCACCATTTTGCACTTGCCTCATGATCTGGACTGTCTGGGGACACCAACAGCCTCAACCTGACCAGCTCAGCTTGCCTTGCCCAGCCTCTGTGGGACTGTGCCCCTGTCAGTACCTCCAACCATCTGCTGTCATTGTCATGTCCCAGAGGCCCCCCCCATGTGGGAACACCTACTACTGCTGCTCCTTGAGATGCATAATCTCCCTGTCCTTCATCCCCACACTTCCTTTCTTTTACCTTCCAATTTTTGATGCCATTGATCATTCTTGCCTTCCTGGCATTTTACACCCACTAGACGTGAAGATTGTCTTTTTTCACTCCAGTTCTTTTCAAGGCTGTTCTTGTAGCTGATCTTTTCATGAGGATTTTTGCTCTTTCCCCACTCTCATTATTCCCCAGGACAGTATCTATTGCCTTTTGCTCATCTTACATTATGCTGTCTCTCCAAGCAATTTCATCACCTGACACATCCTCAGTTATCATCTCCATGCTGATGACTAACAAATCAAGCTCAGCATCATTACTTGTTCTTCCAGCAATATTCTCCATCTGTCCTTCTCTCAAATTGTGTAATATCAAGGTTTTATCAGCTTTGACCAATCTTAAGAAAAAACTAGTATCTTTCTTCCCAAAAACTTGCCATACCTTTACTTTCTGCACATTTAGGTATGTGTTCTCAGAATACTTTCAAAATTTTTCCTCATACTGCTCTTAAAAAAGAAAATGTACATGCCATTTCATCTACTCATCATCCTGCTTCCCTCTTTGTCCAAACAGAAGAGGCTTCTTCAAATCCTAATAAGATGTTATAAAAAAACCTTTTAAGTACTCTTTCAATTTGTTCATGCAACACCTTTACCTCAAGACTGAACCATCTGAATTCTTCCACCAGGGCCCAGTTCCCTTTGATATCAAACCTACATTTTTCAGTATTGCTTTTAAATGTCCATGTGACATAAAACTGCATGTTAAAAAAAAATAAATTGAACACTATGCAAGATAAATTATATCTAATTGCCAAGTAGAAGAAATATCTGAGCTAGTTTAAAATTAGAAGCAGTGAAGTACCCCCAGTGGTACTGAGCTTCTTGGCAGAATGCATTAGCTCATGCACAACTCTGTGCATTCATGGGCACTCTTCCTGTTCATCTCTATAGCTCTACAGTTCTCTCACAACATATCTGCTCATTAAGCTTGATGCCTATTTATATTTTGTACATCCTGCCAGTATTCCCAGTCTTGTGTAATATGTTTGACAGTCTGTCATCTATGTATCATATAAAGTGGTTTACCCTATTTAAGTTCCTCTTAAAATAATTCTACTTTTCACGGCATCTCCATAACTTTCCCAAGCATCTGTTTCTTCATCCTGAGACTGGGAATGGCCAGAGCAGTAACATTTCTTGAATAAGTGCATGAGAGGTGGTAGAGTAAATTAAACAGGGACCTAAATAATAGAATACAGATCTCTGTATCTCTGCTGCATTTAGCAGTGCTTCTGTCTATTTAACTGTCTTCAAAAGCTCCTCTGCCTTTCAGATCTTCTGTACCTGATGACAGCTTAGCAAGTTTTGCTGTGCCAAAGCTCCACTGTTTCCTTGCAAAGATAAAAGCTGCTCAGAAAGATGTTCAATAGAGAAAACATCTAAACAGTGTCTGCTTTTCCTCTGGAAACTGGCACACGGTGTTTTCTGAAAAGAGTGAAGAAAACTTTCTACAACTCGTAAGAATTGGCCTTTCTGCCATTTCTTGCTGCAGGCTGTGCAATCCCTGCATTTTCAGTCCGTGATGAAGGCAATGCAAGAACCAGCCCAGACACAGGAATTTGGGCCCATTTTGGAAGGCACTTGCATAGCACAGAGATTGACAATTTCATCCTCAGATGAGAATTCTACCCTTCACTGCAGCATATCTTTACCTCATCCTTTATTATATCCTTACCTCATCCTTTAGCAGCCATTTCGTGCAGATAGATGAGGAAGCGGCACAAACTTAAGATTTTATGGAGCTGGTCAGGTTTCAGTAATAGCAGAGGGAAAAACCCACAAGAAGATAAATAGCACCTCGCTGGGGCAAACTGTCAGCATCCTCATGCCATGTTTCATGTTCTCTGATCAGGACCCTTCAGGAGCAGCTTTCCATTTAGCAGTTTCCAGGCCAGCTGCTGCTGCCTGTTGGATTTTACTCACTTGATTTATTGATGGCAGTCTTTTGTCATCTAGTAGAAGTTCTAGTTCCTTGGGAATGGTGATAAAAAGCAAAGGTTACTTTAGAAAAACCCATAAGCTTTAATCTAGGACATAGAGTAACATATTTTATTTTAAAATTATGTTCTATATTTAATTCTATGGTCTTTTTGGACTATAGGATCATAAGTATAAGTACATAATACATTACAGCCTTGATAATAATGTATATTAAAGCTACTGCATACTTTCCTGCTGTTATAATAATGAAGCTTTAAAATAGCTGAAGCATCACTTAGTACAAAACAAGATCAAAAAAAGGATTAATATATATCATGTTTCTGTTGTTGTATATTTACCTAAAACCCAAGATTTAAAATTTTGCTATGTTACAGACTTATTTGCATGATGAGAATATGTTCTGAAGCAGGCAAAGCTATCTGCAGACTAAGACTCATTATTTCTTTTTACAGAAACAAAACCTCAAGGTTCAGGAGACAGGCATGAAAAAAGTTAAGACAAATTAATTGCCAATGTGGAAATATCAGTGCAACATCCAAACAGTACCTTTCTTTTTTTTTTTTTTTTTGCAGTCTGGAAAGACTCAGAACACAGATAAATTGCAGGTTTCTTGGCTGGAACCTATTGAACACAATTATTTCACTAATTTGTAGAATTTTAAAAAGTACTTATGCTGCCATATTTTTAGCCCACAAACAAGGAGCACCTAAGGCTGACAGTCATTTCAGGAATTGCAGCAGGAACTTTAAAAGGCCAGGTGTGTCTGATTTCTCCTGCTCACCCTGCAGGTTCAAAGCATTTAGCAATTAAGGAGACATAATGTAGTAATTCAAGGAAGACTGACTGCCACAGAGAATAACTCTAATAATGTATGGAGTTACTTTGAAAGTAATCATTGTCTTTGCAGGGACCCTACATTATTGTTTGTCTGGACCTAATTTAATTATGGGTATTTTCTGCTTCTGGTGCAGGCTCCTCACTTAACAGCTATTACAAAAGTATGAGCTTTACTTGTATAAATATTCTCCATACAGCAAAAATATTTTTAATGGCAAAACACATTAATGCACATAAATTTTCATATAATTGTCACCACATATTATGTTTTACAATTATTTAACATTCATACTTTCTGTATGTCAGCATGATCTGTAATATATAATCAGCTCAGTTGGAAACCTGTTTTTTTGGTATAACACATTCCCAGTGCAGCAGAGAGAAATGGTCCTTGATATTGTTAAACCACTGGGTTTGGGAAGCAAATTCCAAGGTCTCTGGTGATTTTTGTCATGATGGCAATAGTTACAATCAGGTAGTCTTCTTTCTAAAGAAAAGAGAGCATTTATCTTTAACATCTACTACTTCCTTTTAAAAAAGTCCATGGAAGATTTTCTTCCTCAAGTAAGATGGTTTCCAAAGTTAGATTCTATAATGAAAAATTATGACATTATATGATATTGTATACATGATGTTGTTATTACAACACTAGTCACCTGAAAAATGCTTTCATTTTAACATATCCAGGTCCTGAGTAAACTCATTCAAACTACAAATTAATGAGCTACCTTGAAGAACTCAGAAGCAGTTAATTAATTTAGTAGAACTAATTTCAAAACCGATAAACTTAATAATGTTTCCCTTTTCCCCTCTCAATTTTATTTATACAAATTCACAGAACCTTATTCACAATTCAATTCCTTCTTCACTTTATTCCACCAACTTTTTCAAGATTGAGAAGTCTGATATGAAACCAATGAAATGCTGGCAGTTGATGACTTCAAAGAAATTCTTCAATATTAGGAAAACTACAGAATATCTATTATTGTGGAGGTATTGGGGTGTATTTTGAACTGCTGAATGTGGGAACAAATATGGCAAAGAAGAGAGCTCTCACACAGTAGTGCTGGATGGGCTGTGTCATCTTCCAATGCTCAAAGGAAAATAGAAATAATGAAAGTTTCCTGTAGCTTCCACTGCTGCTTTTGAATCATATTCTTTGTTTCCTCATGGCTAGCAAACATGGAAGTATTTTGCTCCAAAATTTGTTATTGATTATATTTTAATGCTTTTAAGGGTAATCCTATAAATTTCAATTTCTCTGTTAGGTTTTTACCTCCATCCATCATGAGGTTCTTGCAGATGGCTCTGGAATCAAATACTGCAGTATAAATGTCATGTAACAGTCCAGTACATTCCACTACAGCCTCTGTTACTGCATGTAGAGGAACTGATGAAGTCCAAAATATTTGCATGAAAATATTTTCATGCAAAAGTCCCCAAAAGCCAAACATGATCTGTTCAAGTGCTGAAAATTAATTTCTGGGAGGGTTATATGGTTCACTATGGTTTAAGGAAGCAAAACTCATCAATATGTTCAAACATGGTAACTAAGAATACCCAAGAGCCAATGGATTGTTTTGAAAATAGAGGAAATATTTTGTTTCACATTATAATCTAGATTCAGTTCCTTTATGTTTGTATTTTTCTCTCACAAAACAGTGAGAAAAGTTAAAGTGAAACATTTTCAATCCTGTGAATTTCACAAAACTGACAAAATTAAAGGACAGGTAGGAAAACAAAATAATTCCTTCTCCTGCAACCAATTTCTCCAAGTTTAAACAGCTGCAGTTCAGGTTATGAACAAGAGTTTTCTCACTGAATTAAGCTAATAGCAATTGCTAACAGACAGAGAGCAACAGTAATAAACAGACACAGTAATCTGTAGTAATAAAAAATTATTAATTTCACCTGTCCAGTGTATGAAAAAATTTAATAACCTCTGTCCCCATCTGCTTCTGTTTCTTCTTCTTCACACAAAATGTGCTTTGTGAACTTACTACTATACTAAGTTCACAAAGTACATTTCAAGACTGGAACAGGCAAAACGCAACGCAAATTTGCAGCTAATGTGATGACCAACACCTTGGAAAACAGGACTCTACCATCTCCTAACATCTAGTTCCTTTAGACTAAATCCACCAGTAAAATACATCTTGCTGTAGCTGGACTGAGCTCAGTAACTTGATCAGGTTTTCCAGTCTTGGGTTTCTGCCTATTTACAGTAAAACAAAGGGAGGTAGTTATGGCTGGTTGTTGATACTCTATTAGCCAGAATGACAAAAAAAAAAACCAAAACAAAACAAAAACCAGAAATGTATGACTTCTTTGGAAAATGACAAGTATCATATCCTGTCCCATCCCATCCTCCTTCAAAAGAACCCTTTTTCCCCAGGAATATGAAGGAAACCTGCCTGAAGGGTGGGTGAATTTAGAGTTTCCATCAGTGAAACACAAGGCTTTCTATTCAGATGGAGAGAACAGAAATCCAACAGCCCCTGAGCACAGCCATAACTCAGCACTATCATCAGGGGGCTGTAAATAACAGTGACATAGGTACTTCCATGGCAGAAATACCAAAGTATTATCTGTGAGAGCCTGGCATGTATTACCTGTGAGAGCCTGTATCACGGATTTCACCTGCAGCAAGGGGATAAGAATGCTTATCTAATTTTATAAATATTTTAAATGATTTCAGGTTAAAATTATTGTATGAATCAGCCCTGTGAATGCCAGACCTGGAATGCAGAGGCAGCAGTTCTCTCTTGTCTGTCTGAGATTAACTGGGGGAATCTGATTCCTTGGGTTTATCCAGCTCACCTTCCTTCTGAATTTGATCTTTTTTCTTTGCCTGCTGAACCCACATGATTGCTACACTTCTTTCTCTCTGCTAATAATTGTTTTCATAATTTAGCATCCTTTTTGAAGTGGTGCTCCAACTTCTTCAGTTTCTTCCATTCATGCAGGACTTTTCCCTTTTTTTAGAGCTTGTTTTCCTTAATTCACTACTGCCAATTTCTGCACTAATTTATCAGTTTCAGTAATGACCTTGGAAGGTAACACTGTACTCTTGCCTTCACTTTTAAATCGCTTTTTTGTCCTTTCTCAGATAAACCTTCAGCATTTTTTCATTGGTGACAGAAATACCAATGTGATCCTCTTCTACATTTTGTAACTAATTTTTCTTGAAAAACTTATGTCTAGATTTTGCTAAATTGCTTGTTAGACTCCGAAGCTTCCTATTAAAGTATATATTATAAACATATCTGCATTGAAATTCTGTTGCTCAGGTTCACTTCAATGCATAGAAGCCCTTCCTAAATCCCTTTCCAGCTGAAGAATTCTTTAAATTTTAATATTGTTTAAGTTTCAAGTCAAATATACACTTAATATCTGTAGCACAGCTACAGTAAAGCACATTCAAATGTAAAAGTAAAAATATAAAAAGTGGTTACAACATTTTTATAGCTTTTCAAATAGTATGAATTCAAAGTAGAAAAGTTGAATTAAGCTTTTACGAGAAATTACTGAACATTTTCCCTAATTTTAGAGCTTAAAACTTGTTTAATGCTTTTAAATGGAACACCTTCCAGAAAAAGAATTATGCAAATTACAAAATGGGAGTTTAAAATGAAAGCTCAAAAGGACAAATGAATATTCCAGAATATACAAAAAATAGCCATATTTTTAAAATTGTACATTCTTACATTTACATAAGTTAGTATAGAGGACATGACTGATCAAATTTCCATTTCTTGCCCCTTTTTTTTCAGCTGCTGCATTTTAGCATTCCATCAATGCCTTTGGTGTATGGGGGATATTTTTTCAGTGTTCCAGTTAAAAATATGGGCAAGCTGTAAGGTTGTGTAAGATTACAGAGAATCAGGAATTCATCTCATCCAGTTTACATGTCTCCATTTGAATTAGTCTCTAATTAAATTTGTTTGACTTTCTGGCAAGTGGAAAGAAATGGGTGTTTCTAGAATGCAATTAATCTTGTCCTAAAATAGATCCTTAAAACAGTTCAGATAAATTGGTCATTAGGAATGCCTGATTATCTCTGCTAACTATGGAAGGAGTTCAGTAGAGCAGCTCAAACACAAATATCTGTGTGACAGAGCTCCAATGTTATGAGAAATTAATCTTAATGTTGAATTTCCCATTTCTTTGAAAGAGGAATAAAAGACTCCACTAAGGTGATTTTGCCCCCTGTAGGAATTTATCTGCTTCTTTTTCCAAATTTAAAAATTGTTGTTCCTTTTAAGAAAGGTATCAAAACAGTAACAACAACAAAAATATAGCAAGGAAGTAAAAGCAATACATATATTGATATCAATACTTGTCCAAATTCAATCCTTGTAATACTTCTTCAACTTTTCCTCAAGGATTTCTTTTCCTCTGATTCAATCATCCTTTGGGGTGTGAAAATTGTGCTGATACACCAATTACAGCAATGCCTTGACAAACCAATTTATTTTGAAACATCTAGATTAAGTTTTACCACAATACAAGCAACAGACAGCTTTGCCTGAAGAAGAAACATGTTTTAATTTGTCTTGAAATAGTTTTGTAGGTAAATGGCTCAGTTAAGATTAATATCTGAACATACACTGATGCTAATCTATAACTTTCCTCATGCAAAAATAACAGCCCTGCTGCTGCAGGGATTAAAGGTGATCCTGTATTAAAGGCCTGCACTGTCTCAGATCTGCTGAGTGATTTTAGGTCATTCAAATAATCTCTCTGTGCCTCAGTTTCCCCATCTGTGAAATGAATATGTCTGCTACCTCACAGAGACTTGGCAACATTAATTAATATTTGTAGGGTTCTCAAAGACTATGTAAGTCACAAATAAAATACACTGTATTCTAGTTAAATGTTGTGATGTTCATAAACTGATGTTGGTAATGAAAAATGAATTCACAGAAAAAAGAGCCAGTAACAGTGAATGATATCTTTATAAGCTCACTATGAAAAACCCTCTGTGTTATTATACAAAAAATAACACAAGCACACTGCTATGCACATAAGTCATGACTAAAAACATAAACAATACAAATCAAAAGCAGATTTAAGGTATAGAGAACACTAATAAAATGAGACATAATCCATTTCACCTGTGTGAAAGTATTTTTCTAATGGAAGGGGGTTGATTCTGGACAGAACAGTAAGTGGAGAATCCTCAAGCTGTCCTGCTTATTTCTACAGTGAAATAGTAAATGTCTAAAAATATATACTCAGTCTAACCAAATCAGGATTCAGATTATATCCAATTTTTCCTCTTTCTATGTGTAAGATATGTAATATAACCTGTTTTGAAACACTGATAGGGCACGCTGTGAGCTTGGAGCATGTGATGGCCACAGGAGCAGCCTCCAGCCTTTCAGCAATTTCTCCCAGGTCTATTTGTGGAATTTGCTCGCAGAGACCACATTGTCCCAGTGTCTGTGCAGCACCAAGAACCACAAAACTTTCCATTATAAGTGTGCAGGAGTCCAATTATTGTATTATTTAATATCTAATGATGGGTGACTAGCAAGAGGACAAGTTTAAGATACAAGACTATAGTGCAGTAAATTCATTAACTGGAAACTTAAGAAACACTCCTTGACATGCACATGTCTTTCCTATTCCAAGTTCTCAGCTCCAGTGAGAGAGAAATCAGCCCTGAATAAACAGAAGCCCCATCCCTCTCATAACGTGCACCATGAAACAGAGTAACATTTGCACAATAAATTGGGTAAAGCAAGAGCAAGCAATCATAGCTAATGATTTTAAAATGCAAAAATATGTAATCATTGCAACTGCATGTTTATTTTATCCATTCACTCTTCATTATAGTGTATCTTTACTAAGATATAAATCATGCAAGCAGGGAAAGAGATTAATGTGATTCATTTTAAAAAGGTGGTTGCTGAGCAGCCTGCAAAAACAAGTGGATTAGGTATTCAAATTTCATACTTAATACAACAAGGAGCATAATCCTGGACAGATTACTAGGACAGATTATAAACACTGAATTTGGACATATGCTGCATTTAAATACTTATTGTGTGATCAGGTACTTGCAGCTTAGGAAATGTCATAATTAAGTTTGCACTTATAACTTCAATTTCTGCTTCTTTGTACTTGACATGTCATAACATCTCATGGGAAAATTCATGTCATCGTGTACCTGAAACATCTTGACTTTACAGAGTGGGAATCCCTAAAGCAATTGCAATTGAAGACTTCATTCCAGTTGTTGATGTACATTACACAACTGCAAACAATGCTTTGGAAAGGGATTATCACTTTTTCCTCTTTCTTTACAGGGCAGGTCACCTCTGGGAGTACTTTAAAAACATTAATTCATGCATTTTCAGAGACACTTTGTATGATGGATGAGGTGATGGTGTAATTCTATACATGAGTGTGAAGAGAGCAAAGTCATGAATGTCAGCCTGTTCCCAAAGTCCAAGGAGAGCTTTGAATTTTTTTCCAGCGTTAACACTTTGTGTGTTCTGGGCTCCCACTGACTTCAGTTTTAACACTTCCAAACTGTTAGATATTTGAATTATGAACACCAAAAGCAGACTGACATACACACAGTTTCACACAGTTTCCACCACTTTTCCAGCTTTTACTGGAGTAAGTGGGCCAGGATCATACAGGGAGAGAAGATTTCAGTCCTACTGGGGGGCTGTGCAGCTGCCTGAACCCTTTCTTTTTCTGAGGCACATTTCTGCCTCATTTCCTGCACATCCACTTTACATATTCTAAAAAAAAAATATCTGGGAATATCAGAGACAAATTCATTCCATGAGGACCAAGTTTCATGCACTGTAAGAAGCAGGAATCTTATTTAAAAGTACAAAGTAACCTCCTGTTTGCAGAAGTTCTCCAAATGAAGGTGGCACACACAACACTTTGTCCAACAGGAAACTTGCAATTTTAACATGCCTCAAAAACCTGAGTGCTGGCTTTGAGTGCTGGTTTTTATTTTACTTTAATATGAATATAGCTTCTCAAACAAACAAAGAAAAAAAAAAAAAGAGAAGTTTCACAGACACATTTTATGAAAAATCCTTTTGCTAGGATTTTTTCTCCTGAGAAGCTGAGAGGCCTCAGAAATGAAATGTGAACAATGGTTATCTGCTGCTGTGGAATGCAACAGGGGCATCTTTCATTGGTCTCATGTGGTTGTTATTAATTAATGGCCAATCACAGTCCAGCTGGCTCGGACTCTCTGGTCACTCACAAGATTTTATTATCATTCCATGCCTTTCTATTCCTTGCAAGCCTTCAGATGAAATTCTTTCTTCTATTCTTTTAGTATATTTTTAATATAATATATATCATAAAATAATACATCAGCCTTCTGAAACATGGAGTCAAGATTCTCGTCTCTTCCCTCGTCCTGGGACCCCTGCAAACACCCCCACAGAGAAGTACAAACATGTACTGCTTTCTGTGCCCTGCCTCTCCAGAAATGTCATCGTGGGTAAACACAGTTACACAGGGTGTAACAACACTGAACCCTTCAGACTGACAACACAAGGAAACTGCCCAGCGGCTTCTTGCTGTTTTCTACACAGAGAAATCAAGAGAGGTCGCTTACCTTTTCAATTATTTCAAAGTTATTTGATGATAGCAGGCACACACATTTACTTCAAGAATTACGGAGTCATTCTAAGATCCCAGAAGGGTTTCTCCTTCCTCTGCCATCCAGCTTTTGGTTTTTCCTGCTAACTGCATTCTCTTTATCTTCTACAATGTGCAGCTGCCCAGCAGACCTGTGCAGCAGTCAGTCTCCATCTGCAAGCTCTCCACTGGGGAGTGTTTAGCAAGGAAAGCCTGAGACATTACCCGCTGTCTCAGTTTTAGCACCACAGTAACTCCCAGTGCCACGACAGAAATGCTGGGCATTCTGCTGAGCTCTGGAGCCCTCAGACTAAGCCACCTCCTTGCTAAGCCAGCAGGGAAGCAGGGACAGAGAAACAGCTGTGGGGATCCAGTGACCACACTTCCTACAGGGCACAGCAGAGTTTGAGTCTGATTAATACATAGGAGCATGTAATGGAGAGTGCTACATGTAGATGCAATATTTCTAAAATTTATATGCCATACACAATTGCCATAAAGAAGTCAAAACAGTAAATGGGATGTCTTATAGTTAAGAAAAATCTATTAGTCTTTACTGAACACATAGGAATTGTTTTCCCAGACTTACTTGGCCAAAATTTGACTGGTCCTAAAAATAGCAAATATACATCACTAATATCCGAGAGGTTCTGCTGCCAAATTCCAAGTTTCTGCTCCAAAATGTGACAATATCTGATCATTCTAAAATCTCAGTACCAGAGAAACTGAATGTGAAAAACAATCACTTCACAAGGTGTCCCTATATGATCCTGAAAACTCCTAAGTGTGACCTCCATCTTGGGAAAGTTATTAGCAGAAACTATTACAGATGCAATTTTGAACATGGATAAATATAGTGTACCTGGAGAGAAGTCACCATCGTTTCTGTAAGTGCACACTGGGAAAATAAAGAGTAACTGCATGTATATAAAAATGGGTTCTAAGTTACCATAATTCCTCTTCCTTCTCCTGAAAAAAAAAATGAGCTTATTGTAGTTGGTTCTACAAAGAGAAATAACTCTTAGTATTAAGAGAATAATGTTAAAATCTATTGGATTACAGGAATAAAAATCAGCACAGGATAATAAGCAAAGAAAACTAAAATTCAGAAGAAAACATCATTGTCCTGCTATATACATGGATGGCATGTCCACATCTTGACTACTACATCTCCCTCTGTCAGTCCTACCTCAGAAAGAATAAAAATGTAGAAAAGGAGCAGAGAAAGGTGACAGAGATAGCAAAAGGCATTGAATTGCTTCACTTGAGTCAAGAAATTGATTGTAGTTTTCTCCAAAGTACAACAGAATCCTTCTTATCTGACAGATACAGTAAAACCATGGAATTAGAAGTGATGGCAGAACGTGAGTTAAAAATTATTACTGTTTGTAAACTCAGAATAGAAAATCAATCAGCCATTTACAAATTAGGTCTACCCAGAAATAATTTCTATTGTAGAAACTGAAAATATAAATGGATTTTAAACAAGCTTCACAAATTTATGGAGGGTAGGTCTGCTGGTAAATAATGAACATTGGGTACCAGAGGCAGGAAGAACTTCCCTCCCTCACCTCCTGTGGCAGCTCAGGATGTCCCCACCTTGCAGGGATCCCCCTGCACGTGGCTGCTCCCCATGTCACTGCCCATGTCGCTCCCCATGTCCCCATGTCACTCCCCATGTCACTCCCATGTCACTCCCATGTCACTCCCCATGTGTCTCCCTGTGTCACTCCCCATGTCCCCATGTCACTCCCATGTCACTCCCCATGTCACTCCCCATGTCCCCATGTCACTCCCCATGTCACTCCCATGTCACTCCC
This sequence comes from Melospiza melodia melodia, assembly GCF_035770615.1. Lineage (NCBI taxonomy): Eukaryota > Metazoa > Chordata > Aves > Passeriformes > Passerellidae > Melospiza > Melospiza melodia. Next base: position 15,076,766 of record NC_086194.1, read on the forward strand.
CATGTGTCTCCCTGTGTCACTCCCCATGTCCCCATGTCACTCCCCATGTCTCTCCCCATGTCACTGCCCATGTCACTCCCATGTCACTCCCATGTCATTCCCCATGTCATTTCCCATGTCCCCATTTCACTCCCCATGTCACTGCCCATGTCCATGTCACTCCCCATGTCCCCATGTCACTGCCCATGTCACTCCCATGTCACTCCCATGTCACTCCCATGTCTCTCCCCATGTCACTGCCCATGTCACTCCCCATGTCCCCATGTCATTCCCCATGTCCCTCCCCATGTCACTCCCATGTCACTCCCCATGTCACTGCCCATGTCACTCCCATGTCACTCCCATGTCACTCCCATGTCTCTCCCCAGTCTCTCCCTGTGTCTCTCCCCATGTCAGTCCCAGGGGTCTGCTGTCCTTAGGAGCTGCCTGACATTTCACTTTCCCCCTGGCTGTCCTCACTTTCTCACCTTACTGACCAAGCACACACCAGCCCATGCCAGATAAAGTGAGAGCATTCCCAGCTCTGCCCTGGCTGAGATTCCTGTGCCCTCCTCCGTGTCTCTGGCTGTGTATCAGCTGGGTTTGTGTCCCAAAGAAAACTTTTCATGGTACCATGAAAACTCTGCTTTCCCAACAAGCCACAACTACTGATTCATGGAGATATCTTATTCTTCAGCTGTTTAAATTCTAATTTATTATGCTGTGTTATTTTAAATCATATTTAGTTGAACCTTTGTCAGAAAACACATTTTACTTCTAAAAGTAATGCAATCAGACTTCTCTATGATTTCTCCAATTGCACAAGTGTGGTGAAGTGCATATGAGAAAGCATTTTATTCAAACCCTTTGGCAGCTCAGGATATGATCCTAACTAGGCAAACAAACTGGTAATGCGGGGATGGAGCTAAAATAAATATACCACAATATTGATGGCACTTTGTTATATAAACCACTGCAAGTAATAAAACCTTTAAATTATAAAAAAATAATAGAAGGACAGAGGCCACGTCTCCACTGTAGAACTTCTCTGTGCACTTATTTTCTGTAAGAATTTCTTCAGAGAGGGTATTATTATGGTATTTTTCTATTTAAATGGAATTAGTAGGAGCTGAATGCATTTACATGCATGAATATCACTAGGAGTTCACAAAACTCTGATTGTGGGTAGACATTTGAATTATGAACACAAAAAGCAGACTGACATAAACACAGTTTCTTTCTTTGTCAGATATGATTGAAACTGGCCAGCAGGTTCAAAAATGTATCAGAGATGGACTGCAGTACATGACAGTAAAAACTGAATTTCCCCATGAAATCGGCTACAAAGCCCTGCTGGAAATTTAAGGGGAAATCTGTAGAGAAGGAAAGGAATTCTGGGCCCTACAATAACAGATGAGCTGAACTAAAGACAATAAAAAACAACATTAATTGAGTAAAGAGAAAGGCACAGAAGTATTTAAAGCAACTATTCACTCTAAGGAATATCTCAGAGTGGCCTTACTCTGAATGGAAATTAAGTTTTGCTAAAATATGACATTTCTGACATTCAGAAGTATCAAGTGTCATTGCTCATTTAGCAAACCACATGTAAAATGATGAATTGATGATTTGAAACATTTGTCAGATGCTGTCCAAATATCAGTCAACTTTAGAAGGTCTCTGTAAGCACAGACATAAAAGAAAGCTTAGAAAAGAGTGATCTTCCATTTACCTGTAGCCATCTAGTAATGATACTTCAATACACTCGTACACTGCATTAAACTACTAATTTGACTTTGATCTTCTTGACAAGTTTATCTGAATTTAAAGAGATCTTTCATGCTGGTACTGGTCTGCATGACTGCAAAGGAGCTGAAAAATTGCTCTTTATTTCTGAATTTTACTAAAAAATCTTCCTCTTAAATTGTATCATTAGAGAAAAAAGTATATTCTTAACAGTTTTACATCCAAGTCTACCAATAAAATCAGAGCATCAATGAAAAAATAAGCAGAAATGGTGCATTTTAATGTAGAATTGTGCCAATTTGATCTCCAGGCCCTTGATTTTCCTATTTATTCATTGAACTTGTGCAAAGAGCTTGAGCTGAAAAATGTATTGACTTAATAAATGGAAATTGTAAACAATTATCATACTATATAAAATTCATGAAGTACTTTTAGTTTAAATATAATTAATCTTTCATTAATCACATAAATATGCAATTTATGTATTTCTAGGATCTAATACTTTACTTATGCAAAGTATAGTATTACCTACTGCCTAAAATCTTCAAATGTAGCTATACAGAATAAAAGTGTTAATCAACCATCAAGCATTACTAATCTGAAGTGTTAGAAAGGTGGAACAAAATAGTTTATAAAAAAAGTCACGAGTCAAAAAAGCCCAAATCATAAAACTAAACTAAAATGTTCATGTTTTTTATAATATTTCATCTTACCTGAATTTTCCCAAAAGGATTAGCACTTTTAATATCAATTTTAAGGCTCATGGAAAAGAATATTCCTAACATTTCCAGCCCTTTGACTAGTAATACTTCACTACAGAAACAAACTCCTTACTCATGGGCTTAATAAAGAATTAGATTCTCCTTCCATTTTATATTTTACTCCAGGAGAATTCTTGCTATGAAACTTACATGTGCTCAGTCTTTTCTTCCTTCCTTTCCAAGGTGTTAAGTTATTAACACTGTAGTAATGAAGTCCATTTGATTTTATGCTGGCTCAACAGTCTCCCAACTCCACTTGCTGTGTTGTTTGATAAATGAGGAAGCCCAATGAGGTGTGAGTAGGTTAACTGGTGATTGATCAAACGATATCCAGTAAGTAAAAAGAAAAATGTGTTAACAGTGGGGAGAAGGACTCTGGGTTCAGAAAAGAAAATGAGACTAAAACCAAGTAAACCCATCTAAGCTGGTTTTTTTTCATGGTGACAGAAGCATTTATAACTATGCTGTCTGACAAATGTCTTAAGTCTACCTGAAATAAAGGTCTGTGTTAAAGCTTTATAGAAAGATACTAAGAAGAGCATGTGGGAGCTCAGCTGTCTCTTGTGCAAAATAATTGAGTTCAGCTCAGTGGCAAGCTCACAGTGCCTGTGAAGTACTTTGTATGAAAGTATTACCAGTCTTATAAAGTACTTCCAAGCAATATGAACTTAGGTCCTAGTTCACTTTAATTCTTTGTAAGATTGAAAAGATAGAAATGTTGGTGAAACTACTTGATATTTTTGAGCCCAACTTCATCATCATCATCATTTCTTCATGTCTGAACAAAAGCTGCATTTCTCTCTGCATCAATCCATGTAACTTGTTGTCCAGCAGTGGATGCTAGAGCCTTACAGCTGATTCCCACAGCACTCCTCTCTACCACACAGAAGTGACCAGTCTGCATGTGGGCGTTCTGGCATTAGCCCAGATACCCCTTGTGGCAAACACACACAAGATATTTCACTTTTTAACATTTTATTTTCAAGTCAAGTAATTGTAGTATGCACCTGATGCCTTCATCTGCTTCCACATAACTGCATAGCTCTAAATATAGAAGTTTTCTTTGTCATTCACATTTGAACTAATGCTACTATGTGCTGCTAAGCACAGGAGGGTGGACAGCAGGGCTCCCTTAACAGTTTGAGAGGCTGAGAAAGCTCCAGTCCAATTACAACTCAGTGGTCAGTATTTTGGTGCAGGGATTGATTAAGGCAACCACTGGAAACAAGGATAAGAAAGGAAGTTTCAAAGCAGTTACCCATGATCAATATTTGTTGTTCACACACATTGCACCAGGCAATATTTGCACAGGACATGGGCTGCAGCTGTCCTAACATCTTCAGTAAATCAACAGTCATGCTGATATATGTCAAAAGAATACATAAATTAACTCAGAAGAGAGTATTTCACCAGTCAGTCACGGAATGAAAAGGTGTGGTATGTGATGTCATTGCAAGCTGAGTCAGAAATAATTTTTTGGGGACTGAAGGGATGCCAGCTCCTTATGAATCAAGACCATGCTCTAATGCTCCAGCCATTTTCTCCCACTGCACATCCCAGACATCAAACTGTTCTTCAGCAGCTGTAGTTGGTATTGATGCCAAGCCAATACTGAAATGTGACAACATCTGGGAATTACCCAAAGCCAGAGTTCTTATTCTTGAGCCACGAGGTCCTTTTGATATGTTTGGCTGCCAAAAAAGATTGGAAAATTAGGGTATTTTTAACAGTTTGTTGAGGGAGTTTTCCCATGTGAAACCTGTTAATTATACCAGCATACATTGGGGTCAGAAAATATTGTGTTACAGGTTAGAAAACATACTCAGAGATGGCAAGGTCCTTTGGTTTTTTGGGTTCAGGTAGCACAATATATTCACAGTAAAGTAGATATTATTTACAAATTTTTTTACCAGACAGATACTAAAAAGACTTTGTTGCAGATACTACTCTACTATCTATAGCCAATCACTGGCAATGTGAAGCCACACATAAAAGAGAATAATGACTTTAATGTTAGTAGGCAACAAAACAGGCAAAAGTCTATGTAATGCCATATTTATTGTTTGAAAAGTATCATTGGGTTCAGTGCAAAGGTTACTGAGATATGTTTTGGCAAAGATTCTCCAAATAGATGCTTGAGATTGTTTTGTACATTTGTGCATGCCTAGAGACATGGGATGAATTTTAGCTTATTTTTCCCAGGGCTGCTGATTCAAAGATTCTGAAGCAGAATGAACAGAAGTACAGCATGGTATGAATTTTCAGGGCTATTTTTCAATCTCATTTTTTCAATTTTGGTCTTTTAGTCTCGATCTTTAGAAACTGCTGTTCTTGGGCCCTTCCTTAGATTGCCAACATTATTTTTCACCTTTTGATTTGAGTTGCAGAGAAGGCTTTATAAGATTTATACTACTGCTTGTTTTCCCTTGCCATAAAACCTGGGAGTCACCAGGAAAATTTTGTCCCTTAGGTAGATTACTTTTCCTTTAAGTTTTCATGCAGCTATGAAAAAACAGCACTTAAAGGAGTTATAAGACAGGCCCAGAGGAAACCTACAGCATAAAAAAGAATAGAAGTTACAAGTGAAAACACTAAAAAATTCATTTCTTTCTAATCTGCCCTCAGAGCAGGACTCAAGGTGAAGGGGGGATGTGACTGCTAAGGCCCAAGTCAGGCAAAGGGGTGAGTTAAAGCAGCTCCAGGGTTCTTGAGCTGTTCCCTGGAGGTTGCTTTTATGCCATGTTGCCATCTAGGGATCAGCAGAGTGCATACCCAGGGGCATGCTCCAACACATGCAGGACCTGGAAAAACATGGCTGGATTTTGTGTGTATTCATTTCAAGGATTACACAGACAGCAGTCACATCTGTGATTATCCCTCCTACTCTTGCATTATATGAAGAAGAAGCTGGGGCCAAAACTGGCCCAAAAATGTGTTGTCAGTTTAGGGAACATTAGTTACCATTCAGGAGTGGTAATCTCTGTACTCAACAACAAATGAGAATCCTTCAGAGTTCAAATGAAATAGGACACTAGTATTTATTTCCCCCTCTGTAACTCGAAGCTCTGAACATAACATTATCCCACACTTCAGGACTGCTGACCTACCAAGATGAGTATTAAAATTCTAGTAGGCTGTAAGTTTTATCTTTTCAACAGAAGAGAAAGACCAAAAAATACAGGCAGAGTGTTGCAAATGGTAAGAAACAGAAAAATCTTATGGGGAAAGCACAGAGGAAATGCAGCGCCTGTGGAGCAGGGAGAAAAAGAGCAGTGAAGGTCATGACAGGAAAAGTAAAATAAAGAGTCATGCAAAAGATTAAAAGAATAGCAAAGCTTCATACAAGAGCATGCAGGGCACACAGGAGCCCTGAGAGGGACTAAGAACACAAAGAGAGTCTGGCTGGCAAGAGAAGGATGTGAGGCACTGTTGTAGAGATAAGGGACATCTTTATCATTTGGAGGAAAAAGTACCGCAGAGCCCGGGTGTCTCTGGCATGGGGAAAGGTCTGGAAGATTTCTGAGATAAATAAATATGAAACTTGGCTGAGTGAGGACTGGAGAGATGTAATCAGTGTTCTGCATGTGCACTGAGCATATTGAAGCAGGCAAACTTAAAGAAACTTTGCTAGGGCAGAGTCAGGAACAGGATTGCAGTAAAAGTAATCCAGGATTAAAACCAGTGGATGAACCAACATGAAGAGCAATGTGGTTTATGGCAAGGCACAAAGCCAGGATTAAGTTAAGGAGTCCTTAGTACAAGCAGAGCAGTGGAGCATGCCACAAAATCACAGGCTAACCCAGGTCAGAAGGGTCATCAAAAGATTATCTGCTCCAACCTTTCATGGGAAAGGGAGTCTAGGTCAGATTACCCAGCACCCTGTCCAGTCACATCTTGAAAACCTCCACTGACAGGGACTCTACATCTTAAAAACCACCAGTGATGGGGACTCTACCACACCCCTGGAGAGGTTGTTCCAGTGAATGCTTTTTCTCACTGCAAAAAATTTCTTTCTATCATGGTGAAACCTCCCCTGATGCAACTTTTTCCTGAAGCCCTTCATCTTCTCCATGTAGCCTCTTGTGAATTGAGAACATCCATCCTCCTCTCTTTAAATACTGGAATACTGTGATGAGGTGCCCCTCAGCCTTCTCTTCTCCAGGGAGAAAAAAATCACACTCCTCTTTCCTTATAGGACAATCTCTCCAGCTCTCTGATCACCTTTGTGGCTCTCCTGTGAACCTGCTCCAGTCTGTCCATGTGTTGCTTGAGCTGTGGTGGCCAGACCTGGGCACTGTACCCCAGGTGTGGCCCAACAAGACATTCTGTGTAGAATGGGATTCTCACATCTCTTCTATCTCTGCCAATCCCATCCCTGCAGGTGCAGCCCAGGATTCAGTTTGCTTTTCTTGCTGCAGTGGAGCACTGCTGACTCATATCAGGTCAGGTTAGACAGATCTGTCAAGGAGCAGAAATAACAATTTGGCAGTGTGTCATAGATGCACACTGAAGCACAGATAGTGCCCAGTGTTGGCTTGGGGACAGGGTTGAGTAGCTGGACCCTTCCTTGGTGGTGGGGCTGGCTGGGCCCTCAGCACTGCAGGGGCACTGCAGCTGCCCTCTGACACGTTCTGCCTGGCCAAAGCCACAGTGCTCAGGTGCATGGCTCTCTCAGGCTCTGTATCTCAGGGTAGCCCAGGTCCCACCTGTCAAAGGTTCATTTCCAGTGAGGAAATGAACCACACTGCAAATGACAAAAATAGGAATGTTTTGAATACAAGAAGTTTCAGTTCCTAATGAACGTGTACCAGAATTGGCACCTTTTGCTGACAGTCAGCATCTTGTCATTTGCTTCCCTTAAAAAAATGCAGTCACCAAGAACTAAATACAGCTACCAATAACTTTATTAATGACTGACACTAATGCAGAAATTTTCAAACTAAACTACTCTTCCAGGTTTCAACAGTCTTCCATCACAACTAATTCGACTGTTTTCAGCAAATGTGCATTCTTGAAAATACACATTTTTACTCCCAGAAATAAACCAAATATAAGCAAAAAAATTCTAGGGAAACAAAATCAGGAGGAATGTTAATGATTATTTATAAGGTAAAAGCTGAAATTCTGTTACCACTAAATAAATCCCATGCTAGTTTTAAAAATGTAGAAGAAACTGAGATGAAATAAACAGCTATGAGAATAAAGGAAGTATTTATAAACTGTTTATTTCTCCTTTTCCCTATTTGTGGACTGAGGCACACCTTTTTTAAGCTGGCCTCTGAGGTTAAGGCAAAACAAAAGGCTTTTTTTTAAATCTTATACCATACTGTGAAGCACATCTCTATAAGGTTTAATGATCTCTGTTGCAAGTGTAGCTCACCACTTGCAGATGTGCCATTTACAAACCACTGGGAAACATCCACATTAAGATTTTTGTGTGGCAGCCTGGGCCTTGGATGCTGTGTGTATTCTCCATCTTTGCTCAGACCAAGAGGGCTCTGGCAATGCTTGATGGAAATTTACTGTGTAAATAAGGTGTTGTGATCCAGCTGGCAGTACCTGTACTAGATCTAGCTTGTAGGATGTTTCCTTTTGGTCCAATATTTCTTCTTTGTGGAAATTACAGAGGCTTTTTGTAGACAGAAGAGAAAGGCTCTTCCAGCCTCTTGCTAAGAGATCCTGCTGCCATTGGTGCCTGTGAGTGGAAGGAGCAGGGCAAGGAGCACATTCCTTACTGTACATGAGCAGCACAGGAATGGAGGTTATTGTTGCCTCTGCAGCACACGCAGGGAGGGCAAAATCACAGCCAGGGTAAGATGAGATATGCAAGGCTCTGCATGAAAAGGCAGCATGGTAACTTCACTAATGTGTACTTTCTCCTGCTTGATTGCATTTCTAACCAACAAGCAAATTAAGTTTGGTCAGCTTAATCTTCACAGCATTTTCTAACATTAATAAAAAGACTAATCATAAACACATTGTTTAAACTTAAAAATAGGGAAATTGCCAGTAAATATATACTGTAAGTCAGAATCTCTAGAGGACCAACAAGAATCTTAAAAGGCAAAGAATATTTGATCAGCAAAATTGGGATACAAGAAAGAATTTTAAAATAATTAGGTAAAAAATAGGTCACAAGGCTAGTATTTGTCCCTGAGTGGTTTGAAATATTACAGCTGATAATAATAATGCAGAAGAGCAGACCTGTCAAATAGGCAGTTTCATATTTGAGAATATGATGGATGCTGCAATAATACCAGAGAATGTATTTGAACCACTTTGCTTTCCAACAGCAATTAATAATGGCATGAAAAAACAGCCACTGTATTCTAATATCTTAAAATGATTAATGCCTTATCATTTGCATCCTGGAATTTCAGATGAGATGACCAATTAATGCCTTGAGCTTGCTGACCAGATTTTATGTTGCCTGATTTTAGCTCCTCAGTAAAAGGTGTGCAAACTGAAACAAAATTATATATAAGAAGGTAAACTTATTTAAAAACTAGGAGGAGAAATTGAAGCTTTTATGACTGCAGTTCATAGTCTTGCTGGATCTGGAACTGTAAAGGACTTTGGTTCAGACATCTCAGACCCACATATCCCCAAATCTGTATGCAAATACAGGCTTTTCTTAAATTCCCCTTGATATTCTCCTTCCAAAGCTCATCAAGCTTTTGCTGACTAAACTGGCTTCCATTCACTATGTCACCAGCATCAGAACATTTCAGAAAAGAAAACTGAATTGTGACAGCGCTGCCTTTGCCACACAGATGGTGCATTTGTTTGCAGCAGCAGTAAAAGTGAACACCAAGGGTGACTCTGAACAGCTCTGAGATGTTTTCAACAGTGGCCCTTTATTCTAAATGACAAATGTGAATTCAGAAAAGGACAGATAAAATCTGCTGAACACATAAACCAGTCAGCAGGCAAGTCAGCGGAACACAGATGGACTGCAGCCATTATTCACCTCATCTGAATCCACGGCGTTGCAGCTGGAATTTCCTAGGTACAATAAATCATATGGGAAAATGGTCTCCAATAGTAACTCATCTAATAAAATCCGTGAGATTCCCTTAATTATCAGAAGGTGAAAGCATGAGAAAAGAGCAGAGTGAACCAGCAAAGCAGAAGCACCAATTGCTCACTCCCTTGTTTTGGCACTGCACACCTTACACAATCCAAGAGCAGCAACAGGTCTGTCCTGCAGAACGGGAGCAGTGCTCTCACAAGGGCCACTGCAGGCACAGAGGAGGAGTGAAAGCAAGTGAAAAAGATGTTTTTACAGTTAGTTTTAGTTGTGCTTGCAAACATAGCACTGAGTATTTATTCAGGATCAGTTTTAATAAATGTATGAGGATCCAGTGTTTGGATTAAAAAAGCACGGAATACATTTCCACATAAAATTTCAGGATCTGGACCAAAGCTTATATGACTGTTTCAAATATCAGCACATAACAGGGACAGTACACAGAACAACACTAATCAAGTAGCTGGCTAAGTTAAAGGAAAGCTTTCACAGTGGGCTTTTCTTTTTTTCTGGATTTTTTTCTGGTTTATTCTGAAATCACACCCAGTATTTCCCCATCAGCTTCAACCAATTAGACAACTAAAAGAGAAGAATTTTTCAAAATGCATCTGTGCCATCATGGGGTGGCTAAATATTTTTTAATAACCATATTGGACTTGTCATATGAACATAGCTTTAATTCTGAAAGGTCAGCATTTTGAGTCCTATAGCAATCCAACAGAAGATACATTCCAAAACCAAAGAAGATTGTTAATTCATAAAAATAGGTAGATTCTGACCTGACCAGTCTGTGCAGGGGATCTGAGTAGGTGCTTTCAGGCCATCGACAAATATACAACACAAAAAACAGGAAGGGGAGAAAAACTATACTCCAAGATGTGTGGCATACCTTGGCAGCCAACAGCAACAGATGTTCTCGGGGTTTATTTCTGGCTTTTATTTTCAGAAGACCTGCACTCATTTTTGTTATAAATTGCTTTTCCACTTAAATAGACTTCATTCTTTTTCCACACCTTTTGCCACCAAACATCATCCTAAAACCATGAGATCTGCACTGGCAGGACTTGTGATGTGAGAAGAGTGCAAGACACACCAACCTGTGACAACACTGGGCTTTAAATCCTCTTGGTCCAGTCATAAAGCATTTGAATACAGGGTCCCAGCATAAGGACATGAAGTCAGCAGTGCAAGTTCAGTGTCTGAAGCAAATGAAAACACTGCTTAAGGTAAGAGTAACATGGAAAGGAATCCTCACTGGTGCTCACAGTGCTACAGTTTGAATGAGAGGAAAAGAGCAGTGAATGAGATATTGGTAAAAGGTAATTTGGATGGGCTTTTTAAGGTGGGCCCAAGTAGAGCAGTCCATGTATCTGTGCAGGGGCAAAAGTTAAATCCTGAGAGCGATGTAAAGTCCTATTGAGAGAAGCAGGGAGATGATACAACTGAAAAGAGACTACTGCAAAGGATACAGATATTAATGGGAGGGTTTGCTGAACAAGGGGTATGTGTAATGGTAATGCTGCAAGAAAGCAAATAAAATGTTGGGATATGCATAAAAAATAGAAGGAGTTTCTTAAGTACTGGCAAGTAGAGGCATTGCTGTTGGCATATTGTGCTTATCTCTGATGAACATGGAATATTGAGCATGAAGATTACTGGTAAACTAGAGAAGTACTAAAATAACATAACATCCCTAACAAAGAGAAACATTTTGTGAGTCTTATATACTCAAACAAAACCTGGACTTGGACAGAGAAATGGAAAGAGGAGGTTTAATATGTAACAGAGTGTGTGATTTAAAGTGAATCAAGCAATCACCATAGCAATTTAGTAAAGATTTTGTGGATTTTTTTTACCACTATGCATTTTTAGTCAAGACTGCATGCTTTTTAAAAAATATCTGACCTGGGTCAAGCAAGAATTAAGCTAGGGGAGCCTGTGTCCTCCTTTATAATACAGTCAGGCATCAATAACCCATTCTTGTGCTATAATTTATGAATTTTACAAATTACAGCAAATAGCTTTTTTGGTTCTTCAAGAGCAGTTATGCAGCTATGTGAGCATTATCTGTTGAATAAAAATGCAAACTATTTATGCATTTGGTGATCTTTCAACCAAAAAACGTTCAATGACACTTTTGTGTAAGAAAACAAATGATTATTTATATGTGAGTTGCAAAACCCTTTGATAACCTCCATCTCTTGCTATTTATCTAATGATTTACTGACATAAGAGGACTGGTAATTCCCTTCCTAAAGACATCAAGAAAATATTGTCAAAAGGAGATCAGTGCAATTTGTTTATTACAAGTGTAGAGATAGAGAGCTACTTGGAAAATATGGCAATAGAGTTAAATCTTTATGGGCAAGATAAAGATTAATGCAAATGAAAGATAAAGAATAATAAAAGTAATTATACTGCAAGGAGAATGTAAAAAGTAGTTTCTCTAATTTCAGTAAGGAGCTGTTATTTCAGTGCTATGAGGTTTTAGCCAATTTTTTTTGTGTTAGTCTAAATCTTAAAATGTAGCTAGCTTTTTTCTTTGCTCTTTAAAGATATTCTATTTCCCTGCTTTTGAGCAAAATCTCAAGGAAAACATTCACACCAAGTAGTGGACAAAGCTGAAAACAAAAGTTCAGAATGGGTGATAGTGCTCTCTTTAGTTACTCTGAACTGTAAGAGTTTTGGGGAAATTTTACATCAAGTCAAGTAGGGGTTATCCTTAAAGCCCAAGAACATATGGTTCAAGTTTTCTTGGAACACTCATCCAGATTTTAAAAAGCCAGTCACAATGTGTATTTCGATCCCTATCTCAATTCTTAACATTTAGCACTTGATACACACTGTTTTCAGTTAAAACTGATGAGATCTAACATGAGAGAAAACGACCCTGGCTTAAAGAGTTACCACACATCAGCTTATCTACAGAACTAGTAAGCTTCAAATCTGAAGGAAATTTGGGACAGTTGCAGTTCAGTTCAGCCTGCAACAAAAGAATCCAGCCAAATTCTTTCACATTTGCCACGCCACAATAATTCCCCAGACGTTCACCAAGGCTTTGCTTATTTGAAGTTATTTACTGTGCAGTGTTTAACCCCAAGTTGTAGCACAACTAGCCAACAGACTTAAGAGCCTCTTAGTAAATGCAAAGTTATCTAAGGTGGTTTGTGCAGAAGACGTACAAAGAATTTGAAAATATGTGCTTGCTACTAATGCAAATGCAGGAAATAAAGAAAAAAGTGTTTAATAACCTACAGCAACGTAGTAAAGGGTGTCCTGAGAGGGCTCTGAGCCTACAGGACATACTCCCCATCCAAAGCATGATTTGCTGTCCTGGCTGTAGCTATGCCCTAAACCAGAGTCCTTTCTGCCCTCCACCATGCATCTGTCAGACCTGTGCTGGTGTAAGACATACAGTAACCCACAGGGCACTGCTGGCAGATGAAGGTTGCTCCAAAAACAACCGATGGAAGAAGCAACCTTCCCAACATGCAAGGTCAGCTTGGTCCCAGCCTTCCTATATGTCCTTATCCACTCGTATTAACAACTTTGAGGGGACCCTTTAGTAATCAGGTGTCCACACACCATCAGGAGCTACCATCAGGAGCAGGACTTAATTCACTAAATACAATCCAGGAGGAAGGTGCAGACAATCAACAGAGAGTCCCCAGACTCATAGTTAAGAAAAACACTTCTTTTTTCCTAAAATCTCTGCTACATCTCTTCAGGCCCATACAATGTGAACTACTGTCTAGTTTTTTCCCTAGGGCTTGTTTACTGCTAGCAGACCTGGTTTATGATTTTTCTGCCATGCCTTTTGGATCCTTTCTTTGCCTCTTCTGTCTCAAACATAAGCTTTGTGTCTGTATTTTCAATGTTTTCAATAGCCTACTTCGTCCTTATCTATTTTCTGTCATTATACAAAGATTAATGCCAATTGTATTAGGTTTCAGTAGTTCACCTGCTGCTTTTCCAAACATCTTTGTGCTTTCTTCCATGCTGTCCCTCTTGCTGGAGTTTTTTTTCAACAGCCACAAAACCAGATTAATTTTTTCCGCAAATCCCACCTTATGTCTTCTTCACCATGAAGTACACACAGAAACAAGAGTTGGACTGATGGTGTGTTGCAAACTGTGCCTTCCCTGCTGATCAATACAGTCTCATTGTTCCCCTCATCTGCCCATGGCCATCTGCTGTCTTTTGTCTTATACTTTGGAGTTCTTCAGGGCAGGAATTATCTTTTTGCCCTATATTCCTATACAACATAACATTTTAATCACAGTTCAGGATTAAGGCTGCTAGATAACACAATAATACAAACAAATTATACCAACGGAAAATTTGCCCCAAGTTTTATGCAGGTTTTCTTGGGTGGCTTTTTTTTTTTGTTTGTTTGTTTGGGGTTTTTTTAATCTAAGACTTAGAAATATGAGGTGCTTCAGGAAAAACATCACCGATTCCACTGTTTTTTCAATGCCTCTGACAAAGGTTTAGGATAGCAGTAGGTGAGAATATGAATTCAAGTCTTTTAATACAGGGCTGGATCAGGCTCGGCAGGTCTGACAGCCTGTCTCCATTGTAACTCCTCCTAAAGGCAGGAAAAGGATTCTCACGGGAAATGAATCAGCCCCTGCGGAGCCTACGAGGCAGCGTGCAAGAGGAGTTGTGCTACTGCCTGCCAAGATTGGTGCCTCAGATATAGGGCCACGTAGTGACATTTTTATCATAATCCCTAATAGAAATACGCTATATCTTCCTGTTTCTTTTTATTTTAGGGTGAATGTCGCAAAAGTTAAAGGGCTGCAACACTAAACGAGGTCATAATAAGAGAAAATCCAAGATTATTTCCACGGAGATCATGATTCAGGGAGACTGCTGTGAACCACAAACGCAAAATGATAAATATTACAAAGCGTGTATTTATGTGCAAGAGGCCTAAATTTCAGTTTCTGCTGAGATTCCTCATTCCAGGGGCCTCTTGGTGCCTGCATGCTCGCTTACGAGACTGTTATGCGAGGGGATTATTTTATCTTGCACTGAACAGGGAAGGTGTCAGAATTTGCCCGTCGTTTCAGAGCCCAGCTCCAGCAGGCACTACCTGACTCAGCTCACAAACTAGAGCCACAGCATCAAATTTCCCAACCCACTTAATTTGAAAGCCTGCCAAGATAGGTGAAAGACCTTATAAATATGTAAAGCAGGAAGTTCAAATTACACAGTGATGTAAATTCCCAGTGATTGATGCCCTTTTAAAAACAATAAAAATCCTCGAGAAACTACAATGTTGGTGAATGTGCTTCCCTCCCGATGCTGTCTGGCGGTGCCGTGCGGAGTTTGGCTGATGTATTGTACTTTTCGTGCGGATTTTATTTTGGATTTCTACCACTTCCTGGAGGCCAGGGGGAGGCACAGTGGGAGGAACCAAAAAACTCGGTGCCACAGCCATTTTGTTTGTGGGCAGCATGGTAGAATTCTGTCAGTCAGTATAAGGAGGGGTTTTTAAAACAGTATTTATGGAAAAACTATTCCTGCCGTAACGGATGTATCTGTTGAATTTAGTGTTAATTTAGTCCTTTCATAAGGTAGGTATTTATAATTGTAAGTAAATCGAGTATTCGTTGGGATTCAAGGCTGCCCACTTTCCAGGAATCATGGATTTTGTTTCAGGCATGACTGGCTCTTTCGGATGCTGCGAGGCAGCCGGAGCCCGGCGGGCGGGGGTGCGGGGGTGCCGCGGGGGGAGCCCAGGGATGCGCCGGGCGGCACAAACTTGCTGCGGGCTCCGGAGTGGGGGCGGGGGCGGGGGGAGGGACGGAGGCGAAACGGCCAAGTCTCGGAATTATTTTGTCCAACTGTCTTTCTTTATTAATTCTCAAGAGGCAGCTGCTCTCTCCGAGGGGAGGATGAGGCGTGGGGTTGCGCGGGGCGAGCCGTAGTTTTGCAGTGTCACCGAAAACCAGCGCTAGACTTTGGTCCTGTGTGCTCCAGAGGCGGGTGTAAAATGGCACACTGCATTTTTCCAGGCGGCGGCGGCGGGGGGAGCGGGGGGCGGGCGGGGGCGCCGCTGCCCGCCGAGCCCATTGAGCCAACGCCAGCCCCGGCAAAGTTGTGACCCCGGCGGCACCGGGTCCCCCGCCCCGGCTGCGGCCGCCCGCCGGCATCGCCCGCCGACCCTCGGGAAGCCGCCTCCTTCCTCGCCCGGCGAGGTGACGGGGAGGGGGAGGAAAGAAGAGAGGGAGGAGGGAAGAAAAAAAAAACAAAAAAAAAAGGAAAGAAAAGAAAAGTCTCACTTTCTGCATTTGCGAAATATTTTAAGGATGTTCGGGAAGCCCTTTGCAGCATGGAGGTGGCTGGTTGTAGGAGAGCGAGTATGCAGTCCATATTGTTACAGCCCTTTTGCAAGGGCTGCCTTCTTCGAAGGTAAGTTTGTGGTTTTAACCAAAAATATTATTTTCTGCGGGTTTTTGGCGTGTATTAGTGCTGTGGAGGATTTTCGCTGTGTTGATGAACAAAACGTAATCTTGTATTTTTCATAGCTTTGATCTCATGTGAATCCCACCCAACGGTGTCTCCTTAATAGCGACAATTACTGAAGTCAGTTTTGTTTCCTCTTTAAAATTTTATACACGCGAAGATTAAAAACAATTTAACTTCAGTTTAGGAGTATAAGAACTCAAATATTTTCCAGATGGACTTGGTTATTTTTTTTTTTTCGTTCTGGCTTTTTGTTGGGGCGGGGGGGCAGGGGGGAATTCTTTACCGAGTAATAAACGGATCCAGGAGCAAATATGTGACTGTCTATATAAATATAATGCAGCTCTCGTGTATAAAGAAGCATATTGTGTTGCTACTGTATGGTCTGGTGGTAGCTAAAAGAGTTTACAATGCCATTTGTGATGGCTCTTGATGGATTACTTTGGTCTAAAGTAAGGGGGAAAACTGCCCTTGGTATGGTGAAGGTGGAGATGGACATAAGAGGGTTTATATTAAGTTATGTCTCTTACTAAACAGTGACCTTTTTATTTACAAATTCCAGCTCTTGTGATAATTAGCTTAAAGCATTAGTTATATAAAGGTTCTTATTTCCCCACACTTCACTTAGATGTCTTGGTGTTGGGTTGTTTGTTCTTTTTTTTTTTTTTTTTGGAGGGGGGGGAGGGAGGGGGTTGAGTGGTTTGTTTGGTCTTTTTCTTCCAAGAAGGTACATTTGGGAGACATTTTGTAAATTTTGGCATTTTTCTAGGCGCTTTTTTTTTTTCTTTTTTTTTTTTTTTTTTTTTTTTTTTTCACCCGGTGGGAGATCTTTTTTGTTTTGCATTGCTCTGTGCTGGTGGCGCTGTGGGGCTCCGAAACAATTCGTGTCCCTGGCTCTAAAGGGGGAGGGGGCCGGAGGAGAAAGGTGGGGCACGGGTTGATCTATTGTATCTTTTCCTTTTCTCTGTATCAAAAGTGACCGCAAATTAGTTGGAATGACGATGAAATTGTATCTCTAGAAAATTGTAGTGTCGCATGAACTATGGCCCGGCAGAGGCATGACCTCACCCTTTCGCTGGTTTGTGTAATGAAGCAGATCCTTAATTTATTTTTTTTTTTCAATCCTGTGCCTAGGGTCCAGTTTTCCCCAGTGATGAAATTTTCGGTCCCACCCCCAAAATGATTTTACAGTGGCTGCAGATGAAAGATTTTTAAATTGTTTTTTGCAGCCAATATGGAAGGCTTTGGCACACACTTATTGTGCAACTAGTCCATTGTTTGCTTGTTGTGAAGTTAAAGGTTCCATCCACGGCTGGCTGGCAAGCCCTGAGGTCCCCCTCGCTCTCGTGCTTGCATATGCAATTCTCCTGATGAGGTCTGTAGGAGTTTGGGTTGGGTATGAAGGTGGGGTGGAAAAGAAGGGAAAACCTAATGTAGTCCTTCAGATTGTAAGAGGATTCACCTGAGGTGGGTGGGTTCTTTCCTGTTGCTAAGTGGAGCATGCATCTTACATGTCTTTATACACAGATACATGTTAATATGTGTTGTTCTCTTTTGTTACAACCTACAGATCCCCTCGGTTCTAAGTGCAAAAGGATTAGAAGGCTTTCTGCTAACATCCATATTAGGTGTAAGAAAACAGAAGTGATTTAATGCTCTAAGATGGGTGGGAAGACATAGTCAAGCCCGTGATCAGAGCATATATTGGAAACTCAACAGGTTCAGGAACAAATTTGACATTAAATTTAACACATTTTTAAGGAATCGATGTGCCTGTTATTTTGGAGTGATAAAAGCTGATAATTTTAGAGGCCTTTGCATCTATTTTATATTTCAATGTCTTCAGTATTTTCAAAGAATAAATTTGGCAAATACTAGGCAGTTTGAAACAGTCTCTAAACTTCTTGTGAATGTTTAAATCTTCAATAATGCATTTAGATATCGGTTCAAAGAGTTTGCTCATTAAGTTAATTAGTTT
The DNA here is from genome assembly GCF_035770615.1 of Melospiza melodia melodia. NCBI lineage: Eukaryota > Metazoa > Chordata > Aves > Passeriformes > Passerellidae > Melospiza > Melospiza melodia. The sequence continues at coordinate 15,094,734 of NC_086194.1, forward strand.
TATGGAAACAGATATATAACTTCAGTAGATCTCTGTAATGGTCTCTTATTCATTATCCTTTTTAAAAAGAAGGTAAATTTTGCTTCTGTCTGAGGTAAAATACATCTTGCAACCTCCTACCAGTAACAAATGTATATCCAAGACAGCAGCCAGCTTTTCTCACCTCTGCTGTCAGACAAGATCTGCCTTTATGGATTCTTGGCTGGAGCAGAGACCTGGTGGCCTATGACAGCGCAGTATGACCATTACTTCTTTGGTGTCCTGGTTCAACTCTTAGACTTGAGGAAAAATATCAAGACATAAACCATCTTAGAAAGTGTGGATTTTGGCCATCCTCCATTTCCATTTCTGAGACCTGATCACTAGGACATAAAGTTGGCATTTTGGGCACAGTTTATGCCAATAGAAGTAGTGCCAGTTGTTGAGTTCATTACAATAATTATCAATCTTAGAGAATCACTGGGTTGTTTAATTCTGATGCAACTTTTCTTTTTTGACATCACTTAGACCAACACTCAGTGTGCTCATCCATGGACAACAGTACTGAGCAAATGATAAACTGGGATGCTTTCTGAAGGTATTTTAATGCTCTTATCCTGCACCATGAAAGTGATGATTTCTTGTGGCTGCACCCTGTGCTTGCAGGCCATGAACTGATTGTTGTGATCTTGCTGCTCAGAGTCACTTCGAGCTCAGTGAAGTCAGCAACAACATGAAATCTGAATGGAAACTTGCTTCACACTTTCTCCCCTCTCTCCCATTCAACTGAGGCTACTCTTTAACTTTGGTTGTGGTTTTGCAACTTTGAAGTTGCATCTGATGAAAGTGTCTGGTTTTACTCTCATCAAATAATAAGGTGAGAAGAGTGAAGCACTGATCTTCGGCAATTCAGTGGTTCTCACACTTATCTCCTCCCTCCTTTTTGAGCCACTGTGTTGCCAATAAGGATCCTGCATCCTCTCAAAGCTAGCAACTAATTTACTTCCTGCATCTTCTGCAGAAACGCCTGGAAGAGTAATTTCTGTGGGGTAGCTCAATCTTTATTGTGTTTTCCCCACCTGCTCCTTCTGAAATACCAGTATGTGGAATACCAGGACCTAAAGCAGCATAAGAACTTTTTTTTTGTGGGTTTCTTAATTTTCTCCCTTACATATACCTCCATTTCTAAGGTGTCAAAACTAATGTATTTTTCTCCTAGTACAGTTTCCCTTTTACCTAGAAAGTCTGTATAGAGTCCAGACATCTTTGAAAGACATTTGGGTCTCTTAGCTTAAAACTATTTGAAGTATGGGATCATACTATAAACCAATCTTTTTCAAGAGCTTAATTCAACCTGACTGACCAAAATGTTCTTTGTGCCTTGGTGAGATTCCTCTTACTAATATTACTAGTATTATGTACTGAATTAAAAACAGTAAAAAATGGCTGTCTAAAATGGTCAATAGTAGTTAGTGCAAGATGTGTAGATTCCAGGCAGATATAACCAGCTTCCAAAGTTAACCAAAATACTGTGCAAACAGTTCCTCAGAAGTGGGTTGGTGGTGTAGAAGAATGTTGTTTGGGGCTCAGCTCAAACAAAAGCCATAGCCCCTGCTTCATTGACTCATATGTTGTGCTCTCCAGTTTCCTGTGCTGATAACATACCTTGGTGCCTGGAACTCCTCTCTGTTATCTTTTGAGGGCTCTGAAGTATTCATTTTGTCCTTGATCCAACAAGTTTTCAAAGGTGGGGGGGCTATCTCTATGCTGGACACCTTGTGACATAATCTTGTTTCTCACCTTTCTTATGTCATAACTTTGCTAGCTGTACTTCTCCACATCGTACTTGTCAGCATCAACTTGTAGCAACGAATAATTAGTTTAAGAATTGCTTCTAGGATCACCTGTTTCCCAGTGGTGAACAAAGGACAATATATTACATGCTTCAGACTCATCTTCTACAAAGTTAGGTCTCTCCACATCTCTGCCAGACTGATATTTGCATGACCTTTCAGAGTTATGAAATTATCTGCTCTAAATCCTATGTGCCAGAGGAACTGCTGTAGCTAGCACATCCTTCCACCTTTTAGCATTCTTCATATTTTTCCTCTCTTAGCAAATAGCACTGATGTTGCAGTGAAGATACAATCCTAGATTTTAAATTATTTAGTAAATATACATGGTGAGCGAATGTCAGTGCTTTGAAATATAACTCCTGTGTTGCTGTTGTGAGCAACAAAATATGCCTTGGACAAATGTGACCACACACCAGTGGCTTCAGGTCCTGTGGGCTTCTTTAAACCCTTTACTAAGTCACATCTCCAGTTAATTGTGTTGCCACTGGACTATCCAGGAGCAAGATAATACCAATAATATAAACTTCCTTAATAGGAAGGTTTGTTCATCAGTTCTCTATGAGTAGTAGCTAGAACCTGAAATTGGTGGTCAGAAGGTATTGCAGTGCTTAAAAAGTTGGTACATTTGCTAAAAATTATTCTCTGCTTATCTCCCAGTATAAACAATAGGGAGATGGGAACTGCCAAATAACATGTGAGTCCTACTCTTCACTACTTGTGCAGCAAGTTGGGATGCTGTTGTGGAGCTCCTGGATGGTAAATGGAAAGTTGCTCAGAGCCAACCAACACCATACAACAGAAAGCAGAAGTTACAGATGCAGTGTCTATTCCTTTGAGCACCAGTAAAAATAGCAAGAGCTCTACATGTAGTCCATGGGAAATCCAGCTTGGAGCAAATGACTGAAAATGGGGAATGCTGATTTGCCATCTTATGTTGTTGAGCAGAACCTGGATCACTATTGCTAGGGAATGAGAAAAGGATGAGTTAGATTTTCAATGCACTGAGCACTGGGATTTCCAGAGGAAGAGAGGAAAGCTGGGGTTCCATCTCATCTCTGCTCCCAGGACTGCCTCATGGATTTTAGTCAACAATGTTTAAATGTAAAATGTAGGAATTTCAGGGAACAGTGAGCAGATTTGTTCTTCTCAGAGCAGTCTTTCTTTTATCAGGTTCATTTTTGGTTTTTCCTTGGGTTAAAGACCTGGGAAATGAGCCTGAAAGGTGGTGTTAAATCCAGGCATTTCCCTGGATTTACAGTAAGTTGGGCTTCTGAGTGAATCAGAATCCCTGTATTGTATACATTCATGTAGCACTTCTTTCTTTCACTTACCTTTAGAGGAGTATTGTCAGATCTGTAATCCTCAGTGGAAAGAAAGAGATCAAGTAAATCATAGCTTTAAAAAATGACAAAAGGACTCCAACAACAGCAAAAACAACAAGCAAACAACCAAATTTTGGATGTCTGCTGTGGTAAGAACTGTACCTTAAATTTAACTGAGTATCTTGATCAGGTCTCCATCTGCCTCCTGTTCAGATATGGATGCCCTCACTTAATCAGAGATATCCCATGCCCCTGTGTTTGCTAATACTAACCTGTGCATGATTTAGATAATGAAAAGTTAGCTCTTAATCCTCACTCTGTTTCAGGGCCATGAGAAAATGACTAAATGGAGGCAAGATCTTTGGCCTCACAGGGACGTGCATCTGGAATATTCATTAATACAAATAAGAGTGAGCAGTCCATTCAAACAGACTTAAAAATCAGGTGACTCAGATCTGGGGATTTCAAGGCATCCCTTTCTATTTACTAAAGAATCTTGGTGCTGCCATAACCTGATCACTAAAAGGATAATTTCTTGAAAGGGTCCTTTCACCTGAAAGTTTTTCATCTGTAACCCCAGGGGTTGATAGGGCATGTTTTCTGGCTGGATTTATTCAAAAGATTTTTTTTTCTCAAGAAAATTTAAAATTCAATTTAAAAGGTTATAATTCAGAGCAGCTGTGTTATTTCTGATAGTCTTAAAGGTATTCACACAAGGCAGAATATCTCGATGTCTTTAGCCAAAGTGCTTGTGTATTCACAATTCAAGAAAAATGCTTCAATCAGCATCTTTTAAGGAGAAACCATGCTGGACAACAGATGGGGGAAAACCATACACCTGATAACTCTGCATAGACACTTTCTGTTTAGCCCATATCCATCTGTAAGCACATAATGAATGAAGATTCCATAAGAAAGTATTCTGCTTTCTTTTGTCATCTCTGAATCAATTTTCAAGTTAAAAATTGGGTGTTATGGGAATCTGTGGGTTTTGGAAGGTCTAGTCAATCAGACCTCCAGATGAGCTACTTTAATGTGAAAAACTGTTTTCCTTCCCATCTTTCATATTCTCCCTTAATAGGTTTTTTTTTTTTTTTTTTTTTTAATTAGGTTGTGTCTCTCTCTGCTAACACCCTTCTTGAGTTGCTTATAAGTCAGAAAAGCTCAGCAGACTTGGCCCGTGTGACCAGTGGCAGGCTGGTGCACATTAACCCCAGTGTTAATGACAGGGGTCTGTCGTGCTCTCTTGGTCAGAGGAGCAGAATGTCAGAACAGCCAGAAAACTGACACACTGCACAATAAACAATGGGAACTGAGTGACTTTGTCAGAGATGGTCGAGGGGGGTTCAAGTCTTACCTGCTTGTAACCTGAATGATTTGAGAAAACCACTTCCATTTGCCCCTGCTTCTCAGATTTGGGGATTTCACAGGGGAGCCAAGAAGAAAATGCCAGGGATAACACAGCACCTCTGGTTTCCATTATCCCACCTACATCAGTGACAGAGAAAACAATATCATGTGATTTCTCTGTTTTTCTTCTTATGGCAACTTCTTGTTTCATCTAGACCAAAACACTTCCCTCTCAACATCTGCCCACCTCCCACAAGTCCTCTAAATGTTGAAAAACCTCAGAAATTACATTTTCTTCAGGTTAACCCTGTCAGAATTTTACATTTTAAGCATCTGCTATCATTTAAAGATCTATAAATAAGGATATCTCGAAACAGTCTCATCTGATCAGTTTTCTATTCAGAACTAGCCTCCTCTGCTGGATATTTACAGTCAAACTTAATTCATTAGGCCTTTTTTCCCACTAATGCAGCATTATTAATTTATGCTTTCTAAACTTTATATATAAACATTGGGTTATAAATATGATCATGATTATTTGTATAATAATACAAGCAATATTTTTATAACATTCACTCATGCTTAATTTAGTATAAATCAAACTGCAGTGTGTAAAAAATCCACTTCTAAAATTGAAAGAATATTTGTGTTCTTGCAAGCTAATAACTAGCTTTGGAAATCTAAAAGCTGAGTTATTTATATTTTTTTCATTCCTTTGGAGAAATGTGCTTATGTTAAGTAAAGATGGTATCGCTTGTATAAGGTACTTAATAACATATTTGTATTAATTTCATGTGGAATTCAGAGTTCACTTACATTGTAGTTATGTAGGAATATCCCACTCACATTAAAATAAAAAAAAATATCTAAACACATATGTTAGGAAATGCCTCTTCATTCCAAGATGCAAATGTACTTTCCTGCACCAAAAGATTTCTGAAGCCAAGCTAATCCCTATCTCAGTATAATTTATAATTCACTGTTTTCCTCAATTGTGTGAGGGAAGCAGATAACCTACTTTCACTCTGAATCAGGAACTGTAAATTAAAGCATTTGTCTTTGTTATAGTTATATAAAGTTATATAGTAACTCCACATTAGCTTAACTCCATGTTATTTAACATCAGCAGTGTAATTTTGAAGATTGAAAATACTTGATCATACTTACTGAAAACCCTGTAGCACTTGAAATGATTTTTCATAAATTGACTTTCAAGACAGGATTTCTATCTTAGAAGTGTAAGGTAAAAATCTAAAACGTTAGAGGATGTAATAGTAAGACATTCAGGCCTCACTATTGAACTGAATTTGCTATTTTATTTGCATTTACATAGAGCCAGGCCACTACCAGGGTAGAAGTAAAGTTTCAGAAGTCGTGCAAAGGCAGAGCCTGTCCCCAGTTTGCCCCTTTATCCCAGGCTGGGGTGTGAGCACCGGCAGTCGAGGTTTATGTAGTGGTGCCAGGTGTGTGTATTGGGTTGGTTTGTTTGTTTGTTTTTAGCTTAATAGTCAATTGAAGGATTTGGGACAGTGTGCAGACCTGTGTACAGCTATAATTTCTCTACTTCTGTTTGCCTTTTATAGCCTTCCACCTTATGCTATGCAGAATGGCAAAGTTAGACCTCCTTAGCTCCTTGACTGATGAACTAGCAATTGTGTTGGCAGGAGAAGGCAGAGCTTTTATGCTTGGTTGGTTGTTGTTTGTTTTGGGTTTTTTTAAATTTGGTTGTGGTTTTGCTCGCTTTTTTGTTTGTTTGCTTGGGTTTTTTGTTGTTTGTGTTAGGGTGTTTTTGCAAGCAAAGCAGAAGGGCTTTGCCCTTCTGCTGGCTGTTCTACTAGAAATAATACAGGATCATGTGATTAAATTTACTTGACTCAGAGATTATTCATGTGTTATAATCTGATGTTTGCAGAAGTTCATGCCTAAGTCAGAAGTGGTAACCAGACCACCCTGCTCAAATTGTGTTTATCTAATAAATTGTGATTTTACTATTATTATTGTTTTGTATGTCAGAATACAAAATGTTTTGGATAAAGATTTAAAAAAAAAAAAAAACAACAAAATCCCAGAGCATAAAATCAAACATTTTTGGATTTTGTTTTGTTCCCTTTTATCTTACTACTAAATCCTAAACTATTAATTTGTGAAATTACTTCCTAGTAAAGATGACTAAATCAAGAATTCAATGTGTGTAGCATAGTATTTTAGAGGGGATATGTGTTAAAAAATGGAAACATGAAGGAGAAAATCATAAGTCACTTTTAACCCTTACAATTCCTAGGATACTTGTTCTGAATCCATTAAAATTTAAACAGGGAAAGATGCATTTCAAGACAGAAGAGTCTCAGCATTTGTGGTTTTTTACCACCACTGAATCTACAAGAATAACTGCTTCCACTGTGATGTGTTCTCCCTAGACACATAAAAACTTGAGTCTCCAAAACAAGTTATGTAAAGGAAACTGATTCACTTCTGACAGTACTAAAAAATCTCTATCAAATCCTTTTTGTTTTCAGATAGAACCCATTTTACCATTTTCTTGCTTATCTGTCCAGGTCATGTTAGGACAATGGTGAGTCTGTAAAATAATAATCCTAAATAATTAATTAAGTCATTAGTCCTTAGTCATTAATTCCTTTTGAAATCTTAGTCCTCCTATGGACAACTGCCTCCACCACCTCTAAGAGTTTAGCTGTCACTGGAAAACGAGAAATCTGCAAAACCTTTTGCTGCTCCTCTCTTAGATTTGTCTCTTCTCAGTAAGAGAATTGCTGCCAGTGACTTTTCCTTCTCTTTTGGATATGCCTCCATGGCATATCTGTTTGAGGATGAGCTTCGTTTTTGTGAGGATGCTGGAGTATTATTACTCAACTTTTGAGTATTAAAAAAAAAAAATAAAAAAGGATTAAAAAAAACAGGTCAACAAAATTGCTGTATAAATAAATGAAGAGTTATTAGGAGTAGGGTATAAGGTAGTCACAGAATGAAAAACAAAAAATTGCAAATATTTATCGATACAAAAGTCAGTGTATAGTTTAGTGTAATACAAAATGCAAACAAACCCTAATTAAAAAAAAAAAAAAACCAAAATATTTAAAATAGCTTTTCCTTTTTTTCAAATTGAACAACGGTCTCCTAGAATTTTATATCCTTAAAATTCAAAATGGTTGAGGCCAAAAGGCAACAAAAGTGACATGGTTTAACCTATATGCACGTCATGTGTAGTACTTTTGTGATGATTACTCCTAGAATGGGAAGCAATATTAACTCCATGTGCCAAAGGCTACAATTCATGCTTAAATAAATGACTGAAGTCCTTCTTGAACTCAGAGAGGTTTTAAGCCATAAAACTAAGTATCAAAATTTCTAAAAACTTGTCCAACAGTACACAGGACTTGCAAACCAAAACAGAAGTGATGTTTTTGGGCTTCACAAACCCGAGTTAGATGTGAGAGTACAAGAGACCCCTACCCCCCTGTCTGGAGGTGCATGGATCAAGGGGTATCTTTGCCCATAATGCTCCGTCTGAATTTAGTACTTTTGAATGTATTTTGAAAGGGTTATATTTACCAGCTGCACAGCTGATACACAAGGTGTTTTCATTTTAGTTAAGCTTGTCCTTTTAATTGTGATCATAAAAAGATAAAGCCTGAAAGAAATGCCCCAAATTATTTCAGCCATTTAAAAAGCAATAATGATAGCAATTCTAAATATCTTTTCATTATATTTCAGTTGCTTTACCTTACAGTCCAGTATTTAAAATAGACACATAGCACTTAGGTTCAACAAATTAATTTATACTTACTGATCTTTTACTGAGAGTTTGCAGAGAGTATCTTGGTCACTATACAAAACCTACCAATTCTGCATTAGCTACTGTCACAGTGCAACACTGATGTCTACAGATGTAAATTTTGATAAAAGCTACAAAATTGAAAAAAACCCTCAAATATACCTGCATTTTCTTACTGAAAGGAAGATAAAATGGAATATCAGTCTGGTTATGTTCCATACCTTTTCCTGTCAACAGACATCAGGGCTGATGTCACATTGTTTTCAATTATCACACTTTCCATCTTACTAGCAAATTAATTTTGAGGGCTAATCATCTCATGAGGGCTACAAAATATTTTAACACAATCTCTTTTATTGGCAAAACATTAAAAGCTGATGAATCCAAATGTTTCAGGCCAAAACTTTTTCTTAATGCACTGTCCTCTTTGTCTCCAACGTTATTGTCCATTCTGCTTGCTCTGCACTTTTCTCAAGCCTGTGGCAGGGTTAGAAATGCAAAGGTCAATTAAGGATAACTTTGAATTTGATTATTCTTCCTTTATAGTTCAGGATATTTTCAGTACTTTGGTTTTCATTATGTTCATTATGTATTGTTTTCCTTTATCGGTATACATGGAGAGTTATACTTAATGGCTTTTTTTTTTTTTTTGCTTAGCTGCCAGGTGTTTAATTTTCATTTAATTTTTAAAGTCAAAGCTAATCTATGATGGCATATTGTGATTTTTTTTTTCTTTTTTCTCAGCACCTTATCTGTCTGCTAATTGGATAAACCAAATTATTTGGTATTTGTGGAAAAGGGTGTAGATGTTTTATGGGCAATTTATTTTAGGATTATATTTTTTGAACTAGTGTGTGTTTTAAACTTTAGAAGTAGAGTAAAAGGCAATATGCATGGTTAAACATTTGATTCTGATGTAACTACTGAAATAAAAATGAATACAATGATACTTAGTTCATTCCACTCTCCTTAAAAAAATAAAAAAACAACAAACAAGCCTCCCTTAAAACAAAAATAGTCTCATTCTCCCTAGCAGCTGTCTTCCACTGCATTACCCATTTGCAGTACAGGTAGAATTTAGCATCCCAGAGAAGTTATGAAGCCAAATCAGTTGCAGTTTAAGCAGCTTGGGAAATCCACCGGGCTTTGGTTTCCCAAACAGTCATGCAAATAGTTGGCTTGAATATTCTGTTAACAACTGCATCTAGCAATATTTCATCTAGTGCCTAGAAGTGGCTTAAGGTTGAGGAAAGTGGGGGTGGTATTATTATTATTATTATTATTATTATTATTATTATTATTATTATTATTATTATTATTATTATTATTATTATTATTATTATTATTATTATTATTGTGGTGCGATTTTTAAAATGGCTTTTGCTTGTATTTTAGAGATTTCTAAAATTGCTAAGCAAAATAAGATTTTTCTATCTTTGGGGGTTTTTTTGCTATAACTATGCCGTATTTCTGAAAGTTCTGTTTCCCAAGAGTCGTATGTGATAAAGAGCAAAGTTCTGTCCACCGATTCCCGTGTGACCGTAAAAACTACAGTATTTTGCGTTAGAAGTGGAGGGACGCTGAAATTCAGTCAACACACAACTATCTCGCATTTTAAATGAAACTAAGCATAACTTCGATAAGATAGCTTTGACTACAGAGCTAGAATTACCCATAACCTGGTGCGAGAGCATAGCCGAGCACGCAGTTGCTCAGCTCGGCGGCGGCAGCCCTGGCCCGGCCGGAGCGCAGTTTGCCGCTCCTGTGGCCGCGCTGGGATGCCCTGGGGCGGCTTGTGCAGAGAGCACCGAGACGGGGCTAACTCGGCATTTCCGATCCCTTGCTTAGAGCCGAACGGTGCATCACTTTAATCGACTCATTGAGATGTAAACGAGCTTCCCTAATCAGACACGCTCAAGTGGGTTCTACCCATTGCCTGGGGTGCGCTCGCTTGAGCGGGTCACTGATAATAACTTAAGTCCACGCCAGGCTTAAACCAGTTCACGTGTCTGCACTTTGCTGCCGGACTAAGTTTCTGAAAACCTCAGGGAAAAGGGGAAATGCCGTTGTGGAGGTGCCCGGTTCTTACGGTTCTTCACCGTTTTCGGGCAGGTGCCCGCGCTTCCCCTTTATTTAGCTCGGACGCGGAGCCGGTTCGGCGGCGCGGAGGGAGAGGGACAGCGCCCGGCGGATGGCTGCGGGCCGCGGCAGGGCCCTGAGGCGAGGGGCGCTCCCGGGGCGGCCCCGCGGTCGGATCCCCCCACTCGCGGGGCGCCGTTTCGGCCGCGGCCGGGGCACCGCAGCCCCCCCGGGTCGGGGTGAATTCAGAACCCGGCACCGCTGTCCCGCGGTCCGGCCCCCGAGAGGCCGGAAAGGTCGGGGCCGGCACCTCCCCGCCTCTGTCGGCCAGGTTTCCCAGAGCTGTCATGGTCAGGCGCGGCTCCAGGGGAGGCTCCCCCCGGGCTGAGGGGCTGGGGCTGCCCCAACTTCCTCACCCCGGCATGAGCGGAGCGCGGCTCCGCGGCACAGCTCGGCGGCCGGAGGGCGGAGCGGTGCCGCACACGCTGATTAAAACTCCCTTTACTCCCGACTGCGCCCCTGATCCCGGTGCCCCGATCTGGCTCCGGCGGCTCCGAGCCTTCCCGCGCTCCCGAGCCCGCTCGGGCCGCTCGCAGCGTCCCGCGTTCCCGAGCCCGCGCCGCCGTGCCCGCGCCGCGCGCGCTCCCCCCGGGCGGCGCCGTGCCCGCGCCCTGCGCGATGCAGTGTGGGAATGGCTGTGGCGCTGGGGTTGGCTGAAAGAGGCGGCCAGTCGAGGTTTAATGTCCGCCATGTTGGCCGTGGCGTATTGAGCGGAACCGGAGCGGCGGAGGAGCGGAGCCAGCGCCCAGCCCAGCCGCGCCAGCGGGCGCCGCCGGGCCCCGTGTCGGAGTGCGCCCCGCCCCGCCGGGGGAGCCCCGGTCCCTCCATGAGATCGCTCGGCGGGGTCCGGCTCTCAGCTCGGAGCGCGCTTGCTGTCGCCCCCCCCTTCCCAGCCGGAGCCGCCATCGCCGCCTAACATGAGCAAACTGTCGTTCCGGGCCCGGGCGCTGGACGCGTCCAAGCCGCTGCCCGTCTTCCGCTGCGAGGATCTGCCTGACTTGGCCGAATATGCCTCCATTAACCGGGCCGTGCCGCAGATGCCCACGGGCATGGAGAAGGAAGAGGAGTCGGTACGTGAGACCCCCCCCCCCCCCCCTCGGCCGGGTCCCACCATCCCCCCCGCACCCGGGCCCCCACCTTCGCCTCTGCGCAAGCACAAAATGGCCGCCATCTTCTCCCCACTCTCCCCGCCCGCCGGGAGGGGGGGGACACCCGGGGCGGGAAAGCGCCGAGCCCGGCCGTCCCTCACCGCGCCCTCCCCCGGAGCTCCCTCACGGCCCCTTCGCCCCTCGCTCGTGCCCCGCGGCCGCCGGCGACCCCTCCGCGGGGCCCCGAAAGGCACAAAGGGGGTCACGTGACACAGCGGGGCGGCCGCCATTTTGTGTCTCGGTCCTTGGGCCGGGCCTGGTGCGGCAGCCGCGAGGAGCAGACGGGGCCCGGCGGCGGCGCCGTGCGCGCGCTCCCCCGCCGGGGGGCGCTGCCGAGCCGGACCGCGCCGCGGGGGGCGCGCGGCGGCGGGAGCGCGCGCGGGCCCGGCCGCCCTCAGGGGAGCGGGGCCCGGTGGGGCCCCGGTGGCGCCTTTTCCTTTTCCCTTGAAGTAGGAAGTGGGAGCATTTATGTTTAGGTTTATCTGAGAGCCCTGCAAGTGCCATCAGACAGGCGCGGTGTAAGGGAAGTTGTGACGGTCCCCACGAAAGTCAGTTCTGAAACGCTGCTCAGAGTAAGGAAATCCGTGTTGGAGGCTAAAAGTCTGACACTTCCTGCTCGGTTCTGCTGTCTCAGTGGAGGATGAAACTTTAAACCATTTTGAACTTCAGGGTCATTTAATCATTTACTCCGCACTTTCTAAGATAGGTAGAACAATAAATAGCTGCTTTTGCTGAAGATAAAACACTTGTTAACTGTTACTGTTGAAGACTCTGCTCTGTAGTGCGTTATTTGCAGTGTTGTAAATCTTTAATTATTTCCGTAGTATAATCAGTTCTCCCCATCTGTGCGTTGGGCACAGCAAATAGGGAAGTACTGCAGAAATACAGTTATGTAAGCAGGTTTTGAAATTTGGTGCTAAGAACAAAGGTGACACTAGCTCGGTTGGTTAGAGCAGCGTGCTGGTAGTGCCGAGGCTGTGGCATCCATCCCCATATGGACCATTCACTGAAGAGTTGAACTCCATGATCCTTGTGGGGCCCTTCCAGCTCAGAATATTCAGTGATTCTGTTAGAGTTTCATAGTCCTGAGTTTTTCTAGTTGTCAGAATTCTTTGTCCCTTGAAGGTGACAGGCAGTAAAGTTTTTAGTTCCTAGTTCTAGATGTAGCAAACTTGGAGTTACATTTGTTTTAAGAGAGGTATCATCTTTAAATGGAGTTTCCTGTTTGTGGCACTATTGCTCTTAGTTAATGGCCTCAGTGAATTTTTATGAAATGTCTTCAGGCAGAAAGATTTCTAGGGAGAATGCACTTTGCATGTTGTTGTCCATAGAGTAACCACTCTCTGAGAATTTTTTTAACATAACTCCTTACCATTTTAACATAATTTGGTGTTTCCAAGTCTTCTGCAAGTCATAAGTTGCTTTACACATCTGATAAAATGTATATTGTAAAGTGTAGTGGTTTTGTGGGATTTTTTTATTTTTCTAACTGGTAGGTTGGGTTTTATCAAGTTGTTTTGGTGCTGTTTGTGAAGATGGTTTAGTATGGTATTGATTGAGGGGTATTTAAGTGGTAGGTAGCAGTGCTTAGGATGCTTGTGTTTCTTTTGGGCACAGTAGATATATTCTGAATTGATACCTATAGATTCTGAATACAAGAGAAAGCACCTTTTATTTCCTCTTGTACCAGAATAACAAATTTTGTTGTTTGCTGTGACACTTGCTGGGTTTATCTCTCAGTTCAGGAGAGTGAGACTGCATGCATGCATTTATTTGTAGAAATGTCAGGTTGCTGTCTTTCTCTTGTGCTGTGTGCCTGGCAGTTACAAGTTTTCAGGCTAGGAAATTACATGGCCTGTCTGTATCATCTCCCTAAACCCAGACATGTATATCCTACCTAAGTAGTCATGGGTAAGGAAAAATTTTTAAACATTAATTATAAGACTTGTTTTTGTGGTTAATGTGATGCTTTTGTTTCCTAAATTGAGCTTTGAGGGTTAGCTCTAAACACTTCCCACAGCTGGAGTTTGCTCCTGCATTTGTTTTGAATGTGTGTCCACACACAAACACACACCCCCAAAAGAAATTCATTTGCCATCAGTAAGCACAGGTGTCCTGAATCTTTTTTTGGACCTTCATACATAAAATAGTTCCTATTAAACTCTTGTTCCTTATTGTTTCTGCAGACTTACTATATTTCCTTCCTTCCTCCTTGCCCTAAAAAGCTTTCTCTTCAGTTTATATTAGTGTTGTCAACAGAGAACCCAATTCTATGACTTAAGTTGGAACAAACCTCATAGGGTTAATACCCTGCTGTATTCTGTTTCCCAAGCTTCAGGCCATGCAGGATTTTGGAAAGTTGATAGTTTGTGTTCTGTAGCTGAGGACTTGAATTGGAATCTATCTTACAGAAATGATAGATGTTTTATTACAGACAGATGACAAAGTGGCCATAAGATTTTGGAGGATAGGGTGTCTTCAACTAGTATGAATTAGCATTTATAACTTTTTATAAATAGAATTCTAACATTGGTTTGAGTTTTGCATAAATGTAATTTTAAATGAACAGATATTTGGAGCTAAGAGTTCTCCTCTTGACTAAATAACTTTCCCTAGGGAAAAATGCAATCAAAGAGATTTAATATTCAGGCATGGAGTCACAAGATATTTAAATTACTAATTACTGTTTTGATGCACAAAAAGGAATCTTATTTTGCTTCCCTTTCATCTTATCTTTCTCCCATCATGTTCCTACAGAGAAGTGAATAGTGAAAATAGTGCATCTTCCTTATTGCAACTGGAGACTTCAGTTCAGGAGTGATATTCTCTGAGAGTCTTCTGAAGGGAAAACAACCTTGCTGAGTCTCTGGGAACTGTAAAACATGCACTTGATCCAGGGGTGTATAAAAAGTAACCCTTTTAAAGGAAGTGACAGCTAAGTGGTGTTAATTCTGCAGAGTCTGCCTGGCTTGGCTTCAGTCAGTGCTTTTGTTAGGAGGTGAAGGAGCAGTAAAAAGCCTCTGACATGCAGACAGTGGTGCTGGAGGTTACCAGCTCTTCCTGTCCTCTGACAGTGGTTTGGCTGCCAGGTTTCTGAGGTAAACACAGTGTGGCTGTTGCCAAGTCTGTTGCTGCATCTAAGAAATTAAAAAGTATCATGTACATCTGAAAAAACCCCTTCAAAATGTAATGAATCTTCTTATATAACACTAAACACCCCCTGTATTATTTCAAAATGCTGGTTTTGAGCAAAACAGATCCTCAGTGCTGTAATTTTGAGAACCAGACAACAGACCACTGTTAGTAATACAGTAAAGCAGATTTGGCTATCAAGTCTGTTGATAACTGTGAATAAACAAGTAGGTGGAGTAGATTTGTTTATCATTTAAAAAGGACTTTTACAAAGGTGTTGCTTTGTGTATCCTGTGGTTTACTATTTCTGAGGAGAGTGTTAATTTTTTTTTTAACTAGAAATTCAGATTCTAGACAGAGAGGAGACAGCTGGGAAAGCAGAGCAGAGGTAACTTTAGTTAAGCAGGATAAAAAGTGGAAAAAGATGACAGACTGAAGCTTTTTGAACATGTTCAGTGACATTTCAGAAAGAAAGCATGTATAGCTCTACAGGCAGCCTAGATTTGATGGCCTCCAACCAAAACAAGGGAAACTACACTTGTTTTCCTTGCATTTTTTGAAAGGAAAGTGGAAAGAACACACTCCACATCCCTAGCCTCTAGATTCTCTTAAAAAATAGAAGGGGGAATGGGTTGTTGTGACTTTGTGGATAATTTATAAAATATATCCTTATGGGAAATGACTATAGTTGGGTTTTTGGTTTTTTCAAGGGAGTTTTTAAAAGGAACCAAGCCAGGTATTTGAAGGACATCATGTCAGCATTATAAGGCATTTTAAAATGTTGAGAAGTTAAAATTTCTTAGTTGAAGCAGTGCCCTAGCAAAGATTAGCATGCACAGAGATTTAATTAAGTCCCTTAGATCTGAGAAATTAATTACCTAATAATTTGTCTGTGTTGGTGACAGTTCAGAGTTAATAACAGCCCTAGGGTTGTGGGAATTATCATGGGTTTGTGGAAGGGGGTTGGTTGACTTTTTCCTTGAGTGAGTTTGTTGTCTTTGTGTAAATTCTGATAGTACTTTGGTCTGCTAAGGTTTTGGATATTAGTTTTGATTTTTGTCTTCTATGTGTTCAAGTTTGTGTAGGTTAAATGCCCTTTCTCCCTCATGTAAAGTTTTGAAAATGCCATTGTCTCTGACATCTGGTGTTGAGGCAGGAGAGAGAGCGCTGCTGCTTTACTGGATTATTGCTGACTCCCTCCTCTGACTGGCATCCCTGTCTGGTGGTGAGTCCCTGTCCTCACCTGAGCTCTGGAGTAGCTGCTGGCCTGCCCTGCTGGATTTCTGACAGTGGGGCACTGCATGGAGTTGTTCTCTTGTGGATCACAGTTTAAATTTAAAGCTTGATTTCTAATTTTAGTCAGTGTTGCTAGTTACAGACAGAAGAATGAAGCACCCAGAGTCCAAAATTATAATCTGTACAGCTGTTCATTCAGTTCTGACTGTTTTCCTTTGTGTGTGTGTCATGGTGTGAGTGACAGCTTGCACAGGGGGTGCCATTCAGTCTGTGTGTGTAATCAGCATTTCTGTCATACTCTGTTACCTGGTGCTTCAGCAAACTGTTGAAATAGTTTAAACTGTGCTTTTGATCTCTTTAAATCCACACTCATATCATCTTTCCTGCCCTGGTTTTGGGGATGTTTTTGAAAAGCTTATTTGTTAAAATTTCATTATTAGATATAATTTTCCCCCTTCTTCCCCCTTCAGCATGACCTGTCAGTATTTGCTAAATGCTGTAGAAGACCCAGTGAAGATAAGCTAATGTTCATTCAAATGCTTCAGAACACTTCAAACATACTCTCTAATAGATGTATCTTAATTTAACAAAGCTCTACATGGTAAATTTTCATTTACCCAGTTTGGATAGGCTCAAGGATCACATCCTTTCCATGGAACTGCCTTGGGCACTGCTAGCACAGATCTCTGCTAAGCCATATCTGGACAGAAAAATGTCTTTCTCCTCCCAAATTCATACTGCAGGCATTGGGAGGCTGCCATATCCAGGGTCTCTTGCTGCTGAAACAGCTGATTTTGGCTTCTCAAGGGAAAAAGTGGGGAAGGAATGTACAAAAAGTCACCCACATGTTACCATCTAAGCCCTAATGAATTCAAAATGCGTGAAGTGAGCGTGTAGCTGAGTGCAGTGAGCCAGTGGATGAACAGTGTTAACTAACTTATATTTGGAAATTTCACTGAAGGCTCTCCAGTCTTTTTTATTGCATTCCTGCCAGATTAAGAAACTGCATTCTGTGAGTACATCCCTAGAGGTGTCTGAGGTGCCTTAAGTGTTCTTAAGATAACCACTGCCTTACTGACACAGGATTCATGGATATTGAGTAGTTTAGAATCTTGTTGGGGCCATCAGAATTACATGAATGTAAAATCACAGCAGGTACTGTTCCTGAATCATTAATTTCCAGTCTGGGCTTGTTTGGGCTTTTTTTTCATTTGATGTGGTGGTAGGAAACTCTGTGAAGTTTTTTGCTTACTAACAAAAGAGAATCTGTGTCCTCCTCTCCAGCTGTAGAAGTCCTGAAATCTTAAGCAGAACAACTGAACTCCTTTAGTGGTCTCTTTTTAGAAAAGGACAACTGAAACATGAAAGGATTTTGAAATAATTGGGGAGAGTAGAGAAACTCTTCTTGCGTAATCTTGGATTCACGAGTCCCATAAACTGGAAGGGTATTGTTTTTTGTTTTTGTTTGTGTTGTGTTCCCCTGTGAGCATCTTTGCTGCTCACTCATAGCAAAGGCATTAATTTTGTATGCCAGTCTAACCTTTTTTTAGTGCATAATTTTAAATACACTGAACTTGTAGATGAGGTTTCCAAGAAGCTGCATGTTTGATGGGAGGGGAACACAGAAACAAGGGCTTTTTGCAGTTTTGTCTAAATAAGTCTACAGACACCTCAGTTTGTAGTTGGAAGAGATTTTTCTGTGAGTTCATGTCCTGATCTTAACTTTACTGTTTAGTTTGGTACTGAGCTTAGTTGTTTACTCAGATAAACCTGTGTGAAAAATGTTTCAAATGCTTAGACAGAGAATTTAGAGAGAAAAAATGTGGCAGCTCATGACAAGTGGGGCCTAATTTCACATGTAAGAGTAATGGTGATGACTTTCAGTTACAATAAAGTTTTCTGTTCAGTTTGATGTTATTTAAGTTATTCTGAGCATTCATGCAAGTTAAGAAATCTGGCAGGTCATGAAGAGTGGCTTCTGTAGTGATCAGTTCATCACTGCCTTCAGCTCCCTGAAGAATGTTGTTAATCCTGTGGTGTGAACCCACCTGTAGCAGCAGTGTTCCTTTTAGAGTCAGAGGGATGCTGGTGCCATAGATTCTGTTACAGGTTGGTGGAATTTGAGTCTGGGATGAGATTGAGTAAATTTTGCTTCTGATTTCTCACTGGGATGGGCCTTCATCTATTAAGATGACATACAGATTATGCCTTTGGGATTTGACAATGCCTGGCAGCTGACAGCTCTGTGTAAAAGCTGGGGAATCAGGATACATGTCCTGTTGTTACACCATGGGGAAGTTGTGAGCAGGGGTCTGCCATGGAAGTGGCTGATAAGGCAATGTTCTGTGTATGCTGTCAGTTAAGCCTGTGATAATGGTAAAGGTGTGTGCTGTGCTCTGAAGCAATGCTGGAAATACTAAAACTTCCAGAAAATAGTGGGAGTTGGTTTTTCATATCAGAGGCTTCTCCACGAGGTCCAGATTCTCTTTTGAAATTGAGAAGGATATGAATTGGCAGACTTCAGTTTGATAGTTGTCTGTAATACTAATATTGAAAGAAATTTTTCCTTTTGAAAGCAGAATAAAGATATTTTCAATAATCTAAATGGCATGAACTGTGTCAAGTAACATTTAGGGTGGATATTAGCAAAAGCCTCTTCACTCAGAGCACAGGCACTGGAACAGGTTCTCTGTGGAAGTGGTCACAGCACCACACCTGACAGAGTTCAAAAGCCTCTGAGCAGTGTTCTCAGGCACATGGTGTAACTCCTGGGGTTGTTCTGGGCAGAGCCACGAGCAGGACTTGATCCCTGGGGGTCTCTTCCACCTCTGGATGTTCTGTGACTCTGTTCTATGGGTTCCTCTTAAGGAAGTTGTTCCTCTTAAGGAAACTGACCCAGAAAAGTTGTATGTAGACTGCTCTTACAGAATTTGTTTGATGAATACATCTCAGGTTATTTTTGCCCTGTTGTGAACCTGCCAGTGATTGCACACAGGAGCTGTGTACCTGCAGTGGCTTTCTGCTCAGCAGGGTTACCTACAGGGACACCAATTGTCCATGCTCACACTTGAGGCTAAGGAGGTTGGGTGTACCTAGTACTCACTCACTTGCAATGAGTGTGTTTAGCAGTTGGGAAAGTTAAAAGATGTGGCTCAAATTGTTTATATTAAGCCTGGGAAAGGAGGATGCCCACAAATACAACTTTGTTAGCAGCATTTGTGAGAGCACAAGAAGTAATACAACTGGCAGGGATTTGGAGGAGAGGAGTTTGTCAGGGTCAACTGTAAATCATTTTAAAGCCAGACTTGTATGGAAAGGCTTTACCTTCTGAGAATTTTCACAGCTGGCCTTAAAGAGGAGCCCCAAATGTTATCTTCCTGACTTTGATCCATCATCTTCCAGCTTTGATCCATCATGTAATGTATTTCAGCTTAGGATTGGGTATTAATTGTGTGCAGAATACGGATAATACTGGGTGCAGTAGTTCTGTAACATAAATGTTTGAGAATATGGTGATGTGTCCTTAGTTTTCTTTTCATTTTAATAGCTAACATTCTGTATTTATTTCAGCAAAATTTTAGTTATTCATAGGAACCTGCCTAGTATTAATTTGCTTCAGGTAGGAAGATTATGCAGTGTAGCACCCCCTCACTCAGCTAATCTTTTCATTGAGCAGACCACTTTGTTTGTAGCCATCACAATAATTGTGCCCTGATAATATGATTATATTCCTCAGAAATGTATGTGGAGTTATTTACCAATTTGTTAAGGGTATTTAGTCTGAGTTTTGAATACTTCTAAGTCAATGCATTATTTTTTCAAGTTCCTGTTTTGTAGGACCAAGTGTGTGTTTGTGTAGGCATCTGCTCTGCTAGAACAGAATATTGTCATTGGCAGGCCATAGGTGTCTGTGATAATTTAGTTGTTCTTTTTCTACTGCTTTTCCACTTTGTACTTGTAAGAGGAAACACGAGCTTTAGTGTCAAGGAACGCATCAAAAGACTGATGTACCAGGCAGAGGATGCTGTCTCTGCTTTTGTGTCTGTACATGTACTCCTCTGTTCAGTGAGTGTGCTCTGCTCTCCCATCCTCTTGTGTTTGTATCTCTGTGTGTTCTGCTTTGTGTGCTTTCCAGGACTAACCTGTTCTGAGTAAACAGAGATGTGGAGGGGAATTGCATCAATTGAGGCTGGAATAAAAGTTTGAAAACTTTGTTTCTTCAAGCACAGATAGATACTTTGAGTGAGAGAGGAAATGATCCTCTTAAGGTTTAAGTACCATACTTAAAGATTGGTTTCCTTTATATTTAATCAGTAATTAAGAAATTAATGCTTTTTGAATTGGAAGCTTTCAAGAGGGTGTGTTTGGAGAGGATTGCTTTCCAACATCCATTTGAGTTTGTACTTTATATCAATTTCAAGACTTCACGGTTCCTTCCGAGTTGTAAACAGAAATCACAGATCCTGTAGCCTGCCTCGAAGGCTCATGAAGCTTCCATTTGAAGAGAGCATTGGTATTGAAGGCTGCCCTGCACACACATCTAGTGCTGCTGTTTGTTTTCTGTTGGGATTTTAAGAGCTGTAGTCTTCAGGTTTTTAAGTCAGATGTTCAATTCAGAACATGGCTACTAGGAAGGTGTCAGATTGCAAAGATGAATTCTGCATAGGCTTCTTTTTCCAGATTTTCCTTTTCAGACCACAAAGATTTTGTCATGTGTGTTGTTGTGAAAGTATAATGATTGTGAATTAAAGCTGTTTAAGAAGGGGAAGAAAGGGTGCCTGTTGCTCTTCCAAACTATTGATCTGTAATTAGTCTCACTGAAAATGCTTTTCTTGGTGGAAACACTTTACATGATTTGATGTTTTTGTTTTACTCTTTGTGCAAACATTCTCCATATTACTCTCTCTATATAGATATAACATCTTTTCTTCCAGGCATTTACCAGGATTTAATTATTTGAAATGCCCCATTCTCTTGTGTTTCTAAATTCTCTAGTTTTGTTCTCCTTCTTAAATTTCTTTAAACACTGATGATAAAATTGGTTTTCTCATTTCCCCTGTGCCCTTGTTTTTGCTTAACAAGGGGTTTTTCACTGTGAGGTGAGGCTGTTCCCCCCCAGCCCCAATCTTGTGTTAGTATTTCAGCAGGACATGTCTTATGTGCCTTTTTGGTACTTGATTTTTATCTGTACTTAAATACAAGAAAGAATTCTGAAGAGAGTGGCAGAAAATAGGAACTGACTTCAGAATAAGAGTTTTCAGTATTGTAATGTGATGTACAATACTTACAATTCAGTAACCCAGATCTGATAAATCTTGTAAAAAAGCTGAATTCAAGACAGCAGGGTGGTTTTATTGGCAAGTTCATGAGTAAGGTTACAGGTAGTGAATCTGAGTCCTGCAGAATGTTTTGTATTATGTACAGAATCCTTTAAGTGGGTTACTTACACAGAAGTGCTGGACCTTTCAGATACTTGCAGATGCACTTATGTGCTCTTTCCTGGTTCTCAGGGATTTTTTTTATTTCATGTGTTCTTTGCCAAAGATAATGACCTTGTTTGCCCTTGTCTTGCTGTTTATCTTGTTCAGTTAGAAGGAAGTTATTATTAACATCAGTGTACTTGCTTTGTTTTCTGATGAAGATGCCGTGCTCTTGAAGTAGGCCAAGTACAAAATGAGGCTGTTCAAGTACTAGGATTAAAGGTAGTTTAATACAGTCCCTCTTGGGGAACTGATGTTTTTCATGGTACTTCTGGTTAATAGGCAAGAATTTATGCTCTTGCTGAATGTATGAGGTGAAGGAACTTGAGGTACTAAACTGAGGTAGAACAGCTTCCCTTTTCTGGTCAATAATGCAAGGTTTGTTCTGTGAGAAGGTGTGGGGGGGAAATCAGTGAAACGTGAATGTTTACAAAGCACCTCTGTCTAACCAATCTTTACCAGAGCTGTAGCATAAGATTGATGAACAGAACTTCTGTTGCATGTTCATGCTCTCAGCCTTCCTCTGAAGAAGAATTATTTCTTTTGGGGTGTCTTGTTTTGAGAAGAAGTTTAGAATATTGAAAATAAATTGGCACATCTTGGACTAGAACAGAGAACATGAGGTTTGTTGCAGTTAATGCTTAAACCCTTATGTCTGGCCTGGTTTTCCACAGCATCTGTACTTCATTACAAAAGGACCTTGTGCTGGTAGTTGTGAAATGTTCTCTTTGAGGGCCTTAGCTGCCTTTAGTGATGGGGATGTGGGCTGCAGAATGTCCTAGAAATAAAAACAAAACCTTGCCGGGGAAGCTGGTGAGCAAAGAGAAGCTCTGAAGTGGTCCTCATAAGTTTCTGTTACTGAGGAAAATAACAAACATCTACTAGCACTAACTTTGAAGAATTGCTGTCATGGGTATGTTGTGGAATAAGTTTCATCAGAAGGTAACAGTTTTGGTATTGTGTGGCAGGATAGTATGAAGTTCTGGAGCCATTCTGAAGCAATAAGAAAAATATTCATAGATAGTTTCATTGGTAAATGAGAGCCTATCAAAAAAACAAACCTGTGAAACCAAGTCATCAATTATTCATTCATTTCATCAGGTAAAAAAGATCCCTGTGCATGATTTCGTAACCTGATTATTATTAAATGTACCCAGAAGTTGGCTTAACTCAGTAATTTTAAAAATTAAAGTAGGGAGGTATGTGACATTTTATTTTGGCTTGTATTAAGTTGTGATTTCAATGGTGTAATTTTATGGAAAATAATATTTTGAATGTTTTCCAGTATTGATTTTCTCAGGAAAATCATTGTCCTGTCTCTCAGCAAAATAAGTTTGCCTTCTTACTTGACCTGTGCTCAAGAGGAACACTGAGAAGCATTTGTTTAGTTAGTAGAGGGAAGGGGAAGACTCAGCGTTAATTTTGCTGGAGAGAGTGTCTTAACCCCCATTGTTTTGCATTGTGGTCAGGTGTGTATGCAGAGTTCCCAGCTGTGTTTGTACTGGCTGGATGTTTGTTTTGCTTTTGTGGCTTGTTCCCACCATTACCAGGGAGTGTGAGTGTGCACAATTTAGGCTGTGGTGTAATTTCTCTTCAGAAGCTCCTAGGGTTCAATGCTGGCTGATAAGTTCACTCTGAATTGTTTCAACACTTTGCTCTTGCATGTTGGTCAAATATGAATTTCACATCCACATTACCTAAGGATGTTAGATAGGATTATTGCTGGGAGTTTGAAGGAGGTAAGCCCACCACTTTGGCAGATGGCACTGTCTGGACAGGTGGAATTGGAACCTGAGGTCCTGACTCAGCTTTTGGCAACAGGATCATTTCCAGGGATTGAGGGAACCTCAGTTTACTTTGGCTTGCAGTTACTGTAACGTGGGAAGCAGCATGAAACTGAAGCTGCACTTGATAATTCAAAAGCATAACATCAGGCAGCTCTGAGTTTTATTCTTTGGGAATGTATGCAGCATCAAGTTGATATTTTTCAAAATACAATGTGCTAAATAATCCTTTATAAATATGCTCACTAATGGTAATGTAGCTAAAATAGTCCTTGTAGGCAAGGGATATAATGGATTAATGACAAGTACAAATACCTCACAGCCTCTGGTAATTTGCTTGGCACCACGTGGTGAGAGAGACAAGGTAGCATGTCTGGCAGAAGACTATTTTCTGGAGTCCTCTTAACTTTGTTTCTCCACTTATGCATGAGCTGTATTCTCAGACTCAGTGTTTGAGAAGGGCACAAACAGTCTCTGAAGTGTTTGTTGTGCTTGATATGTTTATACATTGTGTAGGTACATTTATGTATCTTGTGCATGGATATTCATACCACTGTACCTTGATTCCCCTGCAGCCACTGAGCAGCTGCACATGTGGGAAAGCAGGCACCTCTGTTGGGAGTGGAGCAGGGGGATTTGCCTGACTCTCCTTGCACATGACAGTGGGCAGTGGTTTTGTCTCACTCACACAATTCACTCTCACTGGGTGCACAGAGAGAATAACAATGTCACTTAAAATACACTGAGCTTACAAGTACTAAGGAAATGCTTGTCCTTAGAGGAAACCTTTCCCATTCACTTCAGTTCTTCCTTTCCTACCCTCCTATGTGTGACTTTACTGTGTTGCTGAGTGTTTATACCTTGACAACAGGTTTGATCATAATTGCAGTAGGAGGTCATGAGTATGAAATGCTGGTCTGTCCTGCATTTTTAAAGGCAGTCTAAATAAACTTGGGGATTACAAAGCACAGTGAATAGCTGGTGTCTGACTCATAGGAGCTTGTAATTCAACATGTACATTACTGATCAGGAAACTTTTAAGCTGCTATTTTGTTTAAGCTTTTCAGCCTCATACAGGCCTCTTCTGTAGGCAGCATCTTTGCATTGATATGCAGTAATGTTTATTCTAAGTCAAGCAAAGGGTCTAAATATGCAGATTTACAAACTGTAGACTGACATCTATAGCAGGAAAGTCTAAGTTACTGACTAGTGCACCTGTCACTGTTGGAGAAGCACTTTCCCACCTTTGTGGCATCAGACCTGAAGCACTGATCTGTTGGTGCTGCAAATATGGAAGCTCAGTGTGTTTAGTTGAAAAGTATGGGTAGTTCTGCTTGCATTTTCATGAATGTACTTTGACAAAATGTAATTTGCTAGAGCAATTCTAAGTAATTGCTAAGCAAATTTCTTTTTTACTAGATACCTTATGTAGTAAAACTTAATTGTGTCTCTGCTGGCATTTGTACTTGGTGGATCTTACTTCAGTTTTCTCTAATGTCTTTATCATCCCTCTTGCTACCTTGCTGTGTTGGTACATTAAAAAGCTCCTTTTACCAAGTTACAATCTGCAATGTTTGGGTTTTTTCGTGTAACAAGCATTGTCATTTGTAGAAGTGTGAGGTAGGAGCTTTGATACCATTGGCACTGACAGGTATTCACAGACAAGCTTGGGTGTACTCGGCCATCCTGTGTGTGCTTGTGCAGCTCACATTTCTGCTCAGCACTATGTAGCAATTTATTTCCATTTTGTGATATACAGAGGAGTCAGGTGCTTAGATATTGTGAAGTCTGCAAAAGAGCTTGTTTAACAGATTGGCTTTTGGTCATGGCTGTGGTGCACTGTATGCTTTTTCTGCAGACTTTTTCTTCCCCATAGCCCTGAAGTGGTTAATGTTAAAAACCTTTGTTTGTTTATTTTTGAAATGATAAATAAGCATGATAGTTTAAGACAATGCTCTGGAAGCTTCTTTACTTTGAATTTTTTAAATGCAGCTGTTATATATGAGCTTTTTTATGTGGAATGCACATGTGACTTCTTAAAAGGTGCTTGGATTGTTTAGGTTTTAAGGCAGATTTCTTTTTTATTTGACATGAGGTGCTGAACCTCAACTCGTGAATGAATGAACTTAGAAAATATTGATGCTTGGTTTTCTTGTTAATGGTTTTAACGTTTTTCTGTCCCCATGTTATTGTATAATGTTCAGTAGAAACACCAATTAAATTCTATTACTTAATGTGAATGACTGCTTGAGGTAATGAAACTGTACAGAAGAGGTAGTTAAACCTGCCAGGCTTGTTGCAAATGAAGCAGTATTAGGGGAGGTACAACTGCTTTAGTTTTGTGTGCTAGAGATCCTGTGTAAACCCTATTCACACACTGGTTTGGTTTTTTTTTATTACTGTTTTTGGTTGATGGGAAAGGTAAATGAACAAAATACAAAGTTGCAAATGTATTGAGTTTTTTTCAAGCCTCTTTAACATTAAAGTTGAATACAGCATACTGGCCTAAAAAGTTCATAGAGGAAATAAATTATTGGCCTGCTAAACACAAAGACTAAAATGAGACTCCCAGGTTCTGATACCTTGTGGCTCAGAGAGAGCAGCTGTGCAAGCATTGCTGTGGGTTTTGTGCTTTTTTACTCTCCCTGGTAATGGTGCCCATGGGCTCCTGTTTGAGAGACAAAGTGGTACTCTGATAGAAAGCACACTTGTCTTGCAAGTGCCCAAAAATGTTTCTGCATTCTGTGAGGAGTTTGCTTACTGGTGATGCCTGGCATTGAGGCTGCCCCAGCCAGCCAGACTGGACATTTGTTTATGTGAAGTCCTTGGGTAGTTGTACAGTTTGGTGTTCAGAAATATGACAGTCAAGCTGTAGGTAATATTGAGTTTTAAAGTTTTACTGCAACTTCTGAGATGATAAATAGTAATTGTAGGTAGGTAAAATTTTCAATATCTGTTTTTAATGTTTCTA
Source organism: Melospiza melodia melodia (assembly GCF_035770615.1). NCBI lineage: Eukaryota > Metazoa > Chordata > Aves > Passeriformes > Passerellidae > Melospiza > Melospiza melodia. The sequence goes on from NC_086194.1 coordinate 15,120,924, forward strand.
AGAAAAACCCCAAACCAACTAGATCCTGTTCTTAGACTTGTTTTTTCTTCACTCTTTGATCATGTGTACATCTGGGAAACTGTTGATTTTTGCAGTTTGTGATGTGTGGCCTGTGAAAGGGAACGTTTCTGAGCCCTTGGTGAACTTAAAGCTGGGGAGATTGGGGTGCTGCTCAGACTCTCCTGGCTTTGTTCATTTGTCTTACTTGTCTGGGCTGTAGTGTGTGCTGCTGCCAGGATCATTGGATCCAGATTGAGAGGTGTCAACTGCAAAGGGAGAAGAGGGTTGGTTTAAGTTTCATTGGAAAACCTGGTCTGAAGAAGAAAGCCTGTGGAAGCAGTGATAGGCACACTGTTGTTCATAGTTTATGTAAAAAACTTTGAGAGAAATGTCAAAAATTTCATTCAGCTGAAATTTGAATTCTTTCTAATTCTGCTGTGGAAATGTAGATTTTTGGCTTAGCCTTTAAGTTCACCCAGTGCTGTGTATGGTATTTGGTGAGGATTTAAAACTGGAACAGTTGGGGCTCTTGTCTGGGTTGGAATGCACAACCCTGTGTTACCTGCATGTGGAAGAATGGTGAAACAGAATAGAAACTTGTTGGGTTACCATGTTGCTTGCTATTCAGATAACACTCAACAGTAGTATCAAGTCTCTGTGACTAATAAAAGTGCTGGAATCCAGGTGTAAGCTTTTACCATGCAAAATTATCTGAGTTACAAAGTATTGCTAATGCACAGAAATGTTTTAAGCAAGTAGCAAGGTAGATGCAGTGATATCCTTTAACTTGGGAACTGGATACAATTATTGGTCAACTAATGAAATGTCTTGAAGTTCCACTTCAATGATCCATATGAGAGGAGAATATTTTTGTTATAAAACTTTATGCTGGTTGTTCTAAATGGCATTGTAGCTGAAAACTCTGGAAAGGAAAGGTTAAATCACAAGAGCTGTTCCCATTCAGTTGTAGACTGTCCTGGAAACGATAATCTTTTGTACTGTATAAAAATCTCAGTTCACTTTGTGTTAGTCTGATTTCAGTGTGGAAGTCATGCCCTGGACATGTATTTACATAATATATCAAAAGCATCTTAATATGTTCTTTAGAATCCTTATTTTAGGGAAAATGACTTTGTTTACTATAGATGGCTGAAATAGTTTTCATTCATTGCAGTCTCAGATGAGCACGCAGCAGGCTGAGGGAAGGAAGGGGCTCTTGGACAGGTTTGCAGTTCAGTCTGATGTGGCAAAGTTGTGTGAGACAAGCTGAGCTGGTTTGAGTGTTTGTAGTGAGAAGAGGCAGTTCCAGGGTTTTCCTAGGTTTTCTCCTGGTCTTTGATTACCTGATTAAGCTCACAAGAACACTCACCTAAGAGTGAGTTCCCTTCTCCCTGTGTCTGTGGGTTACAGGGCTGCCTGGGCTGAGGAGTTCCTGAGAGCCAGAGTAGTGACAGAGAATGGATGGGCATGGCCATTACCAACATTTAGTGCCTTCTGCCAGTTTTGATCTTCTGTATTTTGTACATGAAATACTTAACTTGATAGCAAGACCTGTGCTGCTGAGTGTGTGCTGTGCTGTGGCAGTTTGGCAGGCAGACGAGTCTCTTTAGGTGGTCTGAGTGGTGTTTGTGAACTGTACTGCATAATTAATGTGTGTGTTAAATACTTGCATTTTCCTGATTCCTAGGGTTCCTAGGTTGTGTATCTCATCCTCTCTGGCATGTTTTGAGCCAGTCTCATTAATTTCTTCATCTCTGCCTGTTTGTTTTGCACAATAGTTTAAAACATGAAAATTATTTCAGTCTACTGGTAACAGGATAAAAGTCACTCTCCATTTCTTCCAGTGTTGTTGTGAGCTCTATACCAATGTTAGATTTCTGAGTCAAATGCCCTGTGTGCCCTCCCCCTGTCTCCCACCATTCACAGAACAAGAATAGAAGGTGAAAATTTCCTCTTAAGTTGTAAGTAATTTGCTGCTGTGAGTCCGCAAATTCAGATGCAAGATTTCTTCCAGTGAAAGGGCAGACTCCTTCCATGCTCTTAAAAATGTCTGATTTGAACATGAGGAAAACAATCTGCTACAATGCTCAGGGTGATGTGGCTGATCTCATTTCTGACCAGTGTTCTAGAGAGAAGTCTAATAATTATGAAGGGTTTTTTGATACTTTGTTAATTACAAGCCCGTGCATTTTTAGAAGTAAATTAGATCCCATTTTTACTGAGTAATTGTTATTTAAACATATGCAACTCTTTTAAATTGGCATTTTTAATAGAGATCTAATTATTACAGTGATTACAGTAGAAGAATCCTTCTTAACTGACTACTCAAGAGACTGACATCAGCTGATGAACAGAAGTGACCTCCATAATTTCCCCTTCATGAAAGGACAGTTGTAGGCTCTGCTGTAACAACAAGAAAACATTTTCTCTGCTATGTAGAATGATTCAGGCCATTGAGAGATCTTGGCAGAAGAGCATCAGAAGGGAAGATGTAAAGCTGTGTGGTCTGGGTGAGTCTGCAGGCAGCTTCAGTTGATAGGAGAAGGTGTTCACTGTGTCCATATGTACTGAGAGGCATAATAGGAGGGCTGCACTTGCCTGTGGGCCACACGAGGGACAGAAGTGATCTGCTCTTTTCCTTAGGACCCATCACAGGTAGAGCAAGGAAGGCTGCTTTGCTGACCCACCCTTTCTGTCCTGTTTTGGGCATGTGGGCTTCTTGTGACCAGATTTAAACTATTGCTAACACTTCCATGACATTCATGTACTTGAGTTCAAGAGGGTCAGAGCTGCAGTTATGCTTACCTACAAAACTGTTGCCTTGCCATTAGCAAAGGCCAGATCTATCAGCTGTTACTCAGGAGCTGGGTTCTGGGTCTCAGTCAAGGATCACTGTAACTCAGACACTGATCTTGTGCCAGAATAGCCATTGAAGGCTTCTGTGCATTACTGCAGGCAGACTCAAATTGCCCTCATCAGTACAACCTCAGTCAGGTTTGGAACTTTTCAGCAGCAGCTTTGGAAACAAGTGCTGTAATAAACTTGTCAGAATGTCTTTGTTGTTTTGCAAGCAGTTAGGTGTGACTGCATATGTGTGTGAGGAACCAAAGGCAGTGTGTGGAGTGTTACTGAGGTAAGTGCTTCTGTAGTGACCTGTGGAGCTGCTGCTCAGGAGCAGCTAAGCATTTTTGCTTTCAGTCATACAGAAGCCACTAGAGCCACTTTCTGCCCTGAAGGTACGAGTAGTGCAAAGGCAGTGTCTTTGCACAGTTTGCATTGATCCAAGGTGTATTCTGTGTCTGGCTGTGCATTCTGTACATTTCTCTTGCAGCATTGTTGATGCTTGCCTGTCCCTGGGTGAGCTTTCTCTATTATGGTGGCATTCAGCTGCCCCTGAGTCCCACAGAAACATATTTCCAGTGCCTGAACTGGTTCTAGGAATGGAGAAGGAATGACATGAGTACAGAATAAGGCAAGGCATTAAAAATACAGACCTCTTTGCTTTGCACATAACTGTCTGATACTACTCCTCATGTTCTTCCTAATCTTGATATAAACTGCCTGATTAGTAAATTACAGGACAGCTAAGATCTGATAACAGAAGGAAAAGGTAAAGAAAATGAGCCAGTTCAGGTGTTTTATTCCTTTCTGGCTTCTTTATGGACAGATTTATTGGATTGAATATCTAGACAAATTTTCTCAAAATTTGCTTAACTTGACCATCACGTTTCCAAGAGGCCTTCCCTGACCCTGCAGGTTACTGAGATCCTTATATAGCTGAGCCCCAATATGTGTCCTGTGGGTCACTGAGCAAGCCAAGGTGGAGGTTGGAGAGTGACTGGTGTGCAGTAGGTCATAGAAGTGGTTCAGCAGTCCCTGCTCTCTATTTTGGAGTGAGTTTGCCTGAAAGGTCTTGGTCTGCAGCAGGGTCTCTGAGCAATTTTGCTGTGTTTTCCTCCACTGCCCTTCTCACATCAGCAATGTTTACTGGTAGAACCTGTATCATCTCTGTGAATTTAGCAGCCAAAAATCTTTACCTTATAAGTCTGGAATCAGGTGGTTCATGCACCAGTTTACACCTCTTGATGACAGGATGAACAACTTCTGTTTTTTTCAGTTCTTAATATTTTCTAATTTGATCTTAATTATGGATTAATGTGTTTATATTTCAAATGAGCTGCTGTTGTTGGATTTTTTGTGTGTTTAGAGGTTTTTTTGGACCATAAGCTGCTAGGAGATGAAATGTGTATTGAAAAAGACAGGTCTAAGAGTTTGTATGGCCTTGATTGTGTGTCAGCTGTAATCTGACTCAGTGTAACTGTTGTGAGCCTAATGCTTCTTGACAACTGTCTATGGAAACTGGTTCCCTTTCAGTTCTTACTCCTTAGCCACTGCGAGTGCAGTGAAGTGGCAGCCTTGGGAAAGCATTTCTGTCAGGGAGGGGTGTGGGAGGATTTTGCCCAGTCATGCTGATGGAAATCAGCAGTTCTGCAGAGATGGGCAGTGGTTTGCCTTAGTTCCCACTAATGACACAATAAGTTGTAGTTTGTTTTTGTATAGGTTTTGTTGCAGAGACAGAGATGTGATTCTGATCTGCACAGGCTTGAACTCAGTCCTGTGTGCTTTTTAGAAGTACCAGTACTTTTTAAAACTTGTCCACCCCACCTTTTGCTTCCCCCCCCCAGCAAAGACACCACTCTCTTGCTTGGGGTAAACTTGGGGTATTGGGAGACTTTCTGTTCTGCACACTGGCCTTGGAGCTGCTCTTTTGGTGATTTCCATAAGCAAATGTGCCTTAAGTTATTATTTCTAAGAGGTCTGAATTAATTGGAGAAATTATTTGAGGAAACAAACAATCAAATTACAAAAAAGTGGATTTTTTCCTTTATTTCTTGAACAGATGCACTCATGGCTACTGTAGTAACATTTTTTCAGTTGCCTTTTAAAAAGGATAATACACATTCTGTTGCTTTGGTTTGTTCAACTGTAATGACAGGTTGTGTCACTTAGTATTTTAATGCTGTGTGCTGTGATTATCTTACTTGGAATGTGGTCTCCAGAGTGTACTGCAGAGTAGATATTTTGTCAAAGAAACCTCCGTGTTCTCTCTAAGTGCCAGTTTTCTTTTAGAAACTGCAACTAATTTAAAATCCCACAGTCATGTTGCCAAAAATTTAAGAAGCATTATCAAAATGTGAAAGAAGGCAAATACTGCTTGCTTGCAGTTGCTGTGCTTCTGCCTGTTTCTGCTTGCAGGCAGGAGTGCCTGTGGTAGTCAGGTTGAGCCACAACCACAGTATCCTTTCTTTTGTGTTCTAATTGTTGTAATTCAGATTTTTGAATGCACTGTGCTAGAAGTGCATAAAACATGGAAATACTGAACTTGTGACAAAGAATTAGCCCTATATCCTTGCATTATCATTTGAGAGAGGTCTACTGCCCACCACAAAGCAGCACTGACCACAAGTTCTGGTTCCTTCAGTCTGTAATGAGTGCTGCTCTGCTTTGATTTCCCTCGTGCCTTTGTTGCTGTCAGCTTGCTTTACATTGTCCTTTCACTCTTTGATGTTTTGGAGCATGTGTGCAGTAAGAGTGGATACAAGGGATAAACTTGCTGTCCTAAAATTGCTAGGAAGGAAGACCACAGAATGACAATTAGTGCCAGTGCATAATTTTGCTTATGAAATTGCATCATACTTTGTTACATTCTACATAGTCAGAAAAAGAGTTGCTGTTTTGGTGGGCTTTTCCTGTAGACTCTCTTAATTAGAGGAAACCTAAGGAAGGAAAGTGGTTATCAATCTTTTTGTTATTTAAACAATTAACAGTGTAATCTGGTATGTATTGGTGTTTTAACTGTCCAGATAATTTTCTGGACAGGAATATAGTGTGGAGAGTAAGGTGCAATTCATAGAATAATGGAATAGCCAGAGTTGGAAGGGACCCACAAGGGTCATCACATCCAGCTCCTGACCCTGCACTGCACAAGCCCAGCAGTCACTCCATGTGCCCAAGAGTGTTGTCCAAACACTTCTTGAACTTTGTCAGGCTGGTTCTGTGACCACTTCCCTGGGGAGCTTGTTCTGACTGAAGAACCTTTTTCTAATATCCAAGCTGAACCTCTCTGGACACAGCTTCTAGCTGTTCTGGGGTCCTGTCAGCTGTCACCAGAGAGAAGAGGTCAGTCCTGCCCCTTGGTTCATGTTTCTGCCTGGGTGGTACAAGGAGTGATGGAGCTGTGCCTTCCCCAGTACACCCTCTGTCTCTGGGCCGAGTGCTCCCGCTGCATCCCTTTTTTGTTGGGATTATCAGAACACATGGTGAGCCACTACAGGATGCTAACCTGATGGAAAACTAGCTTGGGTGCTTGGAAAAGTGAGCAGATTTTTAGAGTTTTCTTGTATGAACTCTTTACCTTGTAACACAAATTTGGCTGAGCATTAGTAAAAAGTAAAAGGAATGAAGTCTGAAGAACAGTACCATTGTTCTGAAATTACTGGATCAAATTAGCATTACAGCACTCCTAAAATTGTAATTACAATAGCATTCTATGGCAGGCAGAGAAAGCAGCTGAAAATGAAAGGTTGTCTGGATATAAGCACAGCTAATAGGTTGAAAATAGTGAAATGTAAAAGTGCAAAGCAGTTTCAGGGAGAATAAACTCCCTTCAGTAAGTACATGTTGTGAATGGTATGTGTGAAAGATCTAAGGGAAGCAAGCTGGGATAGAAAGGGAAGAAATTTTGAAGCAGCCTGCTGTGGTGTTAAGCAGTTCAGGCTGAGTGTTTTTGTAAAACAAATGCAGGTATTTCAATGCTGGTTCAATCAGGAGGGTACACTAAGAAAGAAATGTGACTACATTGAAAGTGGAAACTTGTTAATAGGAACAAAATATGTGAACAATTCATATTTACATGAAAGGTAATCTTGAAACAAGGTGAGATCATCTAGCAATGAAGGTGTGGAATAAGATGAGAATATTCTGTGGATGTTTGTAGTAAGAAGTTTTTCTTGATTGTACTTGATACTTGAGATGGTTGAAATGTTTCCTGAATCTTAGGGGGGGGGCTTTTGTCTTTGGTTTTCATTTTAAGGCTTTTTAAATTTAGTGAAGGAGTTAAGCCAGTATAATGGGGAACTGCTGCCAAAGGGGATCATCTTTCTCTCTTCTGCATTTCCCCACTGCTTTGCATACACACATCCTGGCAGTTCAGGGAGCCAATTTTTCAGATGACTAATTGTTTCTAATTGTTTTCAGGGGAAATAACAGGACAGTGATGGCTTTTTGTGGAATTGGTTCCCATAGCTGTCATCATAGATTCAGTCTGACATAAGGCTGTGGTAGTATGGAGAATGACAGCAAGGGGCACAAGACTGAACCTTGTGGTGCTGGCTGTTAGATAAGTTTTATTCTAATGTGACAAATTATAGTGTTTGAGCTTGACTAGCCCATCTAAAATTCATGCCAGGAATTTAAAGAAACAGTCTGGAATAATTATACAGCTATTTGAGAACTTCAGAGGGGCAGATGATCTCTGAGGAGAGAGAAAAGGCACTAAACCATGCTTTAAAACAAACAAACAAAAAAGCCCCATAAAATCCCTCAAAAATTCCAACCCAAAACCTCATAACAGTCAACTAACTGACTTTTGAAAAGGTGGAAACTAGAGGGTTACAAACAAGTTATCTTACCCAGAGTTCCTGGAGGAATATGGATAATGTAAATTATTTGGCCCTGGTGATGACCTGGAAGATATGAATCTCTATGGACACCTAATAAGAGATTTTCAAGAACAAACCCCAGTTGACCCAGTTGAACTTTATTTTGTGGCAGGGCACAGGACCTAATGGATAGTGGTGTAAAAAAGACTTTGATACTGCTTTGTTGTGCAGTTGTGCAGTAGAAATAAATCTACTTGGAATACTATATCTAGAAATAGATGGACAAAATGAAAACATTGATGAATTTCCTAGGTAGTCTGTCTTAAATGCCAGGTGATGTTTCCAGGAGTGACTGGGACTACAGTATCTACATACAGATCTTCCTGTAACATGAAGAGCAGCCAGAAAGTTTGATTAGGATTTGAATTCAAAATCATTCTGACAAATTAATGAAACCACTGCATTTTAAAATGGAAACCTATGGATTGAAATGAATGAGGTGTTGCATCTTGGTGGGAGTAATCAGCTGTGCAATCACAGTGGAGAATGACTGAAGAATAGAAACTGTAAGCTGTAGTGTGTTAGTTAATAGTAGATATTTAGCATGCTTTCTTGTTAAAATTACTGCTTTTGAAGTAAACAATTGTACCTGATTTATATGTGTTACTGTCATGGTTTAGCATGGTTTGATTTTTAGTTAAAGAGAAAATCTGTCTTTTACAGAAGTGATTCTCTGTGAGGACTGCTAACAGCTTCCTCCAGACTCAACAAAACCAGTCAGCTGGCTAGTTTTGAATGTTGAATATTAAACCACTTAAGGAAGCTGAACGTGCCTCTGTGAAATCACACTTAAAAATGAACAAACCAGGAAAAATTCTCCTGCTTCTGGCCTTTGAACAGGTAACTGGGTGCTGGCTCAGCCCGCGATGCAGCTCAGCTGAGGTTCTGCTGCTGCTGAGCTCTAACCAGGGCCAGCCCTGCTGAGGATGGCCCTGCTGAGGATGGCCCTGCTGAGGATGGCCCTGCTGAGGATGGCCCTGCTGAGGATGGCCCTGCTGAGGATGGCCCTGCTGAGGATGGCCCTGCTGAGGATGGCCCTGCTGAGGATGGCCCTGCTGAGGATGGCCCTGCTGAGGATGGCCCTGCTGAGGATGGCCCTGCTGAGGATGGCCCTGCTCAGGATGGCCCTGCTCAGGATGGCCCTGCTGAGGATGGCCCTGCTGAGGATGGCCCTGCTGAGGATGGCCCTGCTGAGGATGGCCCTGCTGAGGATGGCCCTGCTGAGGATGGCCCTGCTGAGGATGGCCCTGCTGAGGATGGCCCTGCTGAGGATGGCCCTGCTGAGGATGGCCCTGCTGAGGATGGCCCTGCTCAGGATGGCCCTGCTCAGGATGGCCCTGCTCAGGATGGCCCTGCTCAGGATGGCCCTGCTCAGGATGGCCCTGCTCAGGATGGCCCTGCTGAGGATGGCCCTGCTGAGGATGGCCCTGCTCAGGATGGCCCTGCTCAGGATGGCCCTGCTCAGGATGGCCCTGCTCAGGATGGCCCTGCTCAGGATGGCCCTGCTCAGGATGGCCAGGCCGTGCTGCCAGTGCCCCAGGAAAGCCCTGTGGCTGGGAGCAGAGGGCCCTGCAGGCCTGTGCAGAGCAGCCCCACGGCTGGAGCTGAGCACAGCAGGATTGCAAAAGAGCCCACGGCCGAGCCGCCGCTGGCCAGCAGAGATCGTGTGGCTGTGTGCAGGCCCAGGCAAGATACCAACTCTGTCAGTGCATGGATGGAACTTGCAGACATCAGCCCTCTCTCAAGTGAGAGACAAGGAAAGGGTGAGGACATGTAAAGAAAACATGGAGACACTGCGGCCAGTGAAGGAGGAGTCAAACCCCAGATGGGAGGAGAATGAGGAGATGCCTTAGTCTTGGGCTGAAATTCTCTTGTGAGGCTGTGGTAAAGATATCTTTGATACATCAGACTCTTTCTTTCTTTTTCCCTGTGACTCCTGGAATGCCCTGGGGGGATGTGGCATTCTAACCACAGCCATGAGCAGAGGCATCAGTGCTTCAGCCAGCAGATGTTCAAGTAGCTGTGATCCAATGAGAAGCTTGAAAAGAGAGAAATGAGAGAGATGAGAAACCTTGCCCCAGGGATAGAATCACAGAATATTCTGAGCTGAAGGGACCCACAAGGATCATCAAGTCCAACTCTTGTGGACTCAGTGAATGGTCCATATGGGGATGGATGCCACAGCCTCGGCACTACCAGCACGCTGCTCTCACCAACCGAGCTAGTGTCACCTTTGTGGAAAACCTCTGCTCCCAGAGATAATAGAACAGGACTTATGTTTCTATATTAGAACAAGCTCATCCTTAAAGTTGCACCCCATGAGCTGAGATGACCCATGGTAGTAGTTATGAGAATTCTACCAAACAGTGGGAGGAACTTCACAATTGTGGGTCTCCGGGTGGCTGCTATTCATGAAAATTAAAACCATGAGAGAGCTGTTGTTGTGGAAAAGTCTGCATGGCATGGCAGGAGAGACTTCTCTCCCTAAGTGAACTGAAGGAAGATATTTTAGAAGTGGTAAACTGACTGAAAATACCAAATTTTGAACCTTTATGTTGTCGGTGGTAAAGGAGAGAAGAGTTGGGGGGAGAAGTGTTCTGAAGGTTTATCCTGATTCTTATTATTCCTCTTTTAGTTCTGTTAATAAAGTTTTCTTTCTACTCTTTGTATAAAGTCTTGAGCTTACTTTTGCCCTTCTCCTAATAGTTCTCACAGCAGAAAATGAGTAAATAATTTTAGTGAGTGCCCTGGTGTTGGGCCAGCACTCAACCCACTTCAATTACCAGAAATGAGAGAGATGTGCTGAGCCACCAGCTGAGATACTGAAGTTGGGGGCAAAGTTGCTCTTGTGGGTTTGTCCAAATAAGTGAAAACTTAAATGCATGGAAGCATAAGGAGAAGTTGCCCTGTCTTAGTTCCTTCTGTTTAGTGGAGTGTCTTTTGAGGCAAATTGAAATTCATATGAACAATTAGCAAGCAGGGTAATTTTTTTCAGTGGGGGGAATTTTACACAGTTGTTTTTTGTAATATGTGGCGCTGCTAAGACTCTCTGCTCACATAGTGAGTGTTTTTGTAATTGGGATGAAAGGCAAAACCATGATTTGTGCTTTTGTTTTAAGAATACCGTTAAGATTTCTTTAAATACAGGTAACTTTAACCTCTTAATACAGAACTATAGGCTACTGGTACTTACAAGTTGTGTCCATGTCAGAGGTGGATCAGAGAAATTGGAATCTTAATTTAGTGTATGACATCCTTTTCTTCTCTGAAATAAAGCAGTTTTTTGGTGTTATAAACACAAGCTGGATAAATACACCATGAACCCTTAATATTATAAAACCAGTAAGTATTTGCTTAACTAAAAGAACATTGGCTATTATCTATTTGATGCAGAATCCTACTGGCTATATGAAGATAAAGCTTAGTTCCCTGTTAGGCAACAGGTTGTAGCTGTGTAATCCTGAAGAATTATTACAGTTTACAAAATATTGAGATGTCTGACAGCAGTAATTCAGTCAAAGGTAGAAAATAAGTTAGTTGGTCCATACCCAGGAGGGAATGCTGCCACACCTCCTAGATGATATGTGTGTCTGGTCTTAACAAATGCTGCAGGTCAGAAGCAGTGCAGTGAGTTCTGCTTGCAGCTCTGCTGTGCCTTGTTCTCGTGATTGGTCTCTTCTTTCCACGAAGAAGCTTTTTATCCAGGGGACAGATGTGAAATAATGGCTGCAGCTTGTGTGAAGATAGGCTCAATTCCTGTGAATTCTTTTAGCAGAATTACATGTTAGAACACAGTTGAATTTCAGGCTGTGTCAACCTTGCAGTTTACAATAAAGCCTATTTTGTAACCTTCTTGATTATTTATCTTATTCTAAAGTTTAGACAGAAGATCTTAGTTGCCATTCTTGTACCAAAGTACTTAAATTTAAGTCAGACAGCCAAAGATACAGTAAGATCATATGGATAAACATCATACATTCAGTGTTAAAACCATCACTGCTGCCCTTTTGCTACAGTTCCTGCTTTCAAGTATTTCAGTGTTTTAGTATTTCTCAGCATCTCACTGAGAGATGTGTTGGCATAACTGTTGTAGCACTGGTTTACTGAGCACCTGGGGAGGAACAGAATAGAAACTTAGGAAACCAGCACTGCTAATAAGGAAAAAATACCTTGTTGTATTGTTGGTAAGCCACTTAAAGGCATGCACACATCTGTGTGGTTTCTGTTCGTAACTGTATGAACTCTGCTGGTACTAGTCACTGTCTTGACAGAACTATGGGGAGAATGGTTTGCATTTTTACTGGTTTTTGATGGATTAGGAAAAGGAAAGGGAGGATAATGGGAAGCATTACAATAAATGAGAATGTCTTTAGAAGTCATTCACTGGATAGAAATCATTGCTGTTTATTGGCAATGATGGCAAAGCCTCCTCTGTGGTTTTCTGACATACTGACAATAAATGGCCAAGGCAACTACCGAATAGTACTGGAGTCAATGTCTGTCTGCAACTACTTGTTATACTCTGTATGTCTAGTAGTATTAAGCGTTATGTTGTGTTACACTTGTTATACTCTGTATGTCTGATGGCCTTAAGCGTCTCTCTGAAGCGGCTGTGCGTGTCGCGGTGCCGGAGCGCCGGCCGGCCCGGGCCACTTGGGAAGCTGCGGGGCGGGAGGGGCGTGCGGGGGGACAGCGCCACCTGCCGGGGAACTCCGGCCCGGGCAGCGTCCGCTCTCCAGCTCAGGGCTGAGCAGAGAGAACGTTTGCAGAGAAATACCGCCTTCAACCTGAGCGAGGCTGAGTTCTGAAAATGTTTTCTCAGGTTTTCCTTTCACTTTTTTTTTTTCTTTTTTTTTTTATAGGAACATCATTTGCAGCGGGCTATCTCAGCACAACAAGTCTATGGAGAGAAGAGGGATAACATGGTTATACCAGTTCCAGAAGCAGAAAGTAATATTGCATACTATGAGTCTATATATCCTGGAGAATTTAAAATGCCAAAGCAGCTGATTCACATACAGCGTAAGTAAAGTAATACATTCATTGAAATCTGCATGGGGTCTGCTTTCTCCTGGCAGCAGCTGACAGAAGGAGAGGATACAGTCTTAAGCTGTGCCAACGAAAAAGTTTTAGGAAAAAGATATTAGGAAAAAAGTTTTTTACAGAAAGAGTGATAAAGTAGTAGAATTGTCTGCCCAGGGAGGTGGTGGAGTCACCATCCCTGGATGTGTTCAAAAAAATATTGGATGTGGTGCTTGGTGCCATGGTTTAGTTGAGGTGTTAGGGCTTGGGTTGGACTCGATCTTGAAGGTCTCTTCCAATGTTATGATTCTGTGAGAATTTATTTTACTAGTAGTTAAGACATTATTCATTAAATGTCTGAGCTCCCATCAAGAATGACTTCTGAGAATTTATTTTTCAACATGTTGAAAAAATTCTACTTGATAAAGAAGTGTGTTTAATTCTTGTTCAGTAGTAACAGTTTGGAGGGAAATTTAGATTAGTTAGCAAGCACAGACACAAATCTACTTAAAGAGGAAAATACATAATTCATGCCTAAGAAACAGAATACCTGTTCCTGAAGCATCACCAGGATAAAATGGCCATAGAGTGGATTGGGGAGCCAACCAGAAATGACAATAGCAGTTGAAGTATTTGCCTATGCCTGGTGCAAGTATTCTACATCTAAAAGCAGATGGAGTTTGCTGTCACTGATGACTTGCAAATTTGTTGTGGTCTTGTTTTTGTTGGAAGATAGCAGCTGTTTGCTATGGATATGACCCTTCATGTGAGCACTGCATTCCTTCAGATACCTTTGGAAAAAAAAAAAAGAAAAATACAGTCTGTTGCAGAATTCTGTTGTATGGTGTAATAAACAGAATTGGAAAAGTAGTATCTGTGCTATGTAAGCATATCTCATGCCTAATTAACTTTGGTTAAATGCTAGACTTGTATGTCATTCCGAGCCTCAATAATGGCTTAAAATATTTGAATTGTAGAATAGTGTGGGTTGGAAGGGACCTTTAAAGATCACCTAGGTCCAAACTCCCTGCAATGAGGGGAGTTCAACTTTATCAAGTTGCTCAGAGCCGGCCTAACTGTGAATGTTTCCAGGTATGGGCATCCACCAGTTTTCAGGCAACCTTTCTAGTGTTTCACCACCCTCATTGTAAAAAAGTTCTTCCTTCCTGCTAGCTGTCTTCCATGCTGATATTAAGGTTGTACTTTTCATTCTTACTTTCCTTATCTGGCTGTTCTAACAGCTGGAATTGTCAATTTTAAGCTGCACTGTATTCTACCTATTTGTTTATTAAAAATGGGTATGTGTTTTCACATGTGCACTTGGAAAGAAATTTGTGTCTTACCAACCACAGCAATTTGAATGAGGCATGGGAACTGGGGAGTCACGTTTCAAGTGCAGTGATGCATTTTGGTAGGATACCATTGCAAACAGTTGTTGGCATTCTGCAAGACATTACTTGTATTTGGAGATGCTTTGCTACCTAGGGTAGATCATGCTGGGCCAGTGTAGTCTGACTCATCTACATCACAAAAATCACTGGTGAGGATATGTTAAGATCATTGTAGTACAGGCTGCACATGCATTGCTAGGAGTGCCTTTGATGTGTGTTTGGGCTGAAATCTGAACTGCTGATTGTACAATACATAAAACTCCAGAATGTTTGGCAGCATTGAAGATTTTAATGAATCTAAAAATGTCTTACTGAAGCAGTGAAGCAGTAAGCTGTTAGTTGGTTTGACCACTAATAAGTTTTCATTGGTTAACGAACTATAACAAGTTGATGTAAACTTTTATGCCTAATTTTTAATAGGGCAGGTTTTTTTTCAAGGAAAAAACCTCAATGTTTACATCCATGTGGAAGTAGCATTACAAAATTCTAACAAATAATTTTGGTTTTCTCTTGAGAAGTGTGTGCTGTGGGCACTATTAGAACAATTCATTTTTGTAGTAAAACTAACTTTAACTTTTATTGTATCATTTAGCTTTTAGTTTGGATGCTGAGCAGCCAGATTATGACATGGATTCGGAAGATGAGATCTTTGTGAATAAGTTGAAGAAAAGAATGGACATCTCTCCTTTGCAATTTGAGGAGATGATAGACAGACTAGAAAAGGGCAGCGGTCAGCAGGTACAACGGTACTTTGAATAAAGAATTTGAAATTCACGCTCTATGTATTACTGTGTCAAAGTGACATGCTGGGTTTTACATTTAGCCAGTCAGCCTGCAAGAGGCCAAGCTGTTGCTGAAGGAAGATGACGAATTGATCAGAGAAGTATACGAGTACTGGATTAAAAAGAGGAAAAATTGTCGAGGTCCTTCACTTATTCCAGCAGTGAAGCAGGAAAAACGAGATGGCTCCAGCACAAATGACCCTTACGTTGCTTTTAGAAGACGAACGGAAAAGATGCAGACACGAAAAGTAAGTGTATCAATGCCTCCCTCAGCTTTTCTTTCTTTTCATTCTCTATCTTTCCAGAAGTTGCTTATTTCAAGAAAAGATTTACAACATAATAAAAAATTGAATGTTCTGTTTTTAATTTGCTAGGGCAAAAAACATAAAACTGCTTTAGTTGCACTATTGAATGAAAGTTTATATTCACTTTTTCACTAAATTTACTGTTAAATACTTGGGGTGTTGGCAAGCTGTGTATCATTTATAGCATGCACATGCTTCTCTTTGGTTTAGCATGTGACTTTTTTAATATACCTCAATATTTATAACTTACTTTAATTCAGATTATTTAACTTGAATGATGTGGGAAAACACGTGTTTTGTGTATTTGCAGAATCGGAAAAATGATGAAGCTTCTTATGAGAAGATGCTGAAGCTGCGTCGAGATCTGAGTCGTGCAGTAACCATCCTGGAGATGATAAAAAGGAGGGAAAAAAGCAAGAGAGAGTTGCTGCATTTAACACTGGAAATTATGGAAAAGAGGTAATGTTTATTGAAAATTTGCTGCAGAAAGCTTTGGAAACTACTTTATATTTGGGTATATTTGAATATTTGAACAGTGGGAGATTTGAAAAATAAGTTCAGACTCTGTTTCATCTTTACAGGATAGCATATTCATATTTGCTTATGGAGAAAAAATAAAACATTAGAAAGTTGCTTATTAAAGGGAGGGTTATTGTCATACTAAGCTACATTGTTTTATTACATGTGTAGATACTTTCAAACTTGGGTATCTACTCTGTATATTATACCAGAAGAGAGATCATAGTTTCAAAATCATTTGAAATTGTGTGTTAAGTATGTAGATTATGGAAATCCCAGCTATTTTAAGGCCAGTTTCAATCAATACCATTCTTCTTCGATTTAATGATCTCTGTTCTTTGCGAAAAAAGCTTGATCTAGTATCCATCTTGAGGAAAACAAGCATTTCATGCAGCATTAAATGTGAGAGTCATCTCCAGCTAGTGCTTCTTTTGCCATCCTATTGATTGGCTGTGTTGTGGGCCAAATGCTCTGCCAAGTGTCGCTTTCCCAGTTGACTGAGGATCACAGTTGTAGTGTGGAGTTGTCCTTTAGGTTGATACTTAGGCTAGAGAAGTCTATTCAGATTCTAAGTGTCCATGCTTGAAAGCAAATGTTTCAAGTGAGTACCTAAAACTGCAGAACTGACTTCTTAGTCTGGGTTTTTAGGGAGACAAGCTAAATTTGCTCTATCAGGGCACTTATTTTAAGCCTTGAGCATTTTCAGCAGAAACAGGGAAGAGAAATCAGGAAGATTTTTCCAGTTGCTTTTTAAAGGAAATAAGCTATTGAATAGAGCAAAGACTTAAATCTCTCCCCTGGAGGTAGAGAGCTGTATTTCAGCTCAGCATTTCTCACAGGACTTGAAATGTAATGTTTCATGGGTCTGCTTGTTGAAAGTACTCTGTAACACAAAAGGAGGATTCATGAATAAGGCATTCTGTTTCACTGTTAAAACTTCTTGAGTGATAAATTCTTTAAATAGTACCAGTCCCCAAGGAAAGGGGTGGGTAGCCCTCTCCTTTCTTTACACTATTAACTTTTGGAGACGCTTTACAGAGTAGTTGTCCTTTTTTTATCTGTCAGCATTATTCACTGCAGTGAGTTTGCTGTTATTCATCTCCTTCTCTGGAATAATACCTTTTGCACTTATTGCTGATATATATTTGCACTTTTTGCACTTATTGCACTTATTGCTGATAGATATTCCTTTTACCCCAAGTTGCAAGTATTAATTTGTTTTTCTCAATTTTTTACCAGATGGATATTGTACTCCAACAAATAAAATTTATTCTGATTTCAGGTATAATTTGGGTGACTACAGTGGAGAGATCATGTCTGAAGTCATGGCACAGCGGCAGCCACTGAAACCCACCTATGCTATTCCCATTATTCCTGTGACTAACAGCAGTTCTTATAAACACCAAGAAGCTATGGAACTGAAAGAATATAAAGTCAAAGTAAGTCATGTCAATAACAGAGTTACTGTTTGTGCTGTGAATGTACAAAATACACCATTTTTGGATTAGAGGAGGGAGGAAGCTTTTTAGAGCTGACAATAGGGAAGCAAAGCCTGCAAGTGAAATAAAATGGCTTTGTTCTGTTGGAGTTTTAGGGATAACAGATTACCAGCATTCCTCAAGATAGAAATAAAGGAAGTACAGACAAACTACAGATAAAAGGACACATGCAATTGTGTTCTTATTCAGGAAGATGGAAACATACTACTGTCCATAAAGCTGGGATGTACTGAACAAAACTGTATTTATTATATTTAGGCATTGTATGAAGATAGAACTAACGATGTGAATACCATGTATTGTTCTAAGCTATATAGTTAATTTAATACAGAGGGTTAGGGCTTGTTTTGTTTCTGAAATATGATCCATTGATAATTTTCCCCCTGCTGTATATCTTTGGTTTAATATTTAAGTAAAGTCTCAAATAATCTTATTTGATTTAGACGGCTGACAAGTACTTTTCTCCCTGCAGGCTTTAATTTTGTGTCATACAAACCATAGCTACAGTGCGAACAGCTGAGCATGTTAAATAGGTCAGGTGACACAGGATAAAGGCTGAGGTATAATTTGAATTTTAAACCAAGGCAACTTGTAACTAAAGAATATTCAGAGGCTGTTCTGAATTTGACAAGGTGGTTTTAATCAGTAAATTCTTCCACTGGTAGTAAAGCATTGTCCTTGTGATTGCTGGTGTGTACTCGCTTATCAGTGATTTTGGATCAGTGCAGTGTCTCACAGCTTGGAAACCTGGGAAATACTCTTAAATTTGACTTTGCATAGTATGGGGAAATGTGTTTAATTTTTAGAGATTTTTGCAAGATTATAAGTATCTTTGAGAAGTCTTTGAAAATCTTGGAGAAGTTTTTTGCCTTCAGAGCATTGCTTGGTACTTAGTAATACCCTGATGCTACATAAATGGGTACCAATTAAAAATACTAGGAAATAAAAAAGGTGCCCCATAGAGATCATGATGCATATTTTGGTCTGCTCCAAAGTAGTACTGTTACCTTAACTGCTAGTGAGTTACCTACCACAGATTGGGCAAACAGTGCTTGATTCCACGTTGTCTGTTCAGTGTTTCAGTTACTGGAAATGAAATTCAGACACTCTGAAATGACTGCATGTTTTATTGGGAACATGGTAGAGAGTTGAGTTCATGTCAATGTAATGACCTTGCTTACACGGGAGTTTACTTAAACTCCTATTTTAATGTAATTTTCTTCTGTGTGTAATTTTACACTGCTTTCATTTTCCTTGCAGCAAGATAAACCTGATGTTATTAGACCCAAAAGAAAGTATGAGAAGAAGCCAAAAGTCTTACCTTCGTCCGCTGCTGCTCCTCAACAGACAAGTCCTGCTGCACTGCCAGTCTTTAATGCTAAAGATCTGAATCAGTATGATTTTCCTAGCTCAGATGATGAACCTCTTTCCCAGGTAGGACCTCTAGTGTTTTGTGCTGCTCTTTGGGAAAGAGCAGAAGTAAAACTCAGCAATTTTCTAATGTCTGTCCTCATACACCACTCTCACCTCATCCTCTCTCCAAAGGTTTTGTCTGGTTCTTCGGAGGCTGAGGAAGAAAATGATCCCGATGGTCCTTTCGCCTTCCGTAGGAAAGCAGGCTGTCAGTACTATGCTGTAAGTAGAATTTCCTTGTGCATTGTAAGACAGAGTGTCACTGTGTGAAAACATCTTGTGTTTAATTGTTTAAAATTCTTTTAAGCCTCATTTAGACCAACCTGGCAACTGGCCGTGGAGTAGCCCCAAGGAGGGAAGATTAGGAGATGTGCGTTACAGATACTGCTTAACCACCCTCACTGTCCCCCAGAGGTGTATTGGGTTTGCACGGAGACGGGTTGGCCGTGGTGGAAGGTAAGTGCTGTGCAGTTGTTGCTGGTTTTAAAAAGAAAATTAAATCAGTAAGATGCAAAGAAGAAAAAGTCTAAAAAAGACCCAAAAATTAAAAAATTGGAGCCATCACAGAGAGATTAGCTTGCTAATCGCTCAATTTTTGTTTTGCACTAGTGGAAGCTATTTTAGTAATGTTTTGCAAATAGTTCTTGGGATTTTCTATTGCTTTCATCCCATTTTTGGCATGAAAATGCATGTATATCTTCAGTTGTGATTGGTTTGACTTTCAATTGCTTGCATAGCTATGCTCAAATAGTAGCATTTCAAGATAACAAAAACTGTATTTTGCAAAAAATGCTTTGCAGAGTTTAGACAGTATTGGATTATTTTGAGAGAGATGCTTAGAAATTATAATAGCTGTTAAATTTCAAACATTGTGAAAAATACCAAATTACCTATTTCAGGCATTTTGCTTTTAACAATCTTTACTGAAAACAATTTATAAATGGTTGAGTGTGTAAGTATGTGATGTCTTTAAGAAAATAGTACATTTGTATTAAATTTTTGTTAAAAGTAAGCATGCTGATTTGCACTTCAAATTTATGCTTTGCACCTCTCCACATATTATTAGTAAGCCAGCTTGGCCAATCAGCAAAGTTGGAATGAGATCTGATGGCTCTTATCAGGTGGTTTCCAAGGGAATTTGGATGTTAATGTGTAACATCCCTACTGTTTTGGGATGGTTGTAGGTATAGTTAGTATATATGAGAGTAAGGCTTTGGAAATGAGGTTACTTTAGCAGACATATTAATCACTTTTTACTTAAGGAGTGTTATTCTCTAGGTCTTTTGTTTTAATTCTGTGTTGTTGAAATATCCTTAATAAAAATGTGATGTTGTACTTCAGCTCTTCTTCAGACAGTAGAAGCGAGAATATACCTAAATAAATACCTAAATACTTACTGTGAAATAACAGGTGGTCGTGCATTGTGTCAGGGGAGTGTGTATGTGTGTGTTGGCTTGTTCTAGAATACTTCAGTCTAGCTTTTATCCTTTAATCATCCACAAGCACATATGACAAACTGATGACTTCCTTGGTGTTTCCTTGCCGCAGTTTAATTGTGCTTTGTTCTGGTTCTAGGGTGCTACTGGACAGAGCGCATTCGGACTACGATAGTGCATTTCATCACCTGGATTGGGAAGGCTTTTCCTCATCGCAACACTCTTCAATCAGTCAATTTGCCAATACCTCAGAAACAAATACCTCGGACAAATCTTTCTCAAAAGACCTCAGTCAGATACTAGTCAATATCAAATCATGTAGATGGCGGCATTTTAGGCCTCGGACACCATCCCTACATGACAGTGACAATGATGAACTCTCCTGTAGGAAATTATACAGGGGTTTAAATCGAACAGGCACAGCACAACCCGGGACCCAGACATGCAGTACCTCTATACAAAGTAAAAGTAGCAGTGGTTCAGCACATATTGGTATGTCTGTTTTAACAAACTTGCTTCTAGAAGTTTTAAACTTAAGTCAGAAAATCCGGAATATCATTAGGTCATCCATATTTTACATTGTGGTCTATTTTGATGGTTACAGCCTATCTTCAAGTGTGACTCTTTTTGCTACATTGAATTTATTTGCATTTTTTGCTAACAGTAGTGTACTGCATCTGAGATTTATACAAATGCTACAATGGTATGTAATTACAATTGTCGAAACATAAAAGTTGAAACAGTATGGAAACAGTGTAGGGTTTAAGTTCACTGAATATTTGGATTTTTTGAAATTAAAAATACATTAATTGAAATGTTAATATAAATATTATGCACAAAATTTTTTCTAGTACAATGTTAATATAAATATTATGTACCAAATTTTTTCTGGCAGTGATGGGAAACGTTTAGGTTAAATGTTTGCATTTAGAGTCCCAGCATGCTATGAATTCTTACTTGAACTTAAATGAACTTAAATGCCATTTCCCAGCCAAGAAGTATCTAGCCCACCCTCACTGCTACATCTGCTTATGCTTAGCAAAACTCTTGGACTAATCACCTCTACATCTTGTCAGCAAGTGGCAGATTACATCTTATAGAACATAATTACAGATTTGAGGATCTGACTCTGAAAAAATGTGATGTGTTAGTGGTTTTTAATTGGAACACTATTGGATAGCATCACTCTTGCTTCTTCTCACTGGAAGAGTGGTATTTACGTGGTTAGAATGGAACTTAGCAACTCATCAAAATTCATGAGTTACTTACTGTAAATGTCATCTTTTAATAGAAGGTTAAAGTGACATCATTTTTTATATAAAACAATCTTAGAAGTTCACCATGGTTTTGTAAGGAGTATCTAGAATCATATTTTCCTTGCCATATTAAATTATGGCTTTGGAAATCAATCAGAAAACCTGGATAATGTAGGAGTGTGGCGAGCAGAGATGCATATACCTAATAAACTAAGTGAGTTGTGGGTTGTTTTGGTGATTTGCTTTAAAGACTGTTACACTGGTTATCAGATAACTTTAATCTTCTGTATGCCACTATATTATATGCCTTGCCTCCTGTATCATGTTTTGAGGCTTTTTCCTGAAAATTCTTTCTCCTTGCATTTGTGGAGTTAGTGAGCAGCTGTTGTTTGCTGCTTTATTTCATGCTAGTCCTCCATGCTAGCCTAGAAGTAGGTCCTTGCCCCCATGCCCCTTTCTTCTTTCATGATTCTTCTTGCTGGAAATGTACTAGGGCTAAAACTGATGGTTGTTATGGTTTGTGATCTTACTGTGGCTTTTGGTGTTTAAATTCTGCTCTTTCACTGGCCTGAATCAGTAAAACAAATCCAGAAGTCAGTGAGGGCATTCTCTGCCTGGTGGTCAGGCTGAACTGTGATAAGTGGTAGCCAGATGAGGAGAGGGAAAACAAAACTAATGTGTGTTGGACAGAGTGTAAATACACTGCAAGGTATTCATGGACAGTGCTTTACATTTGGAACTCATGTAGACTTGAAAAATCAGCTGATGGAGTTTAAAGTTCATGTCTGTGTGTGTGTCTGTAGAAATAAACACACACACATCCTTTTAGAGTGTTTTTCCCTGAAATAGGTGGTAAGGATATTTATCTACATCATTTAGGAATTAAATGGAATTATTTATAATGATGAGTCCCAGAGAAGGTTTTAATTGTGTGATTGCATATTGAAGCATGTGGGAAAGTAATATATGCTAGTGTAAGTACCTGGTATAATGCATTGATTTGTGCTTGGAATTCTGTGAAAAATATTTAAGTATTCCAAGCTTTTCAAAATACAAATGTGGAGTTTAGTTTCATAACTTTGCTAGGAGGTGATACAGGAAATTAAATGTTCAATAAAAAAAATACAGCTGTCTGAATTCATAGGTATCCTTTAAATTGAGTCTTTGGACAGTCACTAGTTATTATCATAACCAGATAGATTGTATCCATATAATTATTTACAATCTTAATTGTGATTTTTGTGGCATTGGAGTGTATATAAGTCTGTGTGTGTCTGATTTACTGTTGATCATCTGTTCAGTTGTAAATGTTTGTAAGGAGCACAGTTTGCTTCATCTTGGTACCAGTGTGGTTTTAGTGTTTTGGATTTTTTTTCATTTTCTAAAAGGATGCCGTGAGATACGTTGTCTGTACAGATCACAGGTGTGTTCAAGCCTCTCATGTCTGAGTCTGACTTCTTCAGAGCTGCCTGTCAGGGGGGCTGCAGCTGCTGAGTTCTGTGATTGTTCTTTCTGTAGCCAGTCCTGTAAAGAACCTCAGGTATCTAACAGCCCTGCTGACGTTTTTGTAGTGGTTACTATTGCAGCTTAACAACCCTGTAGGGTTTCCCTGTTGCTTTTTCTTAGTTGTTTTTGAAGCTGGGAGTTTGTGGGTGTGGATGTTTTAGGTTTGTTTCTCTTTGCCTTTTAGGTTTTTGAGGTGGCAATTGGTCTTTTGTCAGAAAACACCTATTAATACATCTGTATTTTTAAGTCATATTATCCTTTCACTGCTACTGTAAGTTGTGGTCAAACTGTATTAGTTTTAAGATGTTCATCCTGGGATTCTGTAGGGACCAACAGAGGTGGTCATGTTGCCATGTTTATCATGTGCCATCACATGAGTGGTGTTGGTTTCCCTACTAAGAAAGTCTTGAGCTTTTTCTGCCTTGCATGATGCAGACATGGAAAATACCTTCCTTGGGTCTGTTATATGTGGCCAGCAGGGCCATGAGGTTGAGAGATGGTATCTCAGGTTTTCTCTTAATGAGAGGATATGTTACAGAAGCTGTGCTGTAGCATAGCATTCTCTGGCTACAGGGAGCCTTCATTTTCATCCTGAAGATCAGAGAGAGGTTTCCCCAGAGCTGGGCATTTTATAAACATTTTGAAGTGCCTTTGATCCTGAAGAAATGTAATTTATTCTGATTCTCGCTTTCAGAGTACTCAGTATTAAAGGTTTGTGGAAGTTGCTGCATTGAGATTTTGTGTGTAAACTGAGAAGGGGTGTCTTAAAATCCCTTACAGGTTGCCTGAACACTTGTGGTGTGCTGAAGGCTAGACTTGGGCAGTAGGAACAAGTGGCCAAGTAGCATCACTTGTGTAGAGGGTGGTTCCTTCTGATCTTACTTATGAACAAGTATCCTTTGCCCTCTTGTGAGAAGAGCTGATTAAAAGGTCTTAGCAGATGTTATTCAGAGCACCACTAAAAAGGAAGCAAGAACATTAAAGCATTATTTTTGTGGATAATTAACTTGTTTAGCAGCAGAATTACTTCAGTAAAGGAGCCTGTATTGCTGACAGTGTCAGGTTTCTCAGTCATAATCCTCAGAGATGGAGTGTACAGTAGGTATGACTATTGAGCTGAAGTGTTTGTG
The DNA here is from genome assembly GCF_035770615.1 of Melospiza melodia melodia. Taxonomy (NCBI): domain Eukaryota; kingdom Metazoa; phylum Chordata; class Aves; order Passeriformes; family Passerellidae; genus Melospiza; species Melospiza melodia. The sequence continues at coordinate 15,144,904 of NC_086194.1, forward strand.
TCCCCTGGTGATTGGTTGCTATTTGCCTGGCAGAACCAAGTCTTTGACCTCCATCACTTAAGAAACTGCTCTCTGCTGGAGACTTTGTGTTAAATATGCTGCATTCACATTTTTGCATGCTTGGATCTCATAAACAAAAGTTAGAGACACTGAAAGCTGCACACTTGTATCATTCCATTTCAGCCTTGTGTTTAGGAGGCAGAGCAGAGACACCTGCCACTAGTGAAATACTGGAGCACTGGGAGCAGGCAGCAGTCTTGCATTCTGTTCCTTTCTGCCTTCTTCACCCAGAAGCTGGTTCACTTTGAAAACAGGGTCTGAAAGCTGGCAGGGCTAAGAGGCTGGCAGTCGACTGGAGCTGCTCAACTGAGTTGAGAAATCACTCTTTGAGAAGAGGCCTTACTGAAAACTGTTAGGTTTTGTGTTTGGGATTGTATATATGAAATATAATATGAAATATACATACTATATATGAAAAGCTGTGGATACTCAGAATACAGTCAAATGCATTGCATTTTCTTGTAAAATGGACATTTAGGTGATGTGATGCAAATTGTGCATTGCTGTTTAGTAACTTCTACTGAGGGAGTTCCATAGAAATAACATTTTCCCCAGTAAACTTGCATGCTTTTTTTGTACCTCTTAATCTGCTTTTTAAAAGCAGTTTTGCATGCTTGGGGATCTAGCAGGGTAGTGAGCTGTGCTTCCATTTCCCAAATATGTCATGTTGGCTGATGGATCAGTACTTGTTCAGCCTGGAGAAGAGAACAGAAAGCTTTGGGGTGACCTAGCTGGGACCTTCCAGTATCTGAAAGGAGCCTACAAGAATGATGGAGAGGGACTTCTACAAGAGCATGTAGTGACAGGGCAAAGGGGAATTGATTAAAACTGAAAGAGAGTAGGTTTAGATTAGAAGAAATTCTTAGAAAGAAATGCTTTACTGTGAGGATGGTGAGGTACTGGGACAGGTTGCCCAGAGAAGTTGTGGAAGCCCCATCGTCCCTGGAAGTGTTCAAGGCCAGGTTGGATGGGACTTGGAACCTGCTGTAGGGGCAAGTGTCCTTCCCCATGGCAGAGGGTTTGGAACTGGATGTTCTTTAAGGTCCCTTCCTACCCAAACCACTGATTCTATACTGTTTTTCATGTTGTCATTAAGGTGTTATACCTGATGCCAAGTTTTAGATAGGCTTTTCCCAGAAAGAAACAGGAGGAAGCTTCTCAATCCTTCTGGCAATTCCTTGTAGGAAGGACTTGTCCGTGGCTTTCATGCCATCACTGGCTGTGTTTAGATGTTTTTATTTAACCCTTGCATCTCTCGTACTCTCAGTAGTGCTCTGTGTCACTACTTTCCCTTTTTTGAAATGCTTCTTTCACATAACAGGATAAACTTGGTGATGAAAAATACTGAAATCTGTAATGGCCACTTCCAGTTATCTTTGGAATTTAGTAGTCTTGGCCCATCTGTGACTGAGCTGTTGAGATCTTAGTTGAAAAGCAATGGCTTCAAGAGTAACAGGTGTTTATAGCCCATCCTAAACTTAGTTTGAAGGAGGAAATATTAAAAAGCTGCTTTAGTCTGGGAAATGTGACTGTGGATGAGGAAGAGTTGATACTTTTCAAAACACCTGAACCATTTCCAGATACTTCAAGACTTTGTAGTCTTACTAGATCTTCTCATTCAATTCAGTTGGAGTAAAACTTTGCTCCAAAGTTGAAGATCTCTGGGCCTGTGGAGCTGTTACACTTTGCATCCCATGCAAGGATGGTCACATTTGTAACTGCAGTAAACTGTGTGTACCCTAACTAGCATGTGACATTTTGGTGGAAACTCATTTTAAAGACAATGAGCAGACCAATAAAAGTGCATAGAAAGGTTTCTAGCTTTCATTCAATGCTAGTAAAAAATCCTTATTAATTATTTTCTGTCTTCTGCTACCAAGTAAGGAGTGCATACATAGACATTATATCTAGTTTATAATTTCTCCAGTTCTGATGTTAGGAGTTTCACACTTCAGTTCTGTTGGGCTGAAATAAAAAGCTGTTGCAGTAATAATCAAGGGCATAATGATTCGTGTTCTCATAGTGTGCAATAATGCCATGTTTAAGTAAAACCAATCTTGAACTTCTTTTCAGAAAGTGAAACATCTCTGAGCCTGGTGCATCAAATACTAAATCACACTGATGGCTCTAAGTCTCTCCAATCTTCTGAATTCACTGGTGAGAATTTGTTATGCAGTAGAAAATCTTTAACCAGGCAGTGTAAGCCAGATAACATCTCTCATAAGACAGAGATTTAAAAATGTGATGTTCTGGATTACTTAGCTTTGTGATTGATGTTTGCTTTGCATGCACTTTGGCATTAGTAACCACTAACTGGTGTCTTATGAGAGCATCACATCCCTGCTGTATGTATTTCCCTTAAGAAGGCATTGTAACATGATAGATCATCTTTCCACACACTTTAGCAGTTCTCTGGTTTATTGAATTTCTGGAAAAGTTTGGAAGCTTTAGTTAAGTGAACTTTCTTCGGATCAAAACTGCCTTTTTAATGGTTTTCACCTCCACTGGAAGGATCATAGAATCTAGTATTCTATAAATGGAATAGAGTTCTTTGAACCTGATGTAGTCTTAATGTTTCAGTTTTCCCACTGAAATGTAATTTCTGCTCTTGAGAACAGATACTTAACTTGTTATGAAACAGCTTTTAAACTACTGTAATTTAAGTATCTAATTCTTAAGATGTTTAGCAGGACTGAAACACTTGTCAAAAGTTTTAATTATGCGGTTTGAGTCTCTCAGTTTTAAAATTTTTTAAAACTTTATTAGAGAAGAAAAAAGCTTACCTAGCTAGGTCATTGTGTTTACTCCACAAAGCTTGCTCAGTTTGCCTGGCAAATCTAGTGAGCATCTTCCATTCCAGAAATGGAAAAGAATGCCAGTAGAGGGACCAGGAGGTTACACATGGATTTTCTGCTTTCTGGGTTATGCTCCCTGGGTTTTTTAGGAAACTGGTTATTGTTGTCAACTTAAAGAGTCTGTATTTTCCTTCTTGAGAGAAGCAAAGTAACTCACAAGTGAGTGACCTCCCAGTGAAACTTGCAGCAGCAGTCGGGAGCAGAAGCTGTGGCTGTAGATTGTACAAAGGCCCATCTGTTCATACAGATGGCACAGCCAGCCCCCCACAGACACTCACTTGTCACTGTTTTTGGCCACTTCTGGGAAGAAGTTGAGCTTTCAGAGAAGCTGTATGTAAGCTACAGCATTGTAAGTCTAGTACTTGTTAAATGCTGTGGTACAATCAGTGAGCACTGTTAGAGTATTTATATTGCAGTGTAGAACTGCTGCAAACTGTGGATCTTTGGAAGGTCCATTGACAGTACCATTGTTACTCTGTGCTCTGAAAAGCAGTAGCTGCTGAGTATCACCATCCCATAGAATTTGGTTGATATGTAAACAGAATCGTGCAATTTGAAAATTATATTCAGTGGCTTAGTTCAAGCAAAAAATAGATATGTCATTATCCCAAGGAGTACAGATACTCACAGAAGTGATTATAGAAAAACACATTCATAGTGCAGTGTGAAATAGCTCACTTTGTAATAAAACAGGATTTGTAGCTGTCACTGAGGAGATACTGAGTCATTTATCCTGTCAGTCAGTATCAGTAATTGTACAGGGTTTCATTCCTTATGCTCAAAGCTGAAAACTCCTGAAGTTTTTTCTTCTACCTTCCATTCCTTTTCTGGTCTGTAAGCCCAAAAACATTTCCTTGCTGCCAAAGTACAGCACCAATGCAGTTGCAGAATATTTGTGTGTGTGTTGTCCCAAGCTGTTAAATGAAGAGGATAACAGCGTAACATCATGTACTGACTTCAGATCTGGAGATTGTCTCAACTGAGATGTTACCACTTGATATAGTGTGCTGCAAACAAACAAGCATTTGTATAGCTAAGTCTCTTGGTAAAGAGTTGCTGATCTTCTGGTAACCATCTTGAGATGTGAATAACTTCAGGCAGAGTTGTGCTTAAAGATTCCTCATGTTTAAGGTTAGAAAAAGAGTTGGACTAGGTTAGCTTAAGAGTCAAGTGACTTGCATAAATTACTGAAGATGTCTTGGAAAGTATGTATAAGTTTTGTGGCAAGATACAGCTGTTGGCTGTGAAAGACAGTTGAGAGATTAGGAAATGGTTAAATTCTTATTTGTTGTGTATTAGTGGTGATGGTTGAGATTTCCCCCTTTACCCCTCACTGTGTAGTGATTCTGTGTAGTGGATGAAACTGGGTGTTTCATCACTGTTTAATTAGGTAAATCCTGCACTATTAAATATTCATTACTGTGTGATGGAACCATGACCACTGAGGCTGGAGCATGCTGTTTGAGAAGTGCCTGTAAGCACTGCATCCTTGTTTGGGGCTGCTGAAGCACGAGCCTGTCTTAAGATCTCATATGTCATCTATAAACTTTGTTTTGTTTTATCCCCTTTGTAAACTTCAAGCTGTTATGTGGCTTTCTGTTGCTTTACTAATGTTATTTAAAGCCTTGAAGGTCTCCAGTAATGTCAGGAATCTGTTACACTGTGTGGTGTATCAGTACTCTCCTGAGTTACCAGAAATGTGGTTACTGATTTAAGTGTTCAGAAAAGGTCTGGGCTTGCTGCTTGCCTGCTCATCTTTTTCCAGGCAGATAAAGAGCACTGTATGACAAAAAGACATTGACATTCATTTTTCCTTCTTCTTCTACGTGTGCCATTTTTCTTTTGACACACATGAAAGGACACAGCTGAAAACCCTTCTCTTTTTTATAACAAAAATGAGAAGAGAGAAAGAGAGAATAAAGCTTTTGGAAGAAGCTTTTTAGGGATACTCGCTGTTTTTTGGGGGTTTTTTTTAGATGAACTGATGTTAGCAACATGCAGAGTTTGGCACTCATCCAATTGCATCAATGCTACATTGCAGGCAAGCAGAAAGTATTCTCTGCAAGCCACATAACACATTAATAGCATGGTTTTGTGCAGCAACATGTTCTGTTTGAATTGATTCTTTAAAAAAAAGACAGCTGAACTTAGGCTTGTTCTTTGAGAAGCTCAGGCTTGTACCTGCAGATGTAGAGGTACAGTCAGTACACCGTGACTTTGCTGTGCTGAGCCCCTGTGATTTCCCCAATTCCAGTCACACTGGGGTGCCACAGGAAATGAGTATGTAAGGTTAAATAGGTGAAAGTACTTTCTTGTAAAGTACATACAAATGGGTTTTTACATTTTCAGAAGCAACTTATATCTCACAATCAGTGTGTTTCTTTTTTCAACTGAAATGTAGTATGGGCTGTACTCTGAGAGCAGGAGGGGAAGAAACCCGGTGGTAGTGTAAACAAAATACATGATGGCCTTTAACAGAAGAGGAATAAAGTTATGCCATCCTAGTTTGCAGGTCTTCAGAAGAAATTGTGATTTGGATAGTTTAGAGTAGTAGCAATATTCTCATGAAAACCTTCAGTGTAGTGTTTCTTTAGCATGGAGAGGGAAGACCTGGCTTATGCAATAGCAATCTATAACCTGTTCTGCTACATTAACGTCTCTGTTTATGGAATGGAAAGGGAATATCAATCAGATTATTTTAGGAGGCTGTAGATTGCAGCAGCCCTTTCTGAGTAGTATTGCCTTTCTAAACCCAATGCAACTGATTCTGAATTTCATAATAAACTCCTGATATTGTTGTAAATAATACTTTGAAATGTCTGTTAGAGTTTTGTTTTTCATAAGGGAAGCAGCAAAAACATTGCTGACTGTTTAACCTAAATTGAAAAACCTGAAATTAGTTGTTCTTGAGTGTATTTTCTAGGTACTGGTTTTAAATGGAGGAGGAGCAGTTGGAATATAGATGAGTATTATGGTGGTAGTAGAGTTCTTCTGTCACTTGTTTCCTTTGACAGCTGTACAACTTCCCAGAGTGGTGAGATGCATACAGCTCTGAGAGTCCCAGGCTGTTAAAAAGAAAATAACTGGTGTACAATTTCAAAAATTAAAGCTTTTCAAAATGTCACTTCTGGAAAAAATAGAGTGCTTCCAGCTATTATTTAGCATAGTCTCTCCTAAACAAACACAGCTCATCTCCATAAGTTTCATTTGCTGCTGTTGCAAAAGAAAGCAGTACTTTGGAGGTGGTTAAACCAACACAGGTGACTGTTTTTATCTCAGCTCTGTTTTATAGCTAGAATCTTAAATATACCTAGGACTGAAAACTGAAATGAGCTACTGATTTCACTTAAATAGGCACAAGTAAGGTGATTATGATGGTGGAAGTTTTAATCATAGTTAAAGATGGTGGTGCAGCATATCCTTTTTTGCCCTTTTTTGTAATTCTGTGGGTTGTCTTTGTTTACATCACTTAAGCAATCTATTCCTAAGCAATATATTTACAGTGCTATACCACAGAATAAAATACTTTGGTTCATAGAATCTACTGAGTTGGAAGGGACCCATCAGTACAATCGAGTCCAACTCCTGTCCCTGCACAGGACACCCTGAGAAATCCTACCATAAGTAAATAAATGGAACCTGCAGTGTCACTGGCACTATGTTGGCTAAATGTATGCTGATTCTAAATTTTAGGGTTTGAAAAAACAATAGATATCTCTCAGTACCAGAACAGTATATCCATTTTCCTCCCTCTCTTTCTGCTGCTCAGCTTTCTACCTATTAATCTTTGTGTGCTAAAGCTTTCTTGCTCTAGCTTGTGTTGGATGGCAACTTAAGAAAGAATCTAAAGGACTTGTAAATTTTATTTGTTTGATTTGGGTTGTTTGGTTTTTTTTAAGGACATTTATGAGTGAGGTTGCTACTTTTAAGATAATCTCCTAGGAATAATTTTAAAATATTGCAGTGTTACTTAACTGTAGAAGTAATTGTAAGTTATTTGTTGCTTGTGGCTATATAAATAAGTGCTACATCCTTACTTGCTCAAAGATGCTACTTATGAAAAAGGTAATGTGAATGTAACAGCTGAGTAAAATTTTATAGCTTCAAGTGTTCAAATAGGAAACTGCTGGTCATAATTTCAGTGCAATTTCTAGTACTTACTAGAAGTAATTTGAACACCAGAAAAAGACAACACCAGGAAAATGCATGCTCAGCAGTGTGTGCTCTGATGTTTCCAAATATTGCAGCCATTTATATGACTTGTTACTCAAGTTTATACATGAGGTATAATTGTTCTTCAGAATCCTGTTGTATCCAGAAGCAGGACATTATTATGGCTTTGATGTAAATGTGTTTTCTTCAGGCAAGCAAGCCTGAAGGAGTAGATTAACAAAAGATTCTTAAAAATTTCAATTTGTGAGCAGGACTTAAGTGTGATAGTGATTTGTTGCCAAGCAGTAGTGAACTTCTCCAAAAACGTGACTTCCAGTGCATTCTTGAAGTATGAGTACTATTTACAGCACATGTTTGGGAACAATCTGAATATAAAATTGAAGGAAAATCTGAAAAGTGTATTTTGCAGGTGCATTCAAACTCTAACCTTGATTCAGTTTGTAAATTGAAAACTGAGACTTTATTTTGTTTTGGAAAAGTAAACTAAAACACAAAATAACTTCAGTGCAAGCAGTGATTCTGCTGCGCCATTGGGCATCCCTTGTCAGTCTGTATGAATTATGCTTTGTCAGTTTTATACCTGTGGGTTAAATGGATAAAATTCCGCCTGACTTGTGATGCACTGAGTCACCTCTCAAAGATTTTAGAGAAAAGGATATAGTTCTGTGAAATTTGGTATTGCTGGAGTTACTTGTACATGTGCAGCTACAAACAAAAAAGGTACTGTACAGCAGTAGCCTGCCCAGTTGTTGGCATGCCCAACTTGATGTTTTCAATTGAAACATAAATCTTAGTTGTCGGCCCTTGCTGCCTTCAGAATGCTGTCAGTGAGGGGCATAGTTGCCAAGTTTGGCATATAAACCTATGTCACTAATAATGCTGATACTGTAGTTTCACAAGGTGAAAACAGTGGTGCCATTTCTACCTAATCATTCTTTTTAATCTCTTTTTAAAGAGTTTTTGGTGGAGCTGTTTGCATTTTGTTTCCTTTCTCCCTCTTCCTTCTTAGTATCATGAGCTAAACTCAGTTAAAGCCTATATACTAAACAAAAAGAGAAGCTGTTTGGACAAAAATTTCTAGGAAGATGCCAGCCTTTTTGACATAAAGGTGCTTTAAGGCTCTTAGGAACTTGTGGTTGTTTTTGGGGGTGGGGGTTTAGGTTTATAAAGTAGATGTGTTTATATACACAACTCCAAATATTTTGATACAGTATTTTCTCGTTTTATATTTTGTTCAGCATTTACAGCCGAACAATACCAGCAACATCAACAGCAACTGGCACTAATGCAGAAACAGCAGCTTGCACAAATTCATCAACAGCAAGCAAATAGTAATTCCTCTGCCAACACATCACAGGTGAGGGATTTGTCTGTGCTATGATTTATCCCTCATTGTTTCCCACCAGGGTTCATCTCTAATTGTCAACTGTTGCCATAGAACCTTGAAACTAACCAACAGGAAAGTGGCTTTCGCCTGAATCTACATCATAGCCATTCTGTAAAGTGTTTAGAAGGGACACTGCAGGTGAGTGTGGCAGGCGTTGCCTCTGCTCCCTCTTAACAAAAAAAAAAAAGATGGATCAGTCAATTAATGAAATTTTCAAAGACTTAGAAATATGAATTGCAGAAATCTCCAGCCATGTCATCATCCTCTTGTCATTGGGGGATTTTCAGAGCAGAATTGTAGTTAATTAAAGCTAACTCATACATATGTCCTCCATACAGCTGTGAAAGTGTCTAATATTCATAAATATGTAGGGAGATTACAGTGGTGATGTACACATGAAAAGGTTCAGAAGTTGTTTGCAATCTGAACCTCCAAGTTGCTGAATTGAGTTTGGAGTTTCATGAAAACAGGTTGATCTGTGAAGCAGTGTTACATAGAACTTCGGAAATCAGCTTCTTAGTGTTTTGGATAGTTGTGGGAATATCGTCGTGGTTGTTTTAACAGAGCTGCAAGTGCATGGTAATACAATAAAATCACAGTTGAGACTTTAACCAGCTTTGCCAAATGCTGATGATTTGATCTGAGAAAATGACTGGTCCACAGTTCTGGTTTATTGGTGTATTGATGTTTGTTTT